>NW_028263371.1:6191000-6535500 GCF_051168715.1 Poecilia mexicana | reverse complement strand
CTCATGAATACATATTTGCATGCCATTTTGTGACTGTAACTTCGAAACCAATTCATTCGATTCCATCTTATCACGGTATAGTTCATACTTCCAGTTAAACTACATTTTAAAATGCTGCCGTTACAAGACAGGAGCCTCTGATCTAGAGGGTCAAATTCACCGCCTTTATTATTCTGCATAGAATTTATAGCACAGCTATTACTAAAGATCAATAGCACTTAAACTGCTCCATTGATATTGAAACCTGCGCTGATTTACAAGCACACGGTCCTAGTCAAACCAAGACAAACACGCACCGTTGCACAGCAATATTTGGCCATTGTTTGCTGCTGTCTAAATGCCGTCCTCTCAGTTCTCAGAGACCATTTGTTAACACACCTCCAGATACTACATGTACACTCGGTAATTCAAAAAAAAAAAAAAAAAAAAGGTCTTTCAATAAATTGGACTGGAGTGTATAAATGTCTATTTAATTTATATTCAGTGTATTAAAATCCAGCAAGCTTGGAAGTGTGCGCCCCTACACGCACACTTCCAGTTAACTGTATTTGAAAGGATTTTCTTTCCCAGGCAGCAGTTTGGTCTCACCACTATATAGACAAATCAAGACTAACAAACAGACACACACACACACACACACACACACACACTGCTATACAAATACAGGAACACAAGAGGGCACAGAACGTGTTTACTCTGAGAGCGCCCATGGCCGATGCGCTGGGACCTCAGGCGCTTCTCACCGCTGCCCGGAAAACATCTGGCAGGTGAGCAGACGAAAAGATGGACTGCCAGCAGAGAGTGAAAATCGTATCAACTTAATGTGCAGAGTGGCGCACTTATGCCGGCCAGGGCTGGGATTTGATTACAGACAATCACTTGGGAGTTACGTGTAGGCAACCGTTGCAATTTAGCTCAATCCAGGATTTGTGTCTTCTCAACATTTCTCTGCTTAAAAAATAAAATAAAATCCCTCTGACACTCGACTCATCACAGTTACATAATGCACCTGGCATGCACTTCAAAAAGCTGCATGTTAAGGATTATACTGAGCAGTTTTATTTTTTTTTTTGTATATTAAATTTGTTGTATATGATTAATAAAAATGTGACACGATTTCGATACATGTAGGATTCAATCCAGTTTAATTGATTGCCTGTCCATTGCCTTTCTATGCAGTTCTGTTCAATTCTCATCTCCCTTCAGTGCCCGTTTGGGATTTCTTCCATTGAGCTCAATTTCTCCAGTAGAATTTCAACTCAATGTACAGAGGGAGGGGTCCTGAAATGCTGACGTGGATCTTCTGTGCTGTAAGTCTACCATGGTTGAAGTTTGACAATGGCAGCGGAGAAAGTGAATGAAGCCATTATTTCAAAGTTGGCCATGCTTCCACATACTGAGAGATTCAAATCGGACAAAGGGGAATGCTTAAAACATGTTTTTGCTAGCAAAGATGTCGTTTGGTGCGGCACTTCTCTGTTCGCAGTGAGGGCTGGTTGTTTACAGCGCACGCGATTTCTGGCAAACTTCATAGCGCATTACATACATCATAGCTAAACGTTAGCGATTGGGTAAAATCAGATTCGATCGATTAAAACTTCAACAGAGTTCTCCTCTCAAGCAAGTGACCGCTTCCAAATCCTCTGTACAAAGCGAAGCCTTGAACAAGGGACTCATTTTCCAAAAATAGCAAATAAAAAGCATGCTATTGATGTAAACACTTTTACACCATTGTGTAGGTATATAACATTATTTAAAGGTTAAAAGAAAAGATTAAAAAAGTGACTGGTGGCTTTGAACGTGATATAATATGATTATTTGGAATGTCTGTCATAGCTGCTGTGTAACGTCTCACTCTTGGTTCATGAAGGATTCACAGCTTAACTAAAAACATATCTAATAATTATTCATAAGTTCTGTGTAATAATTCTCTTTAAAGTGATGTTTTCCTGGCTGACGCTGAAAATTTCTCTGTATTCTACTTTTTAAAGATAGAGCGAGAAAAACATTTCACACCCACAAGCACAGAAAGAGTTGTTCAGCACTTCTGAGGGTCAGCTTCGGCGGATAACCGTTAAGGTCATTTTCAATTTGGAATGCCAATTTTCATCTTTTGAATCCGCAATCTGCGAGTTTTATGGCCAGAGTCGTTTTGAAGTTCTGTGTTGGCACAGCATCAAGGTCTCCCTTCCCCCCGTTTCAGAAATTGAATCACATAAAATGCTACCCAAAAAAAATGTCAAAACCGCAGGGAATTTCATTGATTTGCTCGTTTACTCAATCACTGGTTCACAGTGCAACAGCAGCACGTTTCCACCCTCGTTTGCTCGCATTTGATTACCACTTAACAACTGTTTCTGTCCAATATGTGTAAGCATATTTCAGACGATCACAGGAATCAGCAACAGTCTTGGTAATATACATCATTTTTGTTGTGTAATAGATTAAGTCTGAGGTTTTGGACACATGAATGCCATCATTCATTTTCAGTTACATTTTCGGGTAAATAAAAAAATGATATATTTAGATGCCGTTTGACTCCATCTGTACAGTCCTCACACTGTTGGTGAAAACTGGGCGACTGAAACAAAACATACAGTAAATGGATGAAAGCATGGAGACGTGCAATGCCGCTATATAACCAGCAAACCCAGAGGAAGAGGTTACATCCGGAGGATGCTCAAACTACTGAGAGAAAACCTCCTTCAACATTTGATGATCGCTGGCATTTATCAGCCCCAGTGACCATAAGGGCACTTAGAGCTGCTACTTCCCAAGCAGATGGAGGACCTTCAACATACTGCTGGACTCTGCTCTACTGGACAGAAATGTTAGTGTCTGGAAAAGATCTTTATACAACCGTCAAGCTTCCAGGCTTCTGATAGAGGACCTGAACTTAAAGTGGGCATGTGGAGAGTTTTTTTTTTCGAGGCAGTCAAACAGTGTTTACCACTGATCTCTGTTATATTGGAAACTCTCTGGAATGCTTGATCCTAACTTAAAGAGTTCAGAAGATTTGGGGGTTTGCTGAGGAATTGTGTGTTGTTTTTTTTTTTTTGTTTTTTTTTTTGCATCATTAAAGTTTAACATGGATTAACTGAGAATTGTAGATGGATACAGAACCTCCATTGTTCACAGACCACATTCACTCATCCTGCACATAAACAAACATGAGCTCAGGCAGGTAGAGTGAGTCGTTTTCGATTGATATTCAATGTCAAGGCCAAGTCCAAACGCAGAAGCTATAAGGTGAGTCATTCCATTCGCTCAGTTGGATTAACTTTTTTTTTTTTTTTCCATTCACTTCACAATACTTTTTACTTCTATGTGAGTAACATTGTTTTGAAGTAAGGCTGCTGTTACTCGACTACCATTTCTGGCTGC
Organism: Poecilia mexicana; assembly: GCF_051168715.1. NCBI lineage: Eukaryota > Metazoa > Chordata > Actinopteri > Cyprinodontiformes > Poeciliidae > Poecilia > Poecilia mexicana. Next base: position 6,532,116 of record NW_028263371.1, on the reverse strand, counting down.
TCTACCCGCCTCCAGTTTCTTCACTTTAACCAAAAGCTGCATTCCCGTTTGAACACAAGCCTCATTGTTGTATTGTTATTTTCTATCTGCTGAGCAACATGAAGGTCGAGTAAACAGACAGTAAACTGTAGATATTGTCCCTGGATGTACTTTAGCTAGTCTATCCATCAACTACAGTAAGCACTGATTTTTGTTGTAAAAAGAAAATAAAAAAATGTGGAAATGTGTGTGTGTTCCGCCTGAATTTGTCATTTTGCAACGATTATTTTTTTTTTTTTGAAACTGCACATAATTTTACATCTTAGTCTGCATGACTACAAAATCATTTTGAGTGACATTTACTCAGAAAAAGCCAGGCAAGTTTTTACACTTCTACAATTCTTTGGGAAAAGAGATATTTTTAACAATTTTGGACAAAATGTACCCAGTTGAATCTTACATGCATCTAAGTTGGGAGCTCATCGCAATAGTTTAGCTCATACTGTTTGACACGGTGGCTTAAATTTACTTGTCTTTTGATTCAAAGTAACACAATATACTACATTTTAAAGCAAAGGCGCTAACATGATAACTTTTTTGTAAAATTTAGATAATAATCGGGGGGGAGTAATATTTACAGGACCACACGTAATTTCTTTTCAGGGGATTTAATTTTTCACAAATTAAGTCAGATTAAATGGTAACACTCAACATACTCATGACATTTTACCAAATACCATTTTTATTTTTACTGTCACTTGAGAAGTTGTGATGGCTGCTATTTTTCTTAATTTTACTCATGTGGTGCTACTTGTTCCCTGAGTACAATTTTTTTGGATACTCCACCAAGAAGAGACAGATCATGAACGTGATAACAGGGGAACACTGTCACAATTTCACCGGCACATCCAAACCGGTGCGCGTTTATTGAGGACTCAGTGAAACTTAACCTGCTCAGTCTCTCATTCCTCTATTTCCTTATCCATCTTAGACATATGCATTTCACCTACAGTGAACATTTTCAAGACCTCCCCTCACGTCCAACAAACAGAGACTCGGCCAACTATCAAAGCCGTCGCCAGGAGCCTCTATCCCCCCCATCGCCCCCTTCAACTCACCATCAGTCACTCAGCGGCGGATTAATCCAAGCAGTCACCCGAGACAACCGATCAGTCACTCATCAGTCGCGCTCACCCAACATGCCACCCATCTGGAGTGGCACATCAGCTCACTCCGCGGGAGTGATTTCGCGCCTCCCCGCCTAAGACCGGGGAGGTGGATGGGAGGAGGGGAGGGAGGGGGTCTTACCTTGAGCGCTTCGATATCCAAAGACGTGGAGCGGTCCATGACTGATTCCGTTGAGCTGCAAATCAAACAGAAAGTCCCAAAGGCGAAGATGATCAGAGGAAAACAGATTAGAAACGGAACCAGAGGAGGGGAGAGAAAGCAAACAAAAAAAAAAGAAAAAAAAGAAAAGTTGGGGAAGCTCTCTAGAGTCCCAAACTCTGCTGCTGCTGCTGCTGGTGCAGCAGCAACATCTTCCCTCCCCGCAACTCCCCTGGGCCGTTGCTAAGACTGGGTTGTTAATATTCCAGTAGGGCGACGGATTTTCTCAGTTTCGAGCCTCCAGGTGGGTCGCTTGGCAAAAAAAAAAAAAAAAAAAAAAAAAAATTAAAAAGTCCCCACCGCCGCGCGCGCACACATGTACATCCAACCTCCGGTCAGTCCGTGCAGCGAACAGAGGGAACGAAAAGACGTGAAAATAAAAAATAAATGGGGGGATGTGGGGGGGAGAGCGCAGCGCCGTGCGTAATGATGTTCTCAGGAAGAAGCGGCTTTTGCGCACTTGGCGATCCCTGCTTTCTGTGGTTGTTACATCTGAGTGAGAAACATTCCCCCACCGCCCCCCAATCCACTTCCTTCCCTCTGCTGGAATGATGCCGGGATTCTGGTTCTCTCTCTCCCTCACCCTCCTTCTCTCTCTCTCTCTCTTTTTTTTTTTTTTTTTTTTTTTTTTTTTTACAGTCGGTCAGCGGATAGATGCCGTTACATCCCGGCGCGTGTCCCGACTCATGTGGCGTAGGGTTCGCTGTTGCTGCCGCGCCGCGGAATGGCCAATGGAGTCCGAGTCAGAGAGAGAAGATTCAGTCTAGCCTGGGCGACTTCCATGCGGCAAACCGCCAGAGATATGAGCTCTCCCCCCCAACGAAAGAGGAGAGGAAGAGAGAGAAACAGAGAGAGAGAGAGACAGAGAGAGAGAGAGAGTGAGGATAAACCTGATGGGAGAAATGCTGAACAGTTGAGAGCTGTAGGGAGACAGGAGGAGTGAAGCAAGGAAGGTTGCTGTATATTATTTCAATGACTGACGTACCAGTGTTTGTGTGTGTGTGTGTACGCGCGCGCGTGTGTGTAAAGGAGAGAGAGAAAGAGAGACAGAGAGAGTGGGAGGGGGAGCGCTCTAATCAAGTAGATGAATCGACAATGCTGCTTTGCCACTGAAGTCAAGAGAGATTTAAATGCAGAGACTGTTGGGAGAGGGTTGCAGAAAGTCTGCCTGCTCGTTTTAATGCACGTGCGCGTAAATTAGAAAATAAAATAAAATAAAATAAAACACAAGAAATTAACAGTATTTATCGCAAACACACCGTTCACGAAAGGTTAAAGGTTTGGCTCGCGCGTCACTGCGCGATTTCGTGGAAACACGAAAGCAAAGAAGTAGATTTTTGGTCACGTATTTATGAAACAGCAAAACTTTTCTTATTAATTTTTCATCCTGCCATCATTGTCCTGATCCCCCCGCTGCTGCGTAATAAAGTGTCGCCGCCTGCCGACCGTCAGGTTCCCTATACGTTACCTTTAGCACCTATTGAATATTGTGCGTGCAGGGAAAAACATGTTTGGGCTTTAAGAGTGACGAACAAATAAGACCAATAGGGGGAATAATAATAGTAGTAGTAGGAGCGGGGAATGACTCGCAGGAAAGAGGTGTGTGTGTGTGCGTGCGTGCGTGTGGAGGTAAATGCTGACAAAGGAGACAGAAGATATACATCGCGTGGAGAGAGCAGGTGTGGTGAGGAGGGGCGGGGCGGGCAAGGAGGAAGCAGAATGAATATCAAGAGAGGGAGCTGGAGAGTGGAAAATGTGAAGGAAGGATACACCGAGAGGGAACGGTCCATTTAAAATAAACATTTTCTAGAAGAAGATATTGTCAGATTGAGGTTACTTACATATTTTATACTTCACTTTGATCAGATCTTTTGTCATTGCTTACATTCTTTAGGAATAAATTAAGGCATGCTATTGCTCATAGGCCATCCAGATCTTGTTTGGTTTTCCAAAGCATTTTGACAACATTTTAACATGTTAACAAGAAAACATTCAAAATAACTTCATGTGTGACTCTTTTTTGATTCCATTCTTCAAATTTGTGGTTTTAATTGAACTTTAGTTTGTAGTAGTGATTAGTTTTACTAAATTTAAAGCTGGGCACTGCAGTGAATCACCTCTGCAGAACATATTCTGAATACTACTCAAATCAAGGATTTGTCAGTCATTTCAAATGTTTCCTAATTTTTCTGTAGTACTGTTTTGAAAGTTAACCTAAAATACTTTGCACTTTTACTTATTTATTTTGCAAAAATTGTCTCAAGTACCAGATGGTTTACCTAAAACAAATCCACATGCACACAGATATAGATTGGGGTTGGGGTATCTCAGGTGCACGTCCTGCTACTGCATGACCCAAGCTTTGGAGGGTATTGAACCCATTTAAATCGATGAGTTAAGAACATTTCAAATATGTTTTCATCGACTCCATTGTTTGCATTCAGCTTACAGTCACCTGCTTGGCTTCACCCACAGTTACCACTAATACAGTATTCTGTTTTTGTCACTGAGGCATGTCTGCATGGCGGCAAAAGGATAGGAGGTGGATTAACATTGCTTGTCAACAACAGATGGTGAATTCCAAGATATGCTGCTGTACAACAAAATCCTTTTTCCGAGTTATTTACCAAGACCGTTTCACCAGTGTTCTTTCAGCAACAGTATGCGTTTCGTCATCTTTGCTCGCAATACCAGCAGCTCAGTTGTTGCTGTTGCAACAGACACAACTCCCCGATGGCGTTTGCGGCAGTATTTGGAGATTAAAACCATCAGCATCAGTCTCTGCTACATGTTCAAGGTTTTAGCAGTTTGTCAGCTGCTCCACCAGAGACAACAACACATTTGATCTCTTATGTAGAAATCGGGGAAGCATGAAATAAAAACATCTGTTGGAAGACCTCCTTTTCGTACAACAGATTGTAATCTTGTTTTCCCTCTGCTTGACATATAAAGGCCTTGTACAGAGAGAACCTGTGATAAAAAGAACTGAAATCGAAGAAGCTTTGCCAGGTTGTTTCGAAGCCACCGACTGGGCTGCACCCTGCCTGGCACATGAACATTACATCAGTGGCATAACCAAGTGTTTGACTATCTAAAAGTTTGCGTAGACAAGCCCCTCCTCACCAGTACAACGAGGTTCTTCTTCAATAACAAACGTTGGATTACTAGTGAAAATGCTTAACAGAAAAAAAAAAGATACTTCATCAGGTCGGGAGACAATAAATCATCGAGGAGCATACAAAAACAACATGAAGTTGAGATGTGAGAAATGTGTGGTCCGGGACAGAGAAGATCACAGGGTTCAAGCAGAAAGTGCATCAGATCAATGGAAGACTGGACAGAGGCAATGAACTTAACACAAGCATCCTCCTGTCCTGCCCTCAGCCAAGCAGCTCTTTCTCCCTAAACCCACAGCTTCTCTGTCTCACCTTAAATATTTTATCCTCTACCACGGTGATGGCTCCAACAGCTTTATCATGATAGAAACCAGTCCTTTTCGGATATTTCCTCTATGTGCATCTATGAAATTGTTAACAGGACACAACCTTTCCAAGACCAAGATCTAAACTTGCCATCCTATTGCACGATTTCACCCATTATAACCTTTGAACTTTTCTCTATAGATTATTCTTTCATACTTACAAGTTACAAGTCATTTAATTTATCAAATAAACACATAACAAAGTTGAAAGGGAATATCTAACTATATGACTCTACAATGCACATATTTTAAGTAATTTATGATTGTCGTTTTCTATGTCTTTTCTGAATGAATGTCACATCTAAAGACAAAACGTGACACATAAATAATTAGATAGAAATAGTGGTTTGAGAGTAGAATATATGCCACGGTGTATGCTCAAATAGATATTCAGTCGTACAGTTTGCTTGTTATTCAGACTCGCTTTAGTTGCCATGTATAACAGCTGACATTAGGGACCATGCTGTTCACAGCTTGTGTAAGTCTTCCAATAATTCACAGGGAAGGTACATTCATAGCCAATTGAGCTAAATGGTTAACTTGTGCAGATGCTGGCTTGAAACTATTTTCATCTGTTTGACAAATTATGAATGTCTAAAGATTTAAATTTAGCAGCTGTGTTCATAACTTGATGTATTGTGAGGGAAGCATTTACATGGAAGCTTATGTTCCACATAGCTTGGATATTACAGAAGCAAATGCTTCTGTAAACTAAACAACCTTTCTTTTTTCCGTTTCTGTCTTTGTCACACACACAGACCCTTAACACGCTGGAGAGCACTGGCACGTTTGTTGACGCCGTTTTAACGAACGCCTCTTCCTCTGCTCCTCCTTCCTTTGTAGTCTGAGAATTTTCTTTCTTGATTTTTGGTGTACAGCTCTCTGTTCGTGCTGTACATTCTTTGCTTTGACTCTGATCTGTCTCTTTTCTAATGATTCTCACCACTTCCCTTTTCTGTTTCAGTCCACCCCTGCTTCCTCCTCTTCTGTCACTCATGGACCCATATTTCCCCTCCATCTCTTCTATAAACTTTCTGCTGGCAGGTAATTAATCATTCTTCTGGGGCCATGTTATTTTTAATAAGGGAGTGCCTGACCTCAGATATGGGCACACAGTTCTGTGCTAGCTGGAAATGACATCATCCATAAGCCTCCGTTTTTTTCTTTCACTTTTCTTCCCCTCAGAATAGATCATGCCCCCCATGCAGGCTTCATTGTTCACAGAGTTAAGGACTAACCCATATTAAAAATGTTAAAAGATGGATCATGTATGAATTTTTCAAAGATTTTTTACATTTTAGAATATAATAAAATGAATATCAAAAACCTTTATTGTTTGTCAGTGTACCAGCAGCAATGTTGAAACATGTAGATTTGTACAAAAAATACAAACACAAAATAGAAGTAATAATAACATACTCTCCTACTCTAGTAAGGGTAGACTTTACACTATAGTATCTCCTTCAGACTAGCAGCAGCAGCAGCAATTAGCAAACCGTTTATGGTTGTAAATGGCATATTGAGAAGCATTGTTGTGATGACGTGGTGAAAGCGGAGTGTCAGAAAGAGTCGGAGCTTCTTAAAGAGACAGAGGCCAATATCAGGTCGTCAAATTGGGAAGTCAGATATCTTTTAAGTCATTTCTGATACATGCAGCATTTCCACGACAACTGAAAGTAACATAGTTACCTGATTGTGCTACATAGTATGCCTGGTAAATACATATTACAACCCCTTTAATGTGACTTAAATAAAATAATGTTTCTCCATCTTTCTGTGTATCCCTCACTTTCTTCTAACTTCTTCAATTATTCCCATTGGCTGCTCTAAAGCAAGCAGCATCTGTGTGGTGTACAGTATTTTGTGTATACTACTACAAGACAGGTATCTCAATTGGTGCCGTCACTCCATTTCCCAAAATGCCAAGTAATAATTTGTATGTGGTTAAAAATTCACAAAATAATGAACAGCTTATAAACAGTTTAAAGCGTACTGAGTATTGTACATATGGCATGGGGGGTCACTTATGATGTGAGTGACCCCCATCAGATTTGTACAGTGTGTGGTTGTGTATTGGGAAGAGTAGTGTAACATACAGCAACTGCAATAGGACAAAATAAATTTCTTTGCCCTTCTTTAATCATTAAATGTTAATGACCATCAGACCATAATATGTATCAGTCCTGCCTCAAAATGGTTTGAAAGCAAGATACGCACTTGCGTGACTGGGCTATAAAAAACATACAAAACACTTAACAAATATTTACTATCACGAGTCAATGTATTGTGGTGTTTTAGTTGCTTGGTTTTTAGAAACTTCTGCAGAACAAGGCCTGAGATTTTATTGAAAATAGTTCTTATTTAAATACAACTCTGGATGTCCACATGACTATTATGACTTGCTGAACCCCCTTTTTGTTCAGCAACTTGGTTGCAGTTTTATTGGTACATTTGAAATGATTGCTGAGCTGTGTTTGATCATTTAAAGCAAGTTCAGCTGGTGGCTGTAGAAGGGAGTTTGTTGGTGAGTTCCAGACATCTCGGACTTGTGGCAGCTGAAAAACAGCACTTAATCATCACTTGTCCACTACTCTGCCTGCCAATCCGCTTGAAGAGTTTGTGTTGAGACGGCGTGCATAGATTTTGGCAAACACAGCGCTCTGCAAAATAACCATCTAGATCTTATTTGTCATCTGGACGGACAAGACTATGAGTTCTGCGGTTGGTACAAATGCAAATTTGCAAACCACAAGCCATGCTGCCAGATGCAATTTGGGAACAAGAAGCTTTGTACCTTCCAATCTTTCAAAACAAGCCCAACTTGTTTAATTAAATTAAACTGTCCTGCTGCCTTGAACTCTATGATTAAACATACTGTCAGAAGCCTGTCATTGTGCAGCCTGACCTTGCTGGGATTTCTAATTATGGCCCTTTAAGATCATTACTGATGTTTATTTTTTTTCCCCTCCCTGCCAATGTCTTAACATACGGCCCGAATGCTCCCCATCAGCAAATTCTTTGCTTTTACTAAAGTAGTCTCGTTTGTTGATGATCACTGATGATCAAAACCTTGTAATTAGAAGTTCCTTACTGCTGCTGCTTAACCTCCACAGTTGAACCACAGGGTGACCGTGACTCAGTGGTCGTCCTCCAATCAGAGGATTGGAAATTTGATCTCTTGCCATGCCACATGTCGAGGTGTCTTTGGGCAAGACACAGCATGTATCATTGCCCATGACAAGCTTGCAGTTGATTACGAGTAAAATCACTCAAATTATCACTAAAGTATTTAACAGAAAGTGCTAAATGATTATAAGTGACAGAGATAGCAAAAAGAGCTATTTTGAACCTAAAGAAGGTTTAGATCCATTGCAAGAATGGGAACTATTTACCACCTAATTGTTCCTGATTAGTGCAACCATGTAATTAAAAGATGATGAAATTTCAACCCATGATTTTAGTATCATTAGCAGTATTTTCATTTTTTTTACCAACTGGAATTCCATATGCACAAGGCAATCAAAATGCTTTTTTTATAAGTTTAGTCGTCTGTCTATAACAACAGTGCCTTGCTAAAAGGATTCATTATCAGGTTCTACAAGTTTCACGAACTTAAATTTAAAACTTTGTAAAATACTTAAAACCATTATCAAAAGAATTTAAGACCCATATCTCCACAGAAATGCGTTAACTTTGTCCAGCCAAATGGCAATAAATTTGCACTTGCCCATGATAGATGCAAAAAAGCTACCTAGCTAACTAGCATGGGTATGTTAGTAGTGAGATACCAGTAGCTTCAACTGTCTTGACTCACAGAACACAATGGAGATGTTTGTGTGCGAATTGACAAGACAGAAAAATCCCACGAGAAAAAAAAACAATACATAGAATACGAGATTAAATAGTCCTGCCGAGACAAAATATAAGATCTATGTTAAATGTCTTAAAGGTGAACTTACGTTTAAAAAAATAATTTAAGGCATTTTAAGACCTTTATTTTAGACACGTTCATTTAAGACATTTTAAGGATGCACCCTGATGTTGAATATTTTCACAGCTTTTTGATGCTGTTTTACAAACCACCTCTGCTTATGTGTTTCCATGGATTTATCCTCATGTCTTAATGATGATGTTTGTTCACTAACATTGTCAAATAAAACTCAGGCAGTCACACAATAGTTGTATTTTTACTGAGATTAAGCTACTTACAAGTGGATTCTGTGTTCAAAATTAATGACTTCTGGTGACATATGATTGTGCTGAATTTTAATTAGAGCTAAATCTGCACCACACTTTTCAGATTTTTAGACAAAACTCTTTTTTTCAATTAAAATCACTGATCGTTTTCCTTTAGCTTTCACAGTTATGCTGTATTTGTTGCAGGTTTATCTCATGGAATGTCAACAAAACTTACTTTCGTAGAATGACTAAATGTAAAAAAAAAAGTTAAAGGATTACTTTTGCAAGGCACTGTGTATTTTGAAGGTTAAAAAAATCCTTCTGTATTTATCCATGACTATTTTCTCCTTCCTGACAGCAAAAATAGATGTGATCTGCAGTGCAGCTTATATAACCATAAAACAATAAAAAGAAACTCGAGCTCTACATTACAATAATGCAAGTTCATTGGAATCATTTTACAACCAGACCCAGAAAGTCTGAGAATGTTTCCATTATTGAGCTCAGAGTATGTGGGTGTGAGTGAATGAACTGTGGTTTAACAAGACTGCAATATGTAATGATTGTTTCACGGTGCGTTGACTTTAATATTCCAGCATAGGTTTCATTTCATCAGCATGGTGTGAGTGTGTGTGTGTGTGTGTGTGTGTGTGGTGGTGGTGAGATCTAAGTAGAAGTGAGAGTGAAAAGAAGAGTTTGAGGGGTGAGGGGGGTTGCTGAAAGGCATACAAATAAAAGTCTGTTTTACACAATAGCAAATAAGTGCATAACTGAGCTGACCAAATAATTTGCCTCAAAAAATGTGCTTACTTAGTTCCACAGGCTGTTTTTTCACATGTAAATCATTTATTGGAAGGGTAATAGGCTGCACTTAATTAATAACAAAGAGTGGGAGGAATTTCGTCATGAGACTGAGGTGACATGTTACTCCTATTGATTTCATAAATCTTTTTTCTCTTCCCATTAACGACTGTAGGCTATGCGTCTGCAACACTACTTTCCTTGCTCCTAAAAACCAATGCTTTCACACTTTTGACAGATAAATTATTTGCTTGATCCAAAAGTAATATCTTACTTTCGTATTGAGCCACTTGAACCCTGTTTTATGAATTACTTTCAATCTATTTATTTTTTATTCTGAATCGGCATATATGGCGTTTAGCCAAAGACTTTCGAAGCCGAAAACTACAAATCCCATACACTTCCGCTATCCAAGAATTTACCTCTAATTGGTCAACTCGACACCCAATCATTTGGCGGATACGTGTCTCGCTGTCAGCATCCTTCCGTCATGGCGTCTACTCGGACTAACCCTATTGTTAACCTGCACTTTCTGATTGTTTTACTCCTGCTGGCGATATGTCTGCCGTTCGGGGGAGGACAGAAGAAGAAAGAGGTAATGTCTAAACCGTCTGGGCATGTTTTACCAGCGAGTTTCCTCGTGCTGTTTGCATAGGAGCTGCACAGGTGTAGCCTGCCGGTATTTCTCAAGCTAGTAGTCATGAGAAGGCACGTGAGAAGAGCGGGTTAATTTATGTTTTAGACACACAAATTACATATTTGATATGAATGAAAGCAGTCACATTGAAAATGTGCTTAGAGCGGTGTTTTTGAGAACATCGGAGATTAACAGCAAGCAGCTATAGTCATGAGGCTAACGCCGTGCAGTTGCTAACCCAAGCAAAACGTATTCTTCTTCTATTTTCTAAATTTGTCAGAAAGCAACGTAAAATATTTTCCGACAATATGTGGATGTTGTGTCCTTATTTGAAGTCTGTTTGGGTTCCGCAAACAAAATGGAAATATGGGGTGCACTTTCATGTAATCCGTGAATGCGGAAGAGGTCTAACTAACCACCCAGGAAAGCTAAGTGCTCGATCTCATTCAGATGATTGTTGTTCAGCAGAAGAGCCGTGTTGTTTTTTTGGTTCTGCTGTTCATGTTTTCACCCTGGGTTTCTCACAGCTTTTAATGGACTGTACATGTACTCACCCCAAACTATTACCAAACTATTAATTTATATATTTTTGGTTGCATGTTTTGTGCGTTTGTTCATGAAAGTGTACACAGAACTCCTTGTGGTTAATCAGGTTTTCATTCAAAACTGAGCCAGAAAATCACTAATCTTCATATTATTGCTTAAATAACGCTCATGATGATCGTTATTAACCAAAACTCTTTGTATTAATATTGTGTCACTTATAAAACAACAAGATTTGCTAATCAGTTTCATGGTCTGAGGGGTTTTAATGACAAAATTTTGATTATTTGATCTAATGTTTTATTTCCAACAGAAAACCAATAATTTTGCTAAAATAACGTATTGAATATTACACTTTTAATAACAGCTAATATCTATTATTTTTGAAGAGTTAAGCGCAAACATAGACTTACTGAATTAAAATGTGTATACACCCTGGACAATATAATACCTTTTGCTGTTCTGCTGTTTACATAGTAGCATGTGTACAACAAGCTAATATTAATTGGTTAATGAGTCAAGCAGTATGTTCAGGTCAGTTGTTTTATCTTATTATAAGTGATGCTCCTTTTGCATCTTCACAAGTATTTTATGTGTTTTTAACCACTGGAAATATTTCCAGTCAGCAGAATCTATATTTTTTCATAAGTAAATTCAAAGTGTGGCAAGAAAAAAAAATGAAGTGACATATTATAGCAGTCTGTAATGCTAGGGATGACACACCATTTTCTGGTTTTGTTGTTGAAGTCGGCCGTAAATATAAAATTTAGCAACACTGTAAAAATTCTGTTACTTAATGAGCATCAGTGCAGAAAAAAAATGTTTGTTTATATTGTCCAAGTGTGAGTGAAATTTTTAGAAACCCTGATGCATCTACCTCTAACCGTTTGCATTCTGAATGTTGATAATCCTCGTGCATTATTCATCTGCTGCCCATTCTCATTTTCATTACAGACACAATAGACGGTTTTCTTTGACAAGCTGTTGTTCTAAACATTGTCTGGTACTTGAGTGATTTTCTTTTTTTTTTTTTCTTTTTTTTTTCTTTGCCCTCTCAGTTCTTACATGTAGTGAGTGACGGTTGTTTAATGCTTGTTTTCGTTTTGCCTCCTGTCTGTCTTGTTTTCTGAGATCTGCACAGCCAGACAGCGTAAGTAAAGTGATTGCGTTGAGAGTTTTGGTCCCCTGAGCCCTTTTTTTTTTTGTTGTATGCTCTGCTATAAAGGCTAAATTTGCAAGCTTTCTACTGATACCAAAATATTCTGGTTGGGTTCTGAAATACCCGAGTGCAGCCGTGAGCGTGGCCCGTTTGAAACAGATGCATTTTCATACAGAGCTGTTGTCCTGGTGGCACATCGTTTGTCAGCTGGCAAGCAGAGGGTTGCGCCAGGTAGATGGCGTTTGCAGTTTCCATTTTAATCTGCGAATCAGCTGGTGCATAGCCTGGATGCACTTTCGTATGTGTCTGTGACACTTTAATTTAAACTGTGAAGCTGATATAAACAAAAAATTTGTTTGACTGATAAGATAAAATGTCTTAAATAATAATAATAATAATAATAATAATAAAAATCAGTCAATGTACAGAATATAATCAATTTCAGGCTTAATAGTTTAAAATTCCTAGTCAAAGAATTTTTCCACTGATCACCAACTTAATTTACATTTTATTTCTTAAGTTTGTTTCATTCTATTTTATTTTGTTTTTCTTGATTGTCTTTTGTCTGTTTGAAATAAATAAATAAATAAATAAATTAATACATTTACTGCAGCTTTTAGCTGCCAGTTTTAGCCAATTTTGACTTTAAAAACTCATTAAATAGCATTTATATATGAAATTCATACGTGAATTTTTTTTAGATAAAAATATTTATTACTAAAATATTTCCTTTTAGGTTGTTTTTTTAATGTTTGCAGAAATTATTTAAGTTTGAAGCAGAAATGATGATGTTTTGTGCAGGAGCAGTTGCTCTAAAACAGAGTTTTGTTAATTTAAAATCAGGGAAACAAGGTTTAAACTTTAAAGTTTAGAGTTGAAACTTTTTGTAGCATCTTATAGTCATGTTAGTATAACACCTATAAAAATAAATTAATTTTATTTAAGATAGGACAATGTAAAACATTAACCACTGAAGGAGAGCTGTGCTGTTCCAGGTTATAGCTAGAAATGCTAATTTCCACCTGTAGTCCCCAAAACATATAAAAATATGAAACAAAAGTAATCTAAAATACATTTGTTATGAATACATGTAGAGTTAGGTATGACACAGTTTATTTAAAAAAAACACAAAAAACACACAGGGTCCTTTTTTGGATAAGAAATAAAGCTTAGCTCAACCATTTACAGGAATTGCATATATTTTTATACAACTGTTTTACAGAACATGCTGATCTAACAAATCAAAACAAAAAGGACTTAAATATTGGGTGAGTATTGGGTGAGCAAAGGAAGAATAAATATTAAATCAAAAGCAAACATCCAATATGCGGCTGTTGTATTTTTATTTATTTGACATGTAATCTGTAGCAACTTTTAACATAAGATAATAACTAACTTATAACAGAAAATGAGTTCTATTTAAGAGAATATTACCCAGTCAGTAATAGATGGATTATTACTGTCTGAATCTCTATTATCATAACTCGGTGTCCGTTAAAGCGAGGCCTCTAAAGTCCTGGCTGCTGGATGTGACTCTTAAGTTTTCCGCACTGCTAAAAGTGGATAAATGAAACTCAGATCCTGTTGCTTTAGAACCACTTATTTAAACAAAGTCAGAGGGATGTTTTAAATGTTTTGATATACTTTTTCAACTGCACCATTTTATTTCGCTGACTGTGCAGATGATGGGGAAGTATTTGAGCAGATTATGGAGGGAGTCAAAGAAGGAATGTACGGGGAAAATGGCTGACAGGTCGACAGGCATATAAATGAGCAAAGAATTGGATGTGTCAACAAAACAAAAAGCTGACTGAGTGAAAGAATAAATGAGGAATAAATAGGCAGATTAACCACTGATGGAAAAGCATATAAATGGGTGAGTAAATCTATAAATAATTGAGAGCGACATGTTTGCCGTGCTTTATAGCGTTCAGCATTGGCACATGAATTGGGATTCTTAAATGCAACCATTGGACATGAGTGACAAATACCACAGCGGCGCAATACGGCTTATGAGACTAAGCAGTTTAATAAAGGCCATCATTTATCATTTTAATCTAAATTACTTTGTCGTTGATTCATATCTGGCCTGGATATGTCTTTAAATCGCACACTTTCCACTTAACGAGTGGGTCTGAATAACGCTTCTTCAATGCAGGACGCGACATCAGGAGTTTAAAGTTCAGAGAAAATTATACATCTAAAGGAGAACTGAAAGAAAGCTGTTAGTGTGACTACAAGGAGCAATTACAGAGAAGGAGACAGAAAGAGAAGGTAGGAGGTCAATTTAAAATTACAGCTCATAGCATGCAATGATGAATTGTTACTTTTACGCACTATGATAGTTGAGCACTTTTGTGATCATCTATTGATGAGAGTGCTTATTTTGAGCAATACTTTGTATTTTATCCATTGCGCAGAAAAGATTCACATTATAGCTTTGGTCCTGATTGCAACGGCTCAACAAAGGTACGCCTTCTATCACCTAAAGGGTCGAAAGCACATTTTATAGACTCCCACACATCTGAAATGTATCTAGGTATGTACTTCTCCAATAGCACTAAATAGAGGAAAGAAAGATGCCACCCTCTACACACGGACCTTCACCTACACACAGACTTACTTTCAGGGAGGCACAAGAGAGATATTGAAGGGTTATAATGGGTGGAATCTACTTTCGCAGCCTAGGGCCATGACAGAAAGGTGGAGCCGGCAGAGGAAGATCTTATTTAGCTGGAAATGGACAAAATGGTGATGCAGCACTTTGTATTCATCTCAGCGATTTCTGGCCTCCCTCGCTGCCCTTTCTGTCTGGGGCTGGCTGGTGTGTGTCGTATACGGGCTGGGCGATATGGAAAAACAATCCTATCTCAATGAAATTTTTTTTTCACGTCAGCTGATATGGATGGAAATCATAAAACAAGTTGCTATTTTCGTTTTCTTGATCTATTAGGTGAGATTTTAAGATAATAGAAGGTTATTTTTTATTTTAGAGATTTACTTTTAAAAGTTTAACATGTCATTGAACATTATGCTACTCCTTTGGATAAATTAGAGGCTAATTTTAAACTAAAATCTTCCAGGATTACAGGACATTCTTTTGTTAACAGATAAATAAAAGTGTAATTGAAATCTAATTTAATTCTAGTTCATTTTGAATATTGCTTTTTAAGAATAAGCAATAGAAAAGAAATATAAGAAGACAAAAAAAACCCTAAAATAATCTCTTATAATCTTTAAGAACCCCCCCGACCAAAACTATAAAATAAAAATATAACAATTTGATCTGAAAACTCCACACAAAAGTTTTGATTTGGGGAGTCGGATACACTCACGCTCATCTGGGATTAAGTTTTACATTCTGCATGCTCCAGCTGGTGGCGCTGGTTCAGATAGTGAAGCAGATTTGTGGTTTTCCCCGACTTTGTCAGAACATGCGCTCGACGTAATTTGCAGTTTGTTCGTCCAACCTTAAACAGCCAAATACCAGCTCTTCTTGCCAACGATGTAATTAGTCTCCATATCTTCTTCCGACTCTCTTTCCCCATTCCGCCCAACTAATGTCCTACCTATTAGCTAAAGTAAGAGAGACTACAGCTGCACAAACATTAGCCTTTAGCCTGTCTGGCTTCTACTATGCTTTCTGCGTCAAAGTAACGTTGCTTGGCTCTATTCCAGCCATTATTTCAGGATGGAGAAACTCTTATTTTCATTGGTTGTACATACACACAAATTGTATGCCAACAACATCGTTTGTCACTTCTAATGCGTTGGAAAACACAGAGACTTTATAACAAAAGTTTAGTAATCCAGTTGTCATCACTGCTGCCCAGTGTTAACATTTTTGGTGCCAATGCATTGGGGTAGCACTACCGCAGTGGAAGAGAACTCTGCTTTTTACAATCTGCTTTTAGCTTTTCTTTTGTCTGAAATGCTTCCACGGCTTAGAAAATCTCAGTTTTGACTCTACACATCTCCCTCTTCCTGCCTTCTTTGTTTTGTTGTCATTTACTGTACATTCTTCTTTGTCGGGGTTAATCAGTGGAGTGCTTGCAGAAAATGAAAGTGATTCTGCTCTCAAATCAACTGGCTGTTCATTGAAGTTCAGAGAAACAGAAAAAAAACCCTGAAATCCACTGGTTGTTTTTGAGTGAGCTGTCCTCCATTCAAGTCTGTAATGCAAAAGCCGCACCGTAAAGTTCAAAGCCCTCAAAAAACATTAAAACGGCTGTTTAATTTGCCGCCGCTTAAATGCGTGTTGACACCATGATTTGTCTTGCTTGCCACATGAGAAATCAACATGAGCGTTAACAGGGGCTTTGGCCTTGATCTTTATACCTTGTAGTTTTGTCTCGACTACCTGGATCTTCATGTACTTTTAGATTATAGTTTTAAAGCTTCTTTTATGCTCAAGTAAGCTTAAATTGTTGAATCTTTAATGAAGTCTTTTCAGGCATTTTCCTCTTTTCTCCTCGTCTCGTTTTTAGAAAACTGTACTTTTATTCAATTAAGGTAAATTGACACAGGAACAAAGGCATTAGGAGTTTCTTCGTTTTTAAGAAGCTTCCAGATACTCCTTAGGCAGAGGCATTTAATGGGTAAAAGATGTTAATAGTATTTAGATAGACTCTTGTGCATCACCCCAGTTCAGCTCTAAATTGTAGACAGTGGTGAGTTTTTGTCTTCCGGCTGACCACAGCACAAAGAAAGGGGCTGCGTAAGCACTTCGTATCCCTCCCCATGCATAGTCAGGGGAGGCAAGAGGAGGAAACAAAGTTCAGGACTGTGATTCTGAAGCAGGGACAGTAATATCTGGAGAGGTATATATCTGGAGAGGGAGATTACAAAGTTGTGTGCTTGGTACCACCCAGGGACCAGTCTAATAAGTGGATCGGAATAATAAAAGCCTGCTACCTCTGCACACAGAGGTCCAATAAACTTCTGTGGTTGACCCTTCAGGGCATAACCAAAGCTCCTTGCAGACTTTAAACCGGAGCATTTTAAAGATGAACACTGTGTAAGCAGTTTTGACTGTTTCTTTTCGCTCTGATAACTTCATATTAGAAAAAGTAACTACTGCTTAACAGTTTTTGCATTCCTAATGTGCTTTTGAAATGACAGGTTTTAAAGCTGTGATTTCTGCAGGCTGACAAAATATGGCTTTTTGTAGTTCTCTTTGGCCCTTAGTAAATATATGTATGTTTGGATTTAGTTAGTAGTTTTGTCATAAGTTAAACTATTCATTCATTTGCTACAATGAATTGATACTTGGATGTTTGCAGGGTTAGTGCCGTCTCTTGGGTAGGGATGAAATGGGAACCAGCTTGAAATGTTACAATGGTTACAATTTGTTACATTGTTGGCTTGATATTTTAAGATTTTAGTTTTTATGAAAACTCCCCTAATCTTTGTATTGTTTGGTAACGTTACCACTTTTAATTCGTGGCTCTGATGCATATGTCAATGTTACTACAAATAGCTCTAATTATTTGGGGGGGGGTTTTCTCCAGATGACACATTTTCCATTTTTTAAAATTTTTCCAAATTTTATTTTTTCCACTCCAACCATATTTAATAGCCCAAAAGTATGTAAGTTTAGCGTGAATTAAAAAAACAAAATGAACAACTCTACAGCTAGAGGTCAACATTTACTATTACTGGTTTTCAAAGGTGTTATAGTGTTTACTTTTTAAACAACAAAAACTAAGAATAATGTTTTTGACACAAAAGAAAATCTCCCTTTTCAAAATGCTTTATTGTCGTATAAAAAACCCTGTTAAAAGTAAAAGCTTGTGCACATTTAATAATGTTAAGGACCTTTGTTCTCTTTTATTTCTTCCATCTATCACAGACATCTCCACTGAAGTAATGACTCGGTGTTTTGGTGTTCAGCTTTCAATCCCCCCCACAAACCCTCATCAAGTACTGTTTTTTTGGGAGAGATGTTTCTTTCTCTAGTTTTTTTTTTCCTTCCCCTGGCGTCTTGTGGAAATATGCATGCTAGAGCTCAGTCTCTGGTGATTTTCTGTTTCATGGGTGAAAAGAGATGAATATTGTGCCCTTTCCTTTCTTCCCCTCTTGTCAATAAAACCCCGATTGTGGCTAAAAATAGCAGCGTTTCATACTGGGAAGCGTTTCACTCTTCTCCCAGTAAATTCAGGGGTGTTTTGTTTGGATCTCGCTCATTAACCGTATTTATCTGAATTATTGATGCACGGGTGTCAGGCCTGCTTTCTCTGTGACTGATGGCCTGTGCTTCCGCGCCGTTTTCTTCCGCTGCTATTCCTCCTCCTCTTCCCCTCCCCTTTCTATCATGTTTCTAACAAGTTTTTTGAGTGGCAACAAGATTTTCATCTTTTTGCCTAACCAGCCCATATTTTCCAGCGTTGTCTCTCTGTTTGTTCCCCTTCTATCACTCCTTTCTATGCACCCTTGTTCCTTGTACTCATTGCCATCAATCACACTTAAAATTAAAAATTACATTTAATTTGGTTGTTTAGTTTACCCACTTCTACATGATTGATTAGTTGAAGTGGAATTGACCAAATAATCTGTTATTCAATCTATTACCTGTTAGTTCTCACTAAAAACGACTCACATGCTATAAAATGTATTTTTGTTTAACTCTTTTCTCATACTGTTGTTAGAGAAGTGATTGGACTCTCTGGTGCAGAACTTGACTGGTTTGAGTCTCACCGAAGAAACAGGGACTTCATTTGAATGGGTAACTTTTCATTGGAGCTGAGAAAAATAACATATGGGATTCAGCAAGGTTCTGATTTGGGCCCCTTCATATTTATTGTCTGTGTTTTCTCGCTAGCTCACATAGCAAGTAATGAGATAAGTTACCATAACTATGTAGACAATTCACAACTCTACATTTGTTTCTTTTAATTGATTTTTTTTTTATGGTTACAGCAACAGAGTTTTTCCAGAATTGTAGCTCATCCATGATTCCAATTATTAAATAAAACAAAGCTGTTTGCACTAATTATATCTATATCATCTAACAGCTGGATGCATGAACATAACTAGTTGTATGTTAGTTATGTACCATAAAATTATGTTGGGTTATTTCTCTTAAGCAGCTAAGTAGAGGCCTTCAGGCAGTTGACACTGTGATGCAGGTTGTTTCAGTACCAACTTGGCTACCAGTTGGGATAAAACTGATGCTAAATTGCTTCACTGCTACGTCTTTCAGGAAGGAGAAGAGGAAAAATGTGACTTTCATTAGAATATTGCAAACAGGTCCAGTTGACAGCTCAAAGTCTGCATGTCATCATTGTGTATCCCTATCTATGTAGAAAACAGTGAAATTATATCAAGCTGAAAGGAAGAA
This sequence comes from Poecilia mexicana, assembly GCF_051168715.1. Lineage (NCBI taxonomy): Eukaryota > Metazoa > Chordata > Actinopteri > Cyprinodontiformes > Poeciliidae > Poecilia > Poecilia mexicana. The sequence goes on along the minus strand of NW_028263371.1, from coordinate 6,512,612 downwards.
TTGGTACAATGAATTTGGTAGAAAGAAATGCACTGTTGAGCTTTTTTAATCCACAAGGTTCATAGTAGCATTTATTGCTGGTTAAAGTGTCCCCTAAACAGTCATACTGCTTAGGAGCTATGGAAATATTTGAGTCTTTTCCAAGCATTTATTTGTCCAAAAGATGTCAAGAAAGGACTCTTACAGTTCTTCAAATTCCAGAGGAATATCAGGGAAGTGGGGAAAAGAGGCGGTAATGTTGATGGAGTTCAGGGTTTGACTGCAGTGATTATTGCTGCTGGAAAATTCATGGGAAGGTGAGACTGTTGAGAGGAAAAATATAGAAAAGGGCTCATCTCCCACCAACATATTACATTGAGATTTATGAGGAGCTACAATTCTGTGCATGAATGTCTTACTTTGAGGTTATTTATGACCCCCAAAATAAGTTATATTAGAGCCACACACACCTACACACACACTAATGCTTTAATATAATGGGATGAACTGAGGCGGTTTAGCATAAAGCTGTGGTCAGAATAAATGCTGAATACCATCAGGTGTCACATCTGGTCCCCTTCATTCTCTGTTGCATTTTACTTTCACATTCTGATTTTTATTTGCTTTTTTGCCTTCTATACTTATTTGTGGAATTTAAAAAAAATCATTTGCGTCAAGCACAAAATATTTTAAAAGCCAATATTTCTAATTTTTGTTTTCCTTTCTTTTATAGCAGCCTAAAGCCCAGCTACTGCAGTAATATTTAACAATTTTTTAAAGTTATTTTATTTCAGCAGCTCTGTTCATTAAGAGAAAAGCATTATATAGATTAATTACACACAGAAACATATTTAAAATTATTTTTTGTTAATCATAATAATTTTCCAGATTTGAAATTAGAGTATTGCATCAGACTATTAAGAAACATTTTTAATACGGAAACGCAAGCTTATTGAAACTAATATTTAGCACAAAGTTAAAGGTAATTTTCCAAAAGGTACTTTTAATCTGACAAGCAAGCCTTGTTGTAATTCTTTTTTTTTCATATATATAATTGTAAATTCAAGGCAGTAAAACAATCGCAGCCGATATGGTAAATCTTCAAAAAGCCAGAAAGGAGGAGATTGAGAGCGCGCCTTCAAAAGAGTCGGAGAAAACAAACCTCTCTTTGGACTATGACTGATGGATGATATCTAATGAGCAGTTTGATTTATGTTGATTGTTGTAGCCATTAAATAAACTGTGCAACTAGTGGTCACTCCCTTTCCCAGCTGTTCATGTTATCGACCAGCCAATTAGTTTCACCAGCTTAGCTCAGAGCATGATCTTTATAGTGTATCTGGCTCACCATCTCCTGTGTGAGACTGATGCCAATTTGCTGCTCGTTGTAAGACACCTGGAGCTCACTGGGCTGTTAGAAATATTCTTAGAGTTCTACATTAAGATCATTTGGAAAAAATAAACAGGGAAAGCTTGAATATATAAATTTTCCAGCTAGTAAAAAGAAAAGAAATTGGCATATCAGTCTATTTTGAAATTTATACCATATTTAATATCAAAGTAAACATTATGTCCTATAGAGAGACTTGATGGACTTTTTCCCTGTGGGAGGAAAGACATTTTCAGCCACTATCCTAATGTGACACCTTGCATCTCACTAGAAACATAACATTTGGTCCAACCTGGGCATTCGAAGCTGCAAGCCTGGCATTTGTTTAGATGGTAGCTTAATTCTCTTATGGACAAGAGGGGATTGAAGTGGGGGTGAATCATGTGAAGAAATCACAAAAAATCAGGGCTTATATCAAGTTTCACTCTTGATTTGTTCAAAGAAATTGCTTGGTACGCTGCTGAAATAAGAGAATAAGGAGCCACCGGAGAGTTACACACTCTCTCAAACCAGATGATTAGGAGGGCAGAGGCAGAGTGACAGCAAATTAGATCAATGAATATAGTTTAGTGAACCCCTCAAGGTATGGAAAAAGTGACAAAATGCAATCAAAGTAAAAGAATAGGACGCCATAGGAGCTGAAGCTGCCGTCCCTAATCGTAACCACCATGCTGCTCTTCTTAGACTATGAACTTGTGCTTCTATGAATAGCAATATTTCTTAAGGTAGTGAACAATAGGTACTTGAGCTGATAATGCTGGAATGCGCTTACTTTCTACTAAAATGCAAGTGCTGAATGTATAGTCAGGTATCCTTGTTATATTTCTAAAGTTTTTTCAAAAGCTGCTGGTCCTGATTATCTAATGGGTCTTCTGAGACTAACCGTGCTTACCTAAGCAGATGCACATAACATATTAGAGTAGTTTATGAGGCTAATTAGCAACAGATTATGTGCCCAGTTATTAGGCACTAATGCTATTGTTAGGCTCTGAAGGCTAATGAGGTACAAGGTCAGTTACCTGTACAGCTAGTATACTTGCATGTGCAATAAGCTGCTCACCATGACTTTAACTATTAGAAATAATTACTGCTGACATGTTGGTATACGCTGCATGTCCGGACGTTGCATTCATTTTCACAAGAGAGAAAGCGAATGATGGCTTTAGTTATGAAATGTTTGAAAGTACATCTGGGAATTGAGGAAGACCACTGATCATTTTTCCAGACATGTCTCAACTTTGTGACCTTTACAGCTGCGGCACCTTTTGCTTCAAAAACTTTAATCTTCTATATGCAGCGAAAATGGTCTTATGTCCCAATCTGTTTTGTTTTCATTGGCTACTTTCTCACCAATTCAAGCAGCATGTCTCTCACCTCCTATCCACATGTGAATATTATCAAATTCTACATGATGGAGGAAATAAAGCATAAAAAGGCTGGAATGCAGAGGAGGGCAGCTAATGACTGTGCTGAAATGTTTTGATTTCTTTTTTTTCTCCATCCCACAGAGCTATAAAGAATATGCCCGCATTTGCAAGTAACTGCTGAGTGGCCTAAAAGAAAAACAATCCACTGCGTTTGACTCTCTTTATACCAGCATGTCGAGATAGTTTAGGCAAACTGTCTTCAATGCTGGCACAGACCCTTTTTTATCTGTTGGCAAATAATTGTCATCTTAACATCTGAATGAACATCCCGGTCATAAAGCGGGCGATTCTGCAGAGGAAGCGATTCTTAAAAAAAGCTTTGCTTCTGAGTCAGGGGAAGCTGCCAGTGTGATGCCAATGAAGAAGTTTTGCTTAAACATAAAGTAGATAGAAATCAGTTAGATACTAATGTGTTTCTCTAGAGAGCCCAGTCATTGTTATCTTGTCAGGACTTGCCCGATTTAACTTAAGCACTAAATGTCTACATTTTGCAAAGCCCAACCCTTGCCATTGATGTAACAAGTTTGTATTAAAAATGCCATAGCAGAAAAGTACCACTATATTGAAAGGGACAGTTGGTTCTGTTTAAACTGATTAAAACCCATTAAATCTTAATATTTTACATCAAAGACATACATGATTGACATCTCACGGTGGATATTTTGTTTGGTACTTTTCTCTTACACGCCTCGCCTTTAGATATAATCTTTGTGGTCTAATTTTTATAAAGGTTGTAGATTTGGAACAATGCAAGTCCCAAAATGTTTTGAATGGTGCTGAAGTACCAAGAGCAATTATTACCATAAATTACACATTTTTGCTAAAATAAAGCATGCTCCATGACAGGCCAAGAACTGAAGCTAAACAAGGATAAAGTAGAGAAGTTTTGCTGTGTAAAGTTTGTACTTGCCTGGATTCTGTTGGAATAAAGAAAGTATCTTTTGAATTGAATTGACATTTCTTCTTATTATTATTGTTATTATTTTGTAACTTTAAGGTTTCTTCGTACAGTAACAGCTTCCGCACCGTAGAGTGGTACACAAAGTGGTAGTGGCTACATTTTGCATCCAGTTGATTAAAAACCTGTTTTTTTTTGTTTGTTTTTTTTGAGTTTCTGGCCTGCCATCCACTGGTCAGCACTGGTCACGTGATTTCTTCGTACATCAATATATTCACTGGTACTCAACATGCCTTTTCTGCACTGAATTGGGTTTAAATTTAATGCCAGTGTTTAATTTAAAATATCATGACCTTTGTCATCTCGAAGAACTCTGTGGGAACAATAAACAGTGACTAAATTCCTCTCAAGTTTTCAAGAATTACAGCTAAAAATCTAACAGGGGAGCATGAAATATGACACTGACGTTAGCCAAGACTCACTTGAGCTTCTCATGGTCTATACTTACTTTTTTGGTTGTTTTTTCTTCTCACGACTGTTTTCCTTTTGAGTCTGTAAATTTGACCATTGAGTGTGTTTTAAAATTTTCATGTGCCCAAAGCTTGTGTGTTTTTTTCCCATTGGACTTTCTGCACTTTTATAAGGGTCAGATGGTAATGTTGTTCTTCATTCACTGTAAAGCCGTTTAAATACTCCTACTCCTTTCTATGTCTGCACAGAGAGCAGTTTGAAGCGTCTCGCATTCTTCAGTATTCCCCGCTACCCTTTATTTCACGTATGAGGCACTATGAACACCGTCGGTGGATAGAACACGTTTTAGAGCTTTACCTGAATCTCCCGCCCACCCAAACAATTACTGTTGTTCAGACCTGCACACATAAATGTCCAAACCACTAAAGGTAGACAGATAACGGCTCTTTCCTTGAAATGGAAAGAATAGGTGTGTAAATACCAAGTGTTAGAACTCAAGTCCTCAAACTGAATTGCGTCTGGAGTTGTGTATCCGTGTTGATTTGGTTTCAGTTCTTTATTTTTTTCTTTGCTTTCCATTTTTGGTAGTTAAATATGATGAACTGAGGAAGAGTATGGACCCCTCCTATATGACTTTAAAAAGAAAACGGATAAGGAAAACCCAAAAACTTAAGTTCTGTATGGATAATACATACGAACCAGAACTGGAGGACTTGTCACAATCATCAGTGTGCTGTTTGAGAACATGATCCTTTTTTAGTCAATGTTGGAGAAAGAATGCTTCATGGATTAAAATTAAAATTGGCATTTTTGAACAGGGACAAGGGATGCAGCTGATGGTGCTGGGCAAAATCACACAATATCAATAATTATTAATTAATTGACCTTTTCTCTTATCTACACATTTCTTTGTAATGCTCTTGTTCTAATTTTCTCCCTTAACTCCATCTTGCTCTTTTATTTTTACGCGGTTATGAAGGACGATGGCGAAAGCATGTCCTCTGCCTACATTCCCCAGAATGCCATGCTGTTTGTTTTATGAAATTTTAAATCAGGGTCGAAGGAGATCGGCGGCAATAACGAAACCAAACGCTGTTTCTGCTAGAATTAAATGTGCTCGATTTATTTCCCCACAGATTACAGCAAAATAATATGCATCAAACACTGTTACTGCTAGAACAAATATGCTCGATTTATTCCCCACAGAATACAGTACAAAACACTCTATGACTAAACACGTGATGCTCGATTCATTCAAGTTACCAGCGCTTACCTCATGAAACTTGGCCGGAGAGCCTTCGGCCTAGAGATAGAGCGGTAGCATCAACGTAGCTGGGCATTCGAACGCGATCCACAGCAGACTCTGACCCAAACCGCGGGCTTTTTCGTATTTTATCTCTTAATCAAAAGAATGTTCACGTGCAAAGGGGGAGTGGCCATCTCCATCCTTGCAGGCGAGCCATCCAATCAGAGGTAGCCGCTCTCTGACCATGAGCCAATCATGGGCTGAGAGCGTCAACCAGCGGACCAATCAGAGCCCAACCCAAGTCAACCAGAGCCAAGCATGCCCTGTTCACGTGATCCATGTTCAATTTGCATACTAATCTGAGCAGAATAACTTTTATCAGCTAAATAAAGATCAAATTATAAAGAACAATACCCTGAATGAATAATAAAATAATAAATGAATGATTATCAAAGAACATAAAAGATAATAAAAAGATAAAAATACAAAATACCAGATCATTCCACCCCTTGGTCTTTGATAATCACTTTAGTACCAGATCATTCCACCTCTTGGTCTTTGATAATATCCTGAATTAAAGTAACTTTTAAAATGGAATAAAAAGATAATAAAAAGATAAAGGTCTTTGATAATCACTTTAGTCTTGCATCCCGAATTCGCAAAGTAACTTTCATCTTAAGGCTGTGTTATAAATTCTATCAACCAAAGACCTTTTTACTCGTTAACTTTCATCTTAAGGCTGTGTTAAATCGTTCTCTTTGTATGTGGGCATGTATCGTTTTCATGTTACATGCCGTCCATTTTAAAGCTTGTGAGATGTTCCTCAACACCTCGGATGTGGCATTCCACATACTTAGGTCCCATGTCAGTTGTTGCTGGAAGATCTTCGCTGCTTCTTCCTGAGTCATAACTGTCGATGGCATCCAGACCCCTATTTGGTGAACAGCTCTAGCTGCATGTTGTCCGGTGTTGGACAGCATCGTGCGGGTAACCTCGTTATCCACTGCATTGGATACTCCCATCAGTGTTCCAGCTCCACCTAAAATTGTGTCATACCACTCACGTCCTCTCCGTGCACATGAGTCGTCTGTCGGTGTCAGAATGATACTGACACATCGGTCACGCGATTGAATCCGTAATGTACATCCTTTGGTGACAATAGGCATGGGTGACCTTGAATCCTGGCTCCGGTCATGGGTACTGCTTTCCCACCACAGTCGAATCTTAGAGACTGAGCGAAGCGGGACGTCGTCAGCAGTACCATGGCGACCAAGGCACGGCACACGATGACTTCGCAGCCGGTACATCCTCCTCGGCGCCTCCCATGATGGCGGATGTCGTCACCGCCGGTGTCACGGGAGTATGGAGCTGAAATGACAATTAGCACTGCTATAACACAAAATAGAAAAATACTGATTAGTTTTCTTTTAAATAACATTTTGACACAGGCACATTCAACCACTTCTCTTCTCCTAAATATATACAGTTGCATCGTTGCCTTGGGCAATGATTTATGCGGCTTCTGGTGGACCATTTTCCTGTCTCACCCAAACCTTTGCCCCAAGTTTATCTGTGGAGCCAAAACCCCCTTTTCTCCTTACTGTTATCTCAGTGGGTGGAGAGATTTCCTGAACTTCTGACATGTCACATGGTTGCAGTAGCAATTGTGCAATCTTGTCTCCTTTTTGTAATACCAGGGGACTTTCGCCTTGGTGGCGACACACCACACCCAATTCTCCCTGATAATCACTGTCAATAACCCCAGCCTGAATGGTCAATCCTTTTAAGGATAATCCTGACCACGGTAGAATATGTAACCCGAGCCCTGTTTTTACAACTTGAACCTGATTAGGTATTAGGGTCAGGGGTTCCAATGTTCTCAAGTCCAACCCTGCGGAGCCTGGGGTAGCTCTGATAGGAAGTTCTGCCCTTTCATCAAGGTCAGGATACAGGGCTGAATGTCTCCTATCCTTATTCCTACCTTTTTTGCCCTTCTTTTTCTTTTTAACAGTCCGCAGGTGTATTTCCCCTTCTTCAGATGATCCTGATTCTGGATCCGAAATTTCAGCGATGATCTTTTTCTTAAAGGGCCCAACCGACTGTATTTGCCCTACCGACTCAGATCCACATGCTTCGCTCATGGACTCCTGGACGACGTCGCGGAGACTTTGTGCCAAAGTATGCAGTCCTGGAAATTCAGAATATCTTGTGCAACTTACCTTCAATCCTTTTTTATGGCATTTCTTCTTTAATTCTTCTGTGGGGAGTCCATCTATTTCAGAGTGAGAAACCCCTGCCTGGATCAGTGCTCTCCAGTACGCAGATCTGGGCGGTCCCTGGCCTGGTCTGAGCCCATCCCTGTGTGGGCCACGGGATCCTTGCTGATGGTCATCCCTTCTTCGTGGCTCCTCCCAATTCCCCAGGGCTCCTAACTCCCCTATACGATTTTTAATGTCAGACATGGAAGCACCTGGATCGCCTAGCATCACAGTTAGCATTGCTGCTCGGTAATGGGGGGGTGCAGTACGAATTAGCTGATCCCGCACGGCTTTCGGAACTGCTAAGTTTTGATATTGATCAGCCATGCCCACTACCAACGCATCTCTCACACACAACCGAGTCAAACGCTGTGTACATTCTCTTAGCGTTATCCAAGCTCCAGTGATTTCTGGCCAATCAGTAAACGCAGCGTATTGGTTTTGTATCGCAGCCGCCCACACCACGAACAATGATGCTGCATCTGGCAGTTGTCTTACCTCTTGGCGATAATTAGAGTTTATTGCTCCCTCTGTTGACAATCCTGCAAAGGACATCCCATCAACTGCATCTATTTCCACTTGTGAAGCCCCTTCATCCAGCATCCGTGCTAACCACAAATCTGTCGGCTCCCCATTCTGCTGCCGCAGTCTGCGCGTTAAATGTGACACTTCTTCCTGTGTGTAATCTTCCATAATGGTCCGGTAGATGGGATCAGGCTGAGGAGCCGCCACCATGTCATACACTGGATTTCCCTGAGCATCAACTACAAGCTGCCCCGCATTGTCCCTGCGCTGTTGTCGCACATCCGGTAGGTGTCGTTGTTCCTGCCTCCTGCGACGAACAGGTTTCAGGTCCAGCAGAGGGCGAAGGGGGGTGTTCGGTGTTCCCCCACAAGCATCTTCCCCCTCCTCCCAAATGTAATCTGTTTCATCTCCCGAAATATTTCCATCCCATTTCTCTGGGTCCCATTCTGCAGTTAAACCAGCAACAAACGCACGAACATTTTTTGGCGAAGGCTGCCGGGGCTTCCTTCTAAGTTTCTGTTGCTTCTTCAGTACAGCTACCTGAACCACAGTCCTCTCAGCTAACTCAGTCATTTGCTGTAACCGTTTATTTAATAGCTGCACATGTTGCTTATGTGACGATTCTGCAGCTAATGCATCGGCTAAGGCCTGTCTATCTTTCAGCTGCTGTGCCTGTGCTTCCTTATTAATCTCATGCTGCTTTTTCCAAGCGGCTGCGCAAGCCCACATACGCCTTTGCAATCCAGCAACAGGGCTTTTGGCCTCCACCACGATGCTTTGCAAAACAGCTAACAACTCCAGCGGCTCGGCTTCCCGCAGCGCATCTCCCCACGGCTCGGGTCGCCCTCCCCCCTCGCGCAAACACTGCGCTACATCCTGGTGAGGCTGATCCCAGCCAGGGATTATTTCAACTTTTTTCCCAACGTCATACTTACTCTTATTTTTATTCTTTCTCTTAAACATGTTAAACATATTTGCCGCAGTCCCCTTTAAAATCCTGTTCGTGACGCCAAAATGTTTTATGAAATTTTAAATCAGGGTCGAAGGAGATCGGCGGCAATAACGAAACCAAACGCTGTTTCTGCTAGAATTAAATGTGCTCGATTTATTTCCCCACAGATTACAGCAAAATAATATGCATCAAACACTGTTACTGCTAGAACAAATATGCTCGATTTATTCCCCACAGAATACAGTACAAAACACTCTATGACTAAACACGTGATGCTCGATTCATTCAAGTTACCAGCGCTTACCTCATGAAACTTGGCCGGAGAGCCTTCGGCCTAGAGATAGAGCGGTAGCATCAACGTAGCTGGGCATTCGAACGCGATCCACAGCAGACTCTGACCCAAACCGCGGGCTTTTTCGTATTTTATCTCTTAATCAAAAGAATGTTCACGTGCAAAGGGGGAGTGGCCATCTCCATCCTTGCAGGCGAGCCATCCAATCAGAGGTAGCCGCTCTCTGACCATGAGCCAATCATGGGCTGAGAGCGTCAACCAGCGGACCAATCAGAGCCCAACCCAAGTCAACCAGAGCCAAGCATGCCCTGTTCACGTGATCCATGTTCAATTTGCATACTAATCTGAGCAGAATAACTTTTATCAGCTAAATAAAGATCAAATTATAAAGAACAATACCCTGAATGAATAATAAAATAATAAATGAATGATTATCAAAGAACATAAAAGATAATAAAAAGATAAAAATACAAAATACCAGATCACTGTTCTAGATTAAAGTTCAGAGAAATGATCAACATTCTATTGGACGCATTTTCTATCCTCCATTGCGACGGCTATCGTTAGCATTTTATCGCCCAGCCCTATTAGCTGACTCCATGTTGGATTTAGTTATTCCACTGAAATGGGATTGAATGGACTGTAACTGGAATTACTCTACGGTAAACTGCAGTGTAGTGTTGCGAACAACGCGGAGCTCGCCAAAGCCATAGCAAATGCTTCAGGAACCTGTTAACTGCATGATAAATTAAAATGATCTCAATAATGTCCATGTACACAACTTATCGTTTTTCTTTTTTCTCCCTTTCTTTCTACCAAAATTGGTCTTAAGTTTGATGCTTTGGTCTCAACTATCACTTTTTTGAAGGACAATTTTGTTTATAGAATCTTCATGATTCAGTTTTATTTATCTTTTCTGTTGTTTTGTTTATTTTGGATATTTAAAATGTCTTCCAGTTTCAGTGTTAAATGTTCTTTAGAAATTAAAGTTTATTGATCTTTGAGAACGTATTGTAGTATTACCATGCTGTCACCATTTTATTACTCAAAATGGTCTTGACACAATATCGTTTATCGCGATAACTTCTGGGACAATTTATCTTCTATCAAAATTTGTAATCGTGACAGACCTACGTGGGACTGAACTCTATCAAAGCGTCACATTTAAATGCAGCGCAAATAATACCAGTCGGGTATAGCTAATTGACTCATTTTCAGTTAATTTTGTCTATATCCAATTTTCAAAAAATATATACTTCTGGTTCTTATGTCCACATATTCACCGTTGAATAAAATAAAATAAAAAATTTCTCATGTCTGTAGCTCTAACTGCACCAAAACTTCACCAAACTGTGACTTTAAAACTGAGTTTTTTGTTTGCCATCCCATCTCTCATACCAAGGCAAAGAAAAAACAACAACTTTCGAACAACATGTTGCACCAAAGCTGCAGGAAGATGAAGAGGTTTTCATATTTACTTTGTGTTTCCTTTTCAAATTTGGGAGAAGAACTTTCTTGCTCTGGGCTCCATTTATGTGTTCGTCGATTATTTGACTCTGTAGTTTCCAGCCTTGTTCCAAAAGCATTTTTCTTTGCTTCTTTTGGTAGCTCTGCTGTTTGGAGAGCTTGAAATGCTTTTATTATCTATTAGTTTGTGCAGAGATTTGTAGTGTTTTCTGAAACAAAGTGCATTTTTATTTTTTCAATGTGTAAAGAATCCAGTTTTAAATTACTCTTGTTATACCGTTTAGCCTTGTGTGTGAAGTAGGCCTGTATTTGATCATGTAACCTCTTATGGCTCTGAATAGGCTTTTCAATCTGACGCATAAAAAAATATTTTCCATTAAATGTAATCATTTAAATTTTGCAATTTGCCAGTTGCATGATGAAAACACCTGACCAGTGAGTTGCTTAAGTCATCACGTTGAAGTGACAGCAGAAAAGCTTCTTTCTTTCTTTGAGACGGAGAGAAGCAGAGCAGTTTCTTGCTTAATTGCCCCTTTAAAATAAATATGCATTTTCTGTGCCTCTCTCCTGTAGACAGTTTGCCATTTTACTTACTAGCAGTCACAAAATTATTAAAATAATTTTAGGTCAAATGCAAATGATTGCCTGTTTTTTAATTGCCATCAGCTGTATCTCCAGGTGGTTTGAAGCAATAGACAGGTCTAAGCACAAAATTATTCTACCATTCAAATCCTGAATATCTTAACATGATAAAGGGGATGATGAACCCACCCACACAGTCATTTCAGAAAAATAAATTCACAAGTTAAAATGACGACAGACTCCCTATTACGACAAGCAAAAAAAATAAAAACTTGGTCAGGTGCCTTGAGGAGAGGAAATGACAGAAGATTTCAAATGTCAGGTTCTTTTCCTGGGAGCTTTAGAGTAAAGCGGTTATCTGTAAGCAAGACAAATTTCAGATAGTCTGCAAAGAATCACAGAGAGAGATGACTGCTTGCACTAATGGGGAAAATATATGAAAAGAAAAAAATATCACTGGAGAAAGACTGATGGGAAGACACTCAGACAATAGTGGAGGGGAAAAAAAAGCATTTATTTCCAATAATTGTTATTTGGCAGTTAAGCTGACAAATCCGCTCCCGTAGTCCCTTAAGTGACAACTCTTGATATTTCTGGGAATCGCAGATTATGAGCTGACAAATGCAGACTTTGCAACACGACTGCAGGTGTGAGAGGGAAATAATACACTACCACTGACTCGCAGTGGACTCACACACACACCCACGCACACCCACGCACACACACGCACACACACACACACACACACACACACACACACACACACACACACACACACACACACACACACACACACACACACACACAGACTGTGTTTAAGTGTCGCATGGTCCTGTTTGTGTTTCTCTAAATTGACTTTTTCTTTACTACTTTTTTTCTAAAAGTGGGGATCTAAATGTATCCACATTATGTCACCACCAGTGTGTGAATATGCAAAACATAGAAATACACCAAAGCAAAATGTAACTAATTAATTAATTCTGCATTACCAAGAAAGAATTGTTGTAAATAAACATAAGACTGATAACTCTTACATACCAGCAGGAGGTCACATAAGGTTATTTTGGTTTAATCAGAATGTGATATTTAATCAGGACGGCCATTTCAAGCCAAATAAAACGAATCAGTCTGATTATTTGTCGATTATCCCCACCATAAAGCATTCACTAGTCACTGCATGCTTTTCTTTTGCATTCACATGCCTCCACTTTGCTTCCCTGTTTGAGATAAACAACTCGAACACTGTTTCTTCTTTTTCTATCTGAAACAGTTGAGAAAACTTGAGATTACTACTGGACCCATATGAGGAAGATGGGGAAAATAAAAAGTACACAGAAAATGTGTGTGGAAAAAACCTTTTCCACACACATTTTATTCTGTTCAGACAGAATAAAACTTTCTGAACTGTTTTATTCCCTTTTCTCTGTTTTTTTACATATATTTTATATTTTTATCTGTATTTATTTTTTCTTTTAACTTGTTCCTGAGTTCCTCATCTTATTGCTTCCTCTATCTCATAACCTTGTTTTTTGTTTTTGTTTTTTTTACCATATGCATTTATCTCCACTTCATATTTTTCTCAGTCACGTGTTTCCCCTTGTAAAAAGCCATAAAAATGCCATTCATTTGAATAATGCAACTTTTTTGTTTTATTTGTTGTGCCCTTTTGACCTCGTGTGTGTGTGCGCGTGTGTGTGCGCGTGTGTGTGTGTGTGTGTGCGTGTGTGTGTGTGTGTGTGTGTGTGTGTGCGCGTGTGTGTGTGTGTGCGTGTGTGTGTGAATGTATGCATGTACATGTTTTTGGTTTAACACAGTATGGAAAGTCCTGCCATCATTATAAGGATGGTACGTAACAGAATTGACTTTTTTTTCCACTGTTGTATTTATTTATTTTTTTGTCCTTCGATTTTATACTGGGTGTGTTTATCTGTCTTCTGGCCTTTTCTGCATTTTTGTGTGAGACAACTCTTTGTTCCTTGTTAAATGAAGCCAATTTCCCATAATCCCCTCTTTTAGAGATGGGATTGGAGGAAACTAGGGGGCTGACGGCCAAAGTCAAGACCCATTCATTTACAATGGACGTGTTAAAATCTCCCAGAGGAAGAGATTGGTTGGACGACATGCTATTGTATTTTTTCCATTATTATTATTATTTAGAAGACTTGCAGATCAAATCCCTGGCTGGTTGTCCTCATCCATTATCTACGAGGTACCTCATGGGAAGCTTTTATTTTTATAGCTTTATGAAGCTGTGTTTATGGTGTGACGTCCACTTGGAAACTCAGAAAAGTCTTGGCGTGCTATTTCAATAAATTTTTACTGACATCTTCAGTTGTTGTGAGCAGGATCTTCTCAGAATTTACGCCCGTATTCATATTGAGTGGATGCCTATTTGTTAACATGTTGAAGTAGTTCATGTCTGACACTGGCTTTCTGCTGCAACAGTTCAAAGGTCAGAGCAATTCACCAGAACTTCATTAAGAAAACTGTCCAAATTGTTAAGCAAGTGGAAAAAGATTTTCCATTGCAAGAGAGTCAGCAGTGTGACTTTATTACTGGTGACTTTCCAGTGGGCCTGCATCCTGCAGCTTTTGTTACTATCAGGGAAACAGTTATGATATGGGCATCTTGTGATAAAACTGATGAATTATGAAACGGATGGAAGTTTTGCTTTAGCTACCTAACCTATTTTTGACTGCTCCATGTGAGCATAAATGCTGCATTCATCTTTTCAAACAGTAAATGTAGGGCTGCAGGTAATTACTATTTTAGTTATTGATTAATCTGTTGATTATTCTGATGATTAGTCATATTAAAAATTGCCAGCTACTGCAGATTTTTCATGTAAGCCTTTTTTTTTTCTTTTTACAATATTAGGCTTGCAATAATAGATGGAAATAAGCATATTGATTTCTTTCTTTTTTTAAGTAAGAAAAAAAAGTTGCTGCTTGATATTTCCCATCATGCCGTGCATCTTGTCTCAGTTCATTCCAGCTTACACCCAGTAAGAGCCTCGGCTTCCTAGAAGTGTTGACACCACGTCTCAGTTTATCTGCTGCTGTCCATAAAGCAGCGGACGATCGAGCCACAGCGTTTCTCTGACCTCCTAAGCTTAATGATGTTCCCAGCAAACAAAAGCAGAATCCTTTGTCTTCCAGCTTTCTCCTTATTGTAGCCACTCTGACACGTCCGCTGCTTTTTCTGGCTCAAATTTGCGCGATCTCTGTGCTTCTTAGTTTGACTTGATTCTGCCTTTTCACACGGGAAAACAAAGTATATTCACCAATCTTTACGTGTTACCACAATAAATCGTTATGTTATTGTTAATGTTTCTGTTTCCAGGTTTTGAGAATCAAATAAAGAGCAACAGCGAGGGGCAAAAAACCATGTTTATGGCCGGCACAGTGACTTTATGATTGTGTAACAGAATGGCTGATGAAATGGCTGTCCTCTGTCATGCCCTCCATAACCTCCTGCTGTGTACTCATCAGTGCAAAAATCAGTTGCCTGACACTTAATGTGTCATCCTCCTCCTGGCTGTGATTTTTCTTTCTTCCCAATTTACTCTTCTCGCTCTGCTTGTGTCTGTTCCATCTTTTTTTCTTTCTTTTTTTTGTTTTGGTCTTGTATCAGGTTTTTTTCCCACCTTCCTGTAGACTTGATTGAACATAGTCTTACTGTTGTTGCTTGAAATACTTTGCATCTCACAGTGTTTGTTGTTTTTTCTGTACAGTTTTGTTAAATGTATTATCTAAACCATGTTTTTGTGTTTCAACATAAATGTTGGTGTTTGGCGCTGTATGTTCTCTTAAAATTGATCAAAATATGAGAAACTTTCTAAAAGATGGCTAGAAAATGACTTGGTAATATTGATTTTTATAAGAAATGACCACAAGTAAGAACAACAAATAGTGGGAATTGTCAAGAAATTGCAACCATGGTTAGGTGCTATTTATGCTTTTTGCCTCCTGGCGATGTACCTACTGTGTGTGTGTGTGTGTGTGTGTGTGTGCGTGCGTGCGTGTGTGTGTGTGTGTGTGTGTGTGTGTGTGTGTGTGTGTGTGTGTGTGTGTGTGTGTGTGTGTGTGTGAGATGTAAGGAGAGGTTATGACATACTTAGAGTGGCTAACAGAGAATCGGAGAGATAATGCAGAGTATCTGCAGAGCATTTGCGCATCTTCCTCACTCAGCGTCGCTCACACACAGACGTAAAAACACACCAAACACACACCGGCATAAGACGTGATTCATTTTAATGCCCTTTGTGCTCAACGGGGTAGAAAATAAATGTTTTTTAATGGTTCTAGACTGTCAGTGCGTATGTAGCTCATACGTTTGAGGCTTGGAAAAGGCAAAGAGCAGTTGTGGTGGTGCAAAGGAGTCTGTTTATCTTGAGGTTTTTCTCCAAAACTGTACAGGACTGGCTTCATTTTGTTGGAAATACTTTGTAAGTTTTTGTAAATAAGCCTAGTTTATTTAATTTGAAGAGGCCTAAGAAAAGGGATCAGGATAATTCAGTGGGAGATTCTGTTTTAAATGATAACATTGGCCACACAAATGTATTAATTTACATAGACACGCATCTTCAGCTATATAGTTTCCTAAAAGAACCAAGCGAGTAACTTTAATTTAAATGTTTCTACTTTCTTTTCTTCTCCAGTTAATGAACTCAGTTAGTAATTCGTGACGCCCAAGGTGTGACGCAGACACGAGTAAGCATATGTTGAGTTGAACTTGTATCACGAGCCGCTGACGCTACGGTATCGGGACCTGAAGGACACAGCTAATCTCCTCCAGCTGTTTTCGTGCACAAGCACTTTAATGGCTGCGGCTGTGGACTTCTCTTCAGAATTTACAAGTACGCCGAAGTTCATTAGCTAAATATTTTCACTTAATTTTGCAAGGTCAAGTCCTCCCATGTGGGAGTCCAGATGCATTTCTTTGTAACTCGTTATACGACCGAGCTACGGAGATCTCTAAGATAACTTTTCAGCATCCCCAAAAAATGTTGTTTAGACCCAGAAGGTAAATAAGCAGCTCATGTCAAGTCAGTTGATTTAAGTTTCTTTGAAATGGTTCACGGGCAAATTGTACTTGATTTTCATGTTATGGGTGAAAATAATGGTAGTTTTTTGAGGGTTTTTTCCCAAAAAAATATTAGCAGTTTATTTGTGAGACTCATGGACACTGTGTTCAAACCTAATTAAAAGAACAAATACAAACAAAACCCAACAGAGTGCCCCCTCAAGGAATCTTGATCAAAATGCAAACTTCACACATAGAACTTCTTTTTAATTTAAGCTTTATTTAGACAGTTTTTTCTTTTTCAAAAGAATCTGTTACTAATTCTTGTATGTCTAGTATCTGCACTACAGCCATATTCTGTTGTTGAGTTTGTTGCTGGCATATCAGTCATTGAAAAGTGAATGCATAGGCTCTTTGGTGGAAAAAAAACTGAAATAATTTGGTCAAAGTTAATTGGCAACAGATATAATGTAGTGAACTAACATCATGCGATATTATGGACCAATAATGTAAAATATGGTAACGGCAAACGCTCTCACTGCAAACGGAAAATCTGACCAAGTATTTTTTGTCTAGTTTCTAGCACAAATATCTTAGTTCCATGTTAATTCAGGTGTACTAACTTAAAAAGTAGCTCATCAACAATATGCTTTACGTTTAAGTAAATAATCCCTTCGTTAATGAAAAACTATTAGCTCTATTGTCAGATTATTTCACTTGTAATATGAGGAAATTGTTTTGCTATAAATAAATAAATAAATAAATAAATAAATAAATGTATCTGCCAATGGAAGTAGTACTTTTTTTTAAATCAATATTGAGGAATTATTTACTTCAAAACAAGCTGCTATGTTTTGCTGAAAACAGTTTTGTCTTATTTCAAGTGTAATAAGATATTTGCATTAGAAACTAGAGAAAAAATACTTAAGATTTGATGTTTTTGCTGCGCTCTGCGCTCCCTTCGGCAAACTGTTTAATAATAATCAGCTCCCAAGTTTGTTTTCTGTCTATGAATCTAAAATTGATACATGCATCCACTTTAATCTTCACCTCACATGAGGATAAACTTTTCCATTCCACCGACTTTTTCTTTTTAAGCTCGTATTACAGAAATATGGCTTCATTTTATTTACAGTGCGCAAAATTTAACATAATATGGTTCTTTTTTCTTTCTCAGATTTTCTTTTTACTCATTTCCTCTTTGTGAGAAAGTGTTTGAGAAGCACAAGTGAGACAGGCCATCATTACAGACTGTAGTCCAGAGCTGGCAGCTCTCCTTTTAGGGCAGAAGGCATGAAGACAAAAACAAGGCAGAGAAATTAAAGGCAAAGAAAAAAAAAAACCCTACAGTGGGCATGGACACTATGTAGTTGCTGATCCTTTGTGAATTTCCTCTCCTCTCTTAGAGATGACCATCATGCTGTCTAAAATACCCCCCAAAAACACATTATGCTTGTTTTCTCTTCTCCTATTTTCTGCCTCACTTTCTTCCTTATCCTTCTCCAGCTTTTTCAGTTCGTCTTTGTTGATCTTGTCTCCAGGCAGTTTACTGGAGAGATTCAGTGTACGCTTCACTTCTGCAACTCTAAGGCCCGCTGTTGATCTGTGTGAAAGTAGGAGTGTTCGATTAGCAGTCGAATGAAGGCGCGCTGCTGAATTATTTAACTACTGTCTGCTTGAACCAATACTTAAAAACCGGTGTGCAAAAAACAACAAAAAAAACAAACAAAAACAGGAATGGACAGAAATTGGGGTACTTATATGCTTTATGTGATGGAACAAACTTCCAAAAAGGGTTCGTGTTTTTCTCCTTTTAGCCGATTGCAAATGTAGACTTTTATCGGTGTGCTAGCTGATAGCAGCTGACTAAGGGAGCAGTGAAGCTTGTCATGCAAGTCTTTGCACTCACACGTGTCACAGTATGCCAAACATTTATAAGATCGGAAGTCTTTAATTAGAAATGCATGAGCTCAGATATGCAGCTCATTGTGATTCAAAACCATCGATTGCATTGTGCGTGAAACCAAACGCGCGCCTCTCGTTTCCAGAGGTTCTTGAGGTACAGTTTGATCAGCAGAGGTTGGAAAAACAAGCGTTTCATCTCCAGTCTGACTATTTCATCACTCTTCAGCCCAGAGCTGCTGCAGCGGTGGCGGCGTGGGGAAGATCACGTTGGCAAGTATCTGAGCGGGCTCCTCGAGAACCAACACTGCATCATAAAGGCTTACAGATGTAAACAGTATGAGGACACTGAACCCAAGCAAAATTACATAAATCCAACTCTCTGAAAGTATTTCATCTCCCAAATCTGTAGCATGAGGCTTTGTGTACATGTTTGCTGTAAGTTGTTTATCCGCAGAGTTGCACTGCAGCTCTGATGTCGAGCTCTTTTCCCAGCCAGATGGCGTTTTTTTATTCAGTAGCCCTTAGTATTTCTCAAGCCTCTCATGTTTCTTCTTGATGTTGCGGTTTGCTGGGAGTGCAACATAAATACTATCACCATGGAGTACTTTCTCCTCTATGCCAGAAGTGAAAAACTTTAAGTAAGATTGTGCAATCTGTGGCATGCTAGGAGTATTACTAGAGTTTTCCAAAACTACATATCACTCTAGCTATAAAGTCCTTCCACTACTCCCTGCAGCTCAAACAATAGACTATGAAATACTTCAGTTACTTCACAAGTACCTTGAACTGCTTTGCACCAAAATACATTAACGATCTGTTGTTGTATATTCTTTCAGACTTCTCAGGTATTCTGGTTCTGTTCTGAACCCAACATGGAGAAGCAACATTCAGTTTCTCTGCTCCTCTAATCTGGAACGAACTTCCAGCAAACTGCAAAGCTGCCAAAACACTGAGTTCCTTAAAAAAAGGATAAAAATCTGTTTATAGTTACGCTAGAGCTAAAATAAATGGAACATTGAAACTCTAGTCATCGATAAAGAGGATTATTCTTGATGATAAATGGACTGAACTTGTAAATTGTTTTTGCAGTCATTTTGACCGTTCAGCAGCTCTTTATACTAGAACCATATTCACTCATTCACGCACATTTCTACACCAATGCAGACCACTTTGGGTGGCGTTCCTTGCCCAGGGCCTTATCGACATGTGACTGGAGGAAGCTGGAATCGAACCTACAGCTTTCCAATTGCAAGATACTCTACCCACTGATCCACAGTTGCTACGTGTGCTACACAAATGAACTCCTGTCGCCCAGATTGTATATTCATAAAACTGCACATGCAATGGGAACGGCAAATGGCCTTATGTAATAATAACCTGTGGGTTACACTGACATTTTGTTATACAAATGAACTTGACCGAAACCAGTGGTCTCAAACGGCGTTTCTCGAAGACCAATGTCTTGCAACTTTTAGACATGTCCCTTGTCCTACACTTGAATTAAATGGCTAATCTGCCTCACTAGCATGCAGTCAAGCTCCACAGAGCTAATAGTGGGGCCAGGTGTGCTGAAGCAGAGAGACATCTAAAAGTTGCAGGACACTGTGTCTTGAGGACTGGAGTTTGAGACCACTGCCTTAAACCTTTGGCTTCACGATGAGAGGAAAATATAATATTGAGTTATGATCGTTGAATATTGTGGTGATTATGCTTTTTTTTTTTCTATCGTATCATTGCCTGCTCCACTCCCCTTGTGAATTACAGTTGTGGTGGCCATCAAACTGACATTGGAATAAGTGTTTTCAATACAATGTATTGTATTTAAAAGCTTATTCATCTTATCTCGTGAACTTTACTCTGACACACTTGATACATATCCAACTGCTCATTTTCTGAGAATCTGCACTAAAAGTATAATCTGTGTTTGGTCTTTTCTTTTCTGCGTTTAGAACCTGCTGTCGGAGAAGGTTGAGCAGATGATGGAGTGGTCTTCTCGGCGCTCAGTCATCCGCATGAACGGAGACAAGTTCCGTCGTTTTGTCAAGGCCCCGCCCAGGAACTACTCCGTTATCGTCATGTTCACCGCCCTGCAGCCTCAGAGGCAGTGTTCGGTCTGCAGGTACACTACCACCACAGCAATAACTGTCATATCCCCTATCATCTACCACACACACACGCACATACGCACACGCACACACACACACACACACACACACACATCTGGCCTAGAAATCTGTTGATGTTTGGCTCACCCCTGTCGCCCAGATTGTATATTCATAAAACTGCACATGCAATGGGAACGGCAAATGGCCTTATGTAATAATAACCTGTGGGTTACACTGACATTTTGTTCAAAAATACTCCAGCTAGTCACACTGCCAGTGGGACATGAATAAATTCCACAAAATAAGACCATTGAGACAAAGTTACCCACTTACTTACAGAGAGACTTGGAAACGCTTGTAACACCATCTTTAAATGTGCAATATTTAAAAGTATATAAGTTTTATATTTAGTTTAAGATGATTTTGCCTCTTACTTTACAAATTAACTTTGAGTCACAAGGTAGAGACAGTAGTTCATTCTCCTTCATTCCTTTGGTTTAGAAAAACCAGCTGATATAATATATGTAGAATATAAACCTTCCAGTCGACCCACTATTTTATATCAATATTATATTAAAAAAAAGACGACTACAGATTTGAACTGGAAACCATGTTGCTCTTAATGCAACTTCACTTCAGCACAATGGACAGTACCTGGAGCGGCGACGGCTCTGGAGCTGTCCGTTGTTCTGAAAGCAGCTGCAAGTCACCACTGCTGCTTTTTTTTTTTTTGGATCTCCATGTTTGCTAGCTATACAATTCCATAAATATATATGCTGAAATCCATCTTAATCACAGCATACAACAACATGACTGGAGTCTAATCAAAGAAAATCTCTGTCAACACCACAGTGTGTCTTTCTATCATCGTAAGGACTTTGCATTGACTTCCCTTCCTTTTTCATTTATTTCTGTAGCCTAACCCTTCCCTAAACCTAAACATTACCAGTTCATGTCTCAACCGAACCTAAACTCAATTCACACCTTAAAGTCCTAAAATTAACTCCACATGCAGAAACAGCACCACATAGGAGTAGTCAGTTCCCACAGTGAGGTATTAGTTGGAAAAATTGTCTTTACTATGTAGCAGATACAAGGCTACACACACACACACACACACACACACACACGCACACACACACCCCCCCACACACACACACACACACACACACACACACACACACAGTGTGTTGTATTTCCATCAAACTGACTTTATATTCACTTCCTTTCATTTTAGTGACTGCATTTACGCTCAACCATTACCAGTCTAATCCTAACTTTAACTTAAACTCACTTCACACCAAACCTCTAAACTTAAATAGTGGAGCACAGTAGAAGTGAATGAAAGTGTGAATTAGGACAAGATGCTGACTTTCCACAAATGGCCTCCCTTTGTTGGTGAAAGTGGAGAAAGTGCTCCTCCATATGTTTGACACACCCACAGCCCAGAGTTTATGTGTCTGCATTGGGGGAAAGCATTTCGAGCAAACATGGGAACAGCTGATGGTCAGAGTTGAACCTGACCTGCAAAGATTATCACATTATTTTAGGCGACTTTTAAACACAAACACCTGAGAAATGTCTTACTAATACGAGCAGGATTTTAATACGGTTTTCTAGTATAAATAACTATTAAGAGTACAGCCTATTTGGCATTTTCCTGGGGAAAACAAGAGCATCTCCATATAGTCATGATGAAAACTTGATTTGAAAGTTGGCTACAAACCT
Source organism: Poecilia mexicana (assembly GCF_051168715.1). NCBI lineage: Eukaryota > Metazoa > Chordata > Actinopteri > Cyprinodontiformes > Poeciliidae > Poecilia > Poecilia mexicana. Next base: position 6,490,362 of record NW_028263371.1, on the reverse strand, counting down.
AAGTTCTCTTGAAAACAACTTCTGATATTGCAGAGTTTGCATCTACACACAGGTATCTCTTGCAAACCTTTTCATTTTCACACCTGACACTTGATAAACTGGAATATCTGTCTCACTTGGCAAACAGCTTTAAAAAAAAGACCTTTAAACGCACATCTTGCTTTGCCTGTGATCTTTGCACAGTGGGGCAGTAAAATGACTCAATAACTTGGCTCATAACATGTTGTTTTTCTAGTGATTCCACTTAATTGTTTGTCTACAAAGCTAACAGCGTTGTTCTCCTGCTTCATAAACTTGGTGCCGCAGTAGATAATGACGAGTGCTACGGTAGCTCACAGTGTAGCGCTCTACCACAAGGCTGCTGGTTAAGCACTGAAGTTGTCAGATCAAACAAACATGGAGCCGGAGCAGCCAGTAGAGATGGACTTTTAATGTGAACAAGTTGTTTAAAATGTAAAAGTAGGTCGAGAAAACTCATAGGCATTGGAAGAAATTCACAAATGCTGCTTAATTCTGTATTGTACAGAAGATTTTAATTATTAATTGAATGATTCCATCTTTTCCTTGTCATCAAAATTAGGGATGCACTGACATGACTATTTGGGCCGATATCAGATGCAAGTGTCGCTGTTTTGGCGAAAAACCGATATTTTACCAATATTTTAGATGTTATATACAATTTAGCCTGATGGAAAATGTAATAAAAATCAAAAGATACAGCTATTTTTAGCTTGTTTGAAGCAATAAAACTAATGCAATTTCAGATAGAAATAAACCCATGCAAACAAACAGAGCAGATAAAACTGGAAGAGAAGTGTACATAGAATAAAAAGTTATTGGACAGGAGAAAACATAAAAATGACAGATGGCTCAATTAAGATCCTGTCAAAGGTTTTGAAATAGCTTACACAATCTGGGAGATGTGGGGGGGAAGCAGAAAACAATCTGAATAGAGCAAAACGTGTAAAAATAGCCAAAAAGTCAGAGTTGAACAATGACCAGTCCCAGAGCGACCAAAGAACCCACGAGAAAGGAGGAAAGTGGGATGTAGAAGTCAGTTTGCTAAAGATCATGTTGGGTGAAGAGGTGCCACATTTTGTGAACTGATGAAAGCCAGTTTGTTGCTTCTGCATTTAGATCCACAGTTTTGCTACGTGACCCCCAGATGTTCAAGTCAAATCAAAGTACACTGTGAAACACGGTGACTCGGGCGTCATGGTGTGGGGATTTTATTATGCCATTGTATCAAAACCTGTCCATCACCAACAGAAATGGTTGTGTTGCCCAATGTAGAAACATTTGCACGTTCTATTACAAATGAAAAATCTTAAAGCAATGTTCCCAATATTTTTCTGTATTATTGATGTAAAGATGTCATGAGGATATTTAGCTTTTGCTTTTTGCTCTTAAAACACATCGCTGTTATTTTGAACACGACTGTACATATAGCCATACCCTGAAGGTAGGTCTTTAAAGTATTTTGAAACAAGAAAATATTACTTTACGATCCACCCTGCAGTAAAGCTCCTGCTTATTCATCTAGGAGAAATCCACCTTTGCCACTAAAGCTCAAACTCTGTTGTATTGTCAGGATGTCTGGCTCAGGTCGAGTGAACATGACAAACACTGACAATTTCATCTGGGAGTCAGAAGCCATGATGCACACTCGTGTTTTACTGTAATGTAAACTTGGGCAGCGGCGTTCGACTATTTAGTGTAAACCTTATATTTGACCACATCGGCGTCTCCAAGGAGACATTAAACCACTTTCTGAAATGAGTACCGTCCTTGTCCATTTTGACCTGATTCCTCACTCTAATCAGCCAGTCTTTTGCCTCATCAGTCTCTTGATTATGTAAGGTATTAATCATGAATCATATGATTCATCAAAATGTCAGCTCTTATTTGACTCCAGAAAGGTATGACTGACTTGCACGTTGCTAAACAATGTTGTTTCACAAAGCCTTCACAAATCCATTTAAACATTTTAAGAATAACTATTTTTATAAGCAATTACTGCATTGCCAAATCTGGCTTATCACATTTTGTGTTTTCATTTTTATGTATTTATTTGTAAGCTTCCATGTGGTTCAAACATACATAACTGGGCACAGATATTATAAGTTTATACGTCTTTCTGATGCTTTTCAGTCATGATTTCTTTTAGTTGCTACATGAACTATTCATATTTATTGAGTGATGGAAATAAAAAATGAAATTAAATGAAATAACTGAATACATTGTATAGAAATCTTGAATGTTGTCAACAAAATAGTGTTTTGAAACCTTAATTTTTAATGGCAACTGCAGAGACAAATACAAAACCGCACCTAAAAATAACTCCGTCAAACAAGTAACGCCTTTCTGTTCTGGCATACTTTGCCCACATTTAAATTGGATGTTATGCTTGCATTTTGTGTAAGTCCTCCCCATAACTATGTATGAAAATTATAACCATTGTTAGCAGCTTGTCTTAAGGTAAGGAACTTCTTTAGTCTACAGTGCAGAAGTGTAGAAAATAACCCAAGCAAATCTGGTGTAAAATATGGAGTGGCATTTTATTGAACACGGTTCAAGAACTTCTTATTTTTGAGCACATATTTGTATCATAACCCTCTGTTCTCAATATGAGTTGCATCTTGTCATGGAGTCGGTTTAGACCGTTGTTCATCTTTGTGTAGACTCATTGAATTTCCCCTTAACCTTTCACACCAAAAGAAGTTATTTATGTCTGATCCAACACATTCCTTTTGCGTACACACTCTTGTTGCTTTTGTCATACATGAAACATGAATGAAATGTCGTTCAGGTGCTATTTAGTTCGCTGTATTTCCAATTCCTTAGATGTAGCTAAACATAAAAACTAATACTGCTGCAGTAAAAACCCATTAGCAATCTGAGCGGTTAGTTTTTTTTTCTCACGTCCAGTTTCGGCATGTCGGGCGTGCCGTATGGATGACAGCATGTGCCAGGGAAGTTTTGCTCATCAAAGTAGATGCCCCATTGTACCCTGTTAGCTTTGTTGACTTCGATGTAGAAACTTGGATTCGTATGAGTTTCAGTCATTTGGAGTGTGAGCGTGTGCGTGCCTGTTTGAGTTTGTCACCTAGAGGTGCAACCTGGCACCAAGTGTTGCAATGTTTTCTTCCTTTCTCACCACTGTAAGAAAAGCACATGGTAGGTGACCCGAGCCACTGAGATGTTATAACTCAAAACACACCTGGCGATACTAATGAAACCCTCGGTTTTCAAATGGGTGTCCTTTATAAAAGCTCCATTCAAGGGATTGAAACATTTTAGTAGTAATCATTAAAAGTAGAATTTGGCGTTGAATTCGGGTAAAATGCTTGTAATATCAGCTCTCACCCTGCCAGCCTGAGTTCTGCCTGGATTTATTCAGATGTTTTTATGATCGACGCCACAAAGCGACTCCCCTACCATTAACAGCAGCTATAGCAATACAACATCACCACTCATGTTTCCTGATGGACGACTTCCCACTCAGTAGAACCTTCAGAGGACATGACCATACTGAGGTGGTTTCAGCATTTAGAAAAGATGTTTCTGAGACAGAGTGGGACTCTACTGGCAAAGATGCATAGTGTGTGTCTTGGTTCCGTTCTCTTTTTCTCTTAGTTTTTAATTTTCTGATTATGTTTGTGTGCTAATTTTGTGCATCTGTAAACATGGCCGATGACAATAGAGCATGGTGCAGGAAAGTGAGATGAAAACAGGTCCTGTGAAAACGTTAAGAGATAAAAGGGAAATTATTGAGCTGATTGTAAACGAAGCATAATAAATGCAATACCTTCTTCTACCAACATTGCAAAGCAGGTTTCTATACATGTCATGTTTAAAGATTTACAATCTTGTAGGGGATCCGTTGTAGAAAACTGGCCACATTTAATCCATTATTCACAAAATGCCATATAAGAGAGTATCACCTTGAAAATAAGCTTTTGAAAAATTAAGCCAGCGTCTAGGATCATAACTATTATGAAAAATTACTTGGGTAGCTGTGATTGTCCTGTTTTTGTTTTATAGACAAGCGAATGAAGAATACCAGGTCCTGGCAAACTCCTGGCGTTATTCATCTACATTTTCCAACAAGCTCTTCTTCACGGTTGTGGACTACGATGAAGGAGCCGACGTCTTCCAACAGGTAGGCAGTCCGTGTCGCAACCTTGAAGTCTTTCCATCCAAAAGACATTTTAACAGCACAAATAGTATTTATTTATTTTTAAACCAGTACTGTTACTTTTTTAAATTACCTATTTTTTTTAAATTAGATCTCAAACTTTTACTAAAGTTATATACACCTCTATTCAGAGAAATTTGGTGACATGTTTCTGTTTTTTGTTTTGTAGTTTCATTAGCTTTGAGCTCATGTGTTGTGATCACTTATGGATTATATTTCTGAAACATATATTTTTGGTTTTATTTGGTCACCTAAGATGATTTTCTTTTACAATTTAATTATTTTTACCCACTACACCTCAACACCAAGACCTTTCTGAGCCATAGTGGCGCCTGACCACGAGTCGACATAGAAGGCCTAAGATTTCTTCACTGGAAAGCTGCATTATCTGGATTGTGTGGTTAAACGGTGGAAACGATGTTAACAGCTCCCCCCCCCCCCCCCCGTCATTGGCATAAACAAAATACTGATTAGCAAATCCATTTTACAGCTGGCAGCAGCACTTTAGCGTCATGAAACACCTGCAGAATGCTGGTAATGTAGAAGAGTGAGCGTTGACAGCTTTGCTCTGACTGTGAGGAAATCATCACCAAGTCTGCTGTTCACATTTGGGTTTTTTTTTTTCTTCTTCTTTCTTATAAGTTGAAGTTTATTTGCATTAATTTCTCAGAGTGTATTTGGGCCAATTAGTGATGGTTTAAATGAAGAAGAGGCAAAACCAAAATATTTATGAATGTGACGTTACACATATACACATAGTTTGGTGAAAAATGTTGCTTTGTCAAACCAACAAGTTGTTGAATGTGTAAACAAAACCAGATTATTTCAATCAATGCAACACTTGTCTCTACCATCATTTGCTTGACAAAAATAATGCATGACAGATTTACGTTTGACAAATTGATTCTCACAATCGGAGGCTTATGTCCTTTCTTTTTCAGTTGAACATGAACAGCGCTCCAACTTTCATGCATTTCCCTGCAAAGGGAAAACCCAAGAGGGCCGATACGTTTGACCTGCAGAGAATCGGCTTCGCCTCAGAGCAGCTGGCCAAGTGGATCGCCGATCGCACAGACGTTCAGGTACAGCCTGGTAAACTACCGATGCAGACGAATGTGCATTTGCAAGAAACCAAGATTTAATTTGGATGAAATATGGCCAGATCCACTTTTTTTTTTTTTTTTAATGTGGTACAGTTACAATTTCTCCATCTGCTGCCGTTTTAAAGTGCAAGTTTACGTCAATACTACGAGGTTTTCTTTTTAAGATTTCCCATTGCCTTGGTGTGTTGAGGGTCAAAGCACTGCAGGCAATCTTTTTTTTTCTTTTTTTTTTGTTATGGTTCACTGTCAGCCTCAAACTCAAGCCCAAATGTAAGTTCTGCTGGGAAATGCAACTTCAGTTGAAAATCTCTGTATTGCTTTATAAAATAAAAAAAAAGCGTTTTAACTAACTCTACACATACAATCAGACCAACACAGTCTGATTTATTGGTGCTGTTTACCAAAATTTAATTCATGGGTTTTATACTCAGAATGGAAGGGTTTAGGCATCTTTATTTTCATATTACATGTAATTGAATAAATTACCATAATCATGAATAAAATTATAATCTGATTAGGAAACTTTACTTTGTCATAAATATAGGTGGGAGAATTTAATAGGATGTGCAAAAGCATCAAAAAAAGATTATGTTCAAGCTTTCTTCCAAACATTTTGCTTCTATTTATAATCCTGCCATTTAAGTACATCATTTTTAATGACTGCTTCTTCATATGATGAACTTATGTACAGTTATTGCATAAGTTGGGAAGCATAAAAGTTAGTTTTGCCAAAATAACATTTTATGCACAATAAAGTTTTTCATCTTGCTCTGCATACCACTATTATTTGAGAGACATTATTTTTGTGAGTTGCTGTGCTTTTAAAAATCATAAATTCTTGCCACATGCATCACTGGAATTCATTTCAGAATTTAATTTACGTTTTCAAGGTTGAAACTTGTGCTTTACTCTGGATTTGTACAAAGAGAATATTTGGTTCAGGTTTCAAATGCTCTTGTAGCACTTATTTGAGGCCTTTTTTCTTTGTTGTATTGATTTGCTGATCTCTTATCTCCCTCTTAGATTCGTGTCTTCCGTCCTCCAAATTATTCCGGGACTATTGCTTTGGCTCTTTTGGTGTCTCTGGTTGGAGGTTTGCTGTATCTGAGGAGAAACAACTTAGAATTCATATATAACAAGACTGGATGGGCCATGGCTGCTTTGGTATGATAACTGAATACACACACACACACACACACACCAACTTTAGTGTTAAAACCTTCTAATCCTCAAAGGGAAAGTTACGGTATACAATGAAATATGTATTTTTTTTAAATAAATGAAGAAGCACAATACTATTTTATAATAATACTATTTTCAATTTTATGAAAAATGAAGGACTTTTTAGATGTATTTATGTTTAAACTCCATCCTTTGTCTTTGATGTAGCACATGACTTTATTTTTTTTTTTAAATGTCAAAATCACTTGGGTTTTTGAGATACTGACAGAACCTAAAAATTAATCGTTCAGTTTTCTAGACTGAGTTTTAATTGGACATCATGGTGTGATAAGACATCAAAGATCACAAACTGTGTAAAATAATTTCCTTCAGATCTTACAAGTTTAAGCATTAACCATCTTACAACAGAGCTGATCTCAGTTCATCAAGATTTTATGTTTTGTGTGACACAATTAGACAATTACTGAAAAAACAAGGTGTGAAATATGTGGAATTTTAAATTGAAAATTGTGTTGGAACATTTTTTTTAAATAATGACATTGCCTTATTTTATGTATTTAGTTAAAATTCTCATTACTGCCTCCCCTCAGACTTCAGCTCTCTCAATTTCTGTGTATTTCTTCTTCTTGTTGTTTTCTCTCTGTAACAGTGTGTGGTTTTTGCAATGACATCTGGACAGATGTGGAATCACATTCGAGGTCCTCCCTACGCCCACAAAAATCCACAGAACGGACAAGTGGTATGAAACACAAACATTTATGTTTATGTCCCTCCATGTTTTAAAAAATATAATATGTCAACCTTCTTCCTCAACTTAACCTTTCTCTGGTACTCTGATCTGTTTCTTTGTCTTTTTAAAATGTTTGTTTATACTTTGTGACATTTTAATGTTTCTCTGTTTTTACATTTTTGTTTCGGTCCATTTTGTCCGCCGCATTTTTTATTTTATTTTTAGATAAATGCTTCTTACTGACGATGCATGTGCAAGCCGTCACATAGGTGCGAATTGGCTGGTCATCATTTAAGTTTGTTCACTCATGTGTGAAATTAAAAGGAAAATCTGTTGAAAACTGAAGAAAATGATTATGTGGAGAGAAGTTGATACAAAAAAAATGAAAGGATCTTGAGGATGGATGTTGAAGGAGTAATGAGTGGGATGTTTGAAAAGAAAAAAAAAAAAAAAACCCACAATAGATGGTACTTTAGAAGCGCAACTAAAAAGATATTGCTTCAAATGCCATCCAGACATTTGTATGCACACATGCACAAAAACTCTTCCACCATCAGTCAGGGACAAGGTCAAATACACAAGTGAGCTGTGAGGTTTTTGTGGACACACTTGATCAATTTCACACAGAAACAGGGGGAAAAATCTACTATTGAAAGGCAGCAGAGCTCTGCACAAACACACAGTGGAGAGACGTCCACACAGACTCCCACAGAGTAATAAAAACACATGTTTCGACCCCCCTCCCCTCTTCACTTTTTCCATTCCACCACTTCTTTCTTGCTCGGTGTAAAAGGCGGTCTGTTTATCAGAGGATGTTACCTCTGTCATTTTTCAAACTTTTTGATGATAGGCTACACAGTCATCCAGTGCGGCTTTTAATTTAGCCTTCACCGGTTCTTCTCGCTGTCATTTCTGCAGCCAAGCCCGGCTCTTTGCTACTTTCCCTCTGAGCCGGATTTGTTTTTGCCCAGATGAGCTTCTGCACTTCAAAGTGAAAGTAAATGTGACCAAAACCCTAAATCCACATTTAATCACTTAAGTGCAAATAAAAATAGTTTTTTTTTTCTTTTCTGCAGCTGTTACTTCATAAAGATAAAATTCATTCATCTTCACTGCAACTTAAACTCTCGTTACATGTGTTGCACTTTGAGTTGAGTGATATGGATTTAAAGTTTTATCACGATATTTTGTAGTACTGTTGTGATAATAATAAAACAACTATTTATTACTCTGTGTTTCTACAACTGTATGATGGCAAACTCAAGTACTGCTCTTGAGAAACACACCCATTGATATGATTTTTTTTATAGGACACCAGTAACCGACAGAAGTATGATTTGTACCACTAAACTGCACATAGTAACTGCATTTAATTATATTTTCAAATGTAATGACACTATCATTGAACAAACAAATGGAAAAAATACTAAAACTATCAATCCAGACGATGCGTAAATCAACATTCTTATCATGATGAATGATAAACGGTATGATAAATGCACACTATTCAAATAAGTGAAACCAAATGTTGCCACAGCAGATTCATAAGGTAAGAATAGAGCCTAGAGAGATTGAAAATATTCCTTTTGTTTACAATGTATTCTCTAAATCCCTAGTTACACAATGGTGACAAATCCCACATGCTTAATAATCCTTGTTACGTTGTGAATTTTGCTTTTCCTTTCTTTGCTCGTTCCCTGACTCCGTCATTCTCTGTTCATTTATTCTCCATTTCCAGTCCATCTTTTGCATCTCTGACTATTCACACATTATGCAGCAGTTCTTAAGCTGAAGTGTGTTTTTTGTATATAGCTAATCTGAATAATTCCTTCTTGCCTGTCTGTCCTTTTTTATTTTAATACCATGTTCTACCCTTTAGATGACTGAACACGGTGATGATGGCAGCATTAAAGCTTAGTCAAGTGTTAAGACGGGCTTTTGGATATAAGCAGAAATTAATTCAGCAGTTTTAAAAACTGGAGCTATGGGCATATTTTTTAAATGCATTGGTCAGCAGGTCATAAAAGATTTCCTACCAAGCAGGCATAAACTATTTTTATTTTTTCAGATAGGTTCAGAAACGGCTGCATCAGTGTACGATTACATAAGAACAGAGGAGAACTTAAAGCACGCTGTTTGCACTTTGCAGCTACTACGGAAATGCATAACCAAAGTGTTTTCTGTTGGAAATTTGCCTTTATTGTACAATCTTTCATTCTTATTTTTGTTTTTCTTTGCTTACTTTGAACATGCTTATTTTTATTTGCCTTTAACTTGTTGCTGGCACATTGAATTTCCCCAGAGTTTCTATTTTTATTGAGGGGGGAAAAAACTTGCTGAATGCCTGATGGCGTCACTACAGTGTGAATGTTTCACAGTTAATTAGAATATTATCAAAGCTAATTTATTCTGTAATTCTTTTCAGAAAGTGAAACGCGTACAGTTGAAACCAGAAGTTTACATACACAAAAATAAATGCAACTTTTTTTTCTCACTGTCTGAAGATGAATCAGACCAAGCGTCTCTTGTTTTAGGTCGGTCAGAATTACTAACTTAATTTCAAATGCCACAAAAATTGAGAGACTGTGTCAGATTTATTTATCTGTAAAACTCTCAGCATTAGTTTCAGCTGTCCATGCTTTATTTCTTGTAAGCGCAGCAGTCTTGATGACATGGAGCACAGCGACACGATGCATGCTAACCCTCTACATTTGACGTTCTTGAGCTAACAGACTGAAATAGTTATGGATTAGCCACATTGGATCCGTTCTCTCTCATTCTGTGTGTTGTGACAGTGAATGGCTTCATAGCCGCTGTGCTCACCATATTGAATAGATACCCATCTTCTCCTTTTTCTACTCCTCCCTCGCCTTTTTTTTATATAACTTTCTCTCATCCCCCTTCTCTAATCCCTTCATCTTCCCAGACAGTGTAATTCCTTTAAAATGATGAGCGAGCGAAGCCAGGTAGACTCCATTGAAAGGATTTGTCAACTGACAAATGGCACAACAAAGTAGATGGAGCTGCTGTGCGTCACACTGTGCAGCCACGAAATACCGCTTGCTCATTTTTTTTTTTTTTTTTTCCCTTTTTTTGTGCTTATACCCTCACAAAATGGGACATGGTGGAGGTTAGCTTTAACAAAGCTATACACAAATTTGACAGGCACAAATTTGTTACACAGTCAGCAGCACTTGTACACTCCCTGGGAGGAAGCGGTTGTGTGTTCTCTATTTGAGCTTCACAAACTAATGACTCCAAAAAAGATGTTTTTGTCACATCCCTTTGAACACTGCGACGCGGCTAATGACGGCACGAACTCGAGAGTAAGACGAAAAGAACGACAGAGGTTGAAGAAACGTGTGTGAGGCCAGGGACGGCTGCAGGATGTCATCGGAACACGAACCCAATCACATCCCCAACGCTCAAAACCAGCTCAGAGCATCCCGGCCCGCACCAATATGTGGCGTGATGCGCATGGCACACAAACACGGCGCAGCTGACCCACACAAGACCAAACGCGCACAATGCGACGCAGAAACGCACATAGCATACACAGCACACACATGCCTACATAGCATATTTGTTACACGTTAGACTGAATAATAAAAAAGGCAAAGAGAACGAAAGCCCAACTTTAGGCAGGATCACTTCCTATTGTCTGACATCCAGAAGAGAAATAGGTGAAGTGGCAGCATTTGCTTCATTTCTGCTCTTTTTATCAAGTGTTTTGTCGAGATTTAAAGCTGCAGTTTTTAAGTTTTACAGAACATGATTTTTTACATGTGTTAAAATGATTCATTATTATGTTGTGACAGCATAATGAGAGATAATCTGTGAAAAAATTTAGCTCTTTTGCCTTTTTCCGGTGCTCCAAGTACCAACTGTAGAAATACAATGTTCAGTCAGAAACAACCAGTCAAAGCTAGGAGGAGGCTTACAGCTCTGTCAATCACCCCCGTGAATGCGCCACTCACACTCTCGCCCTTTCTTTCTGCAATGCTACAGCTAGTTTACCGCAACATGGCCTGCAATGAATGATGAGGCCAGTTAGCATGGTTATAAATAATGCCAGATGAACTGTTTTCTCCTGAAACAGTGAGTGTTTTATTCTTCCATTAGAACATTGAGCAGCATGTACACAAACACTATTGACAGCTCTAGGACACTCCTCCTGGCTCTGGTTGGTTGCTTTTGACTGTTAGTGATGTATTTTTGCAAACCACAAGATGAGGTGGAGAAGCTTGATCTTTTTTTTCCCAAAGATTATCCATCTCACACCATTTAATCACACGGTGTCAGTTTTAGCAAATATGGAGAAAACGTGTTGTAAAGGTTGCATATCGCAGCTATAGCTGTTTAAAAGTCTGTTTATTCATTTTCAGTTAGTTTCAACGTGCAGCCACATTTAGCTTATGAAAGAAACACTAGCTAGCAAACTGCGGTCACCCCCACAGACGCACACAGATGTATTGACACATAAAACTACTTTTCATTTCTTTTTCCACAATTTTGCTAATATGGGGTTAAGAAAAGTCAAACGTCAAATAATTCTAATTAAACTTTTGGGGTTTTTTTAAATGCAAAGGAAAATCCTCAAGCTATGCACGATGTGGACATTTGCTGCCTGCAGAAAAGCTCTGCCTGCTTTTTTCTTTCTTTTTATAGTTAGTGGGTGCGTTCCGGTGTGTACTTCCTCAGCCAGCTGACATTAGATTTTCGTCAAGTTTTGCCGTGTCTGCAGCAAAACATATTCAGCGTCGTAATTTCCAATCACATGCTTACCATTCTACGGATCATTTTTGGTGTAAGCTGCACTGACTGTAGCTGATCCAAACTGCAGCCCTTCTAGACGGCAGAGTTCTCGTTAAGCAGAGCTTAAACCTCAAGAGTCGCAATTAAAAATGTTGGTCGTGGATGGAGAGGACTTTACAGTGCAAATTGTGCTGTGGTAGTCGGTTTCAACACATTTAAATGTTGGTGTTACAATTCAGCTCAGCTCTGAATTATTGGGGTGAATAATGATGAGAACCAGATGGTAAAACCCGACTGGATTTAACCCCGTTTATTGAGTTTGCTGAAGAGATTAAATAAATGGAGACGAACATGGCCGCTTTGCTGCAATCTGGAAAAAGGAGCATTAACTCAATAATAGCAAATAGACTCGTCACTACTGGTTAGAGAAACAGGACTAAACCTGAACTGAGGTACATTCATGGTGTAGTTTACAGGTATCTACTTATTTAAAAAGGATCCTATAAAAAAGGTTAGATGAACATATTACTTTACATAAATAATACCTGATTATGTCAGAACATTGAGTGCAGAGGAACAATATTGTAAGTTACTGTTAAATTGAGGGCTTGTGTATAAATCTGTGTGGGTATAATTACAGTACATTTAGTACTCAATGCAAATTCATTTTGATTTTGTCTCAGGAATAATTGATTACTAGTAATATTATTCTAGTCTGATCATATAAAAGTGTACCCTCATAAATTGTATGATCAAAATTTAATTAATTTCACTGGTGGTAAAAACAACAAAAACATTCATAATGGTGACCTATTTAAACTGCTACTTCACATAGTCACAATCATTCATAATATTGATAATGACTTGCAGGGATTTTAAAAAAGTAATTAGATAATTATTTAATTTATTAAAACATCTTTTTTTTTTTTCTTTTACATTAAATATCATTCTGCACAGTCATGGCCAACACTGACTTTCCAGTGAGACAGAGTTCTTTTGCAAAAACATCCTGTTGAGAATACATAATTCTGTATTTTTCCTTCTATCTCTTTTAGCCATTTGTAAAGCTAAAGCTAAAGGAAATGACATGTTAGGAAACACACTCAAAGCTAAGGGTTAAAGGGTATGAACCACTAGGGAACGTCCTGTTTAGGGCGTAGCTCGGATAGAGGCTAACAAAAGTAATGGAAAACTTTGTCTGTTAGCTCCTAATGGTAGCATTAGAAATGGACCAGCTGGATTTTAGTATTAATAAATGAATTCATGAATTCAACTCACTGACTCTTCTTCAACTTCATACATCAAAAACTCAGCATGGAGAACAGATAAATTCTCCACAATCCTTAAAGTACTGAGTGCTGGATGTGGAGGTCACACAACGGTAGCTGTTTTCATGGTAGGTTGTAACCCTATATGGGTTTTCAGAGCCAAATTATAATCTTCCAAAAATAGTGAGAGTTAATGTGTTCACAGGTTTTTCTGTTTTCATGAACTTCTGTCAAAAAAATTGAACTTTGCCATTTTGATCACAGCACTTGTATTGCTGGTCTACAAGCCCCATTTACCGTCCCACTCAGGACTACTGCATTTATACTTTTCACAGTGATTGTTATTGCAATAATTGTGAGGTGAGTCAACTTTAACAAAAGTTAAAAAATGTTTGTGTTTTGAACACTAACTCTTTCTTAATTCCACCGATAAGAAAGGCCTTAACGCTTAATTCATCATAACAACCTTTTAATTAAAATGGCATTAAGCCACCACTCCAGCTAGACTGGATGCAGTCCAAAAAACTAAATTAGTAGTATAACTAAGCCTGCTGAGGAAATGGAAGTTATCTCATTTTGATGATTGACGTCTCCTCAAAAGAAATATGGATAAGAGAAAAAAACACTTCAGACTGCTTTAACTGACTCCAGAGTAATTAAGCTGAAATCTCAATGGAGTGTGTAAACACCACATTGCATAAATATCGAGAAGATGATGAAATTGTGAAACATAAACCTGTGACTAAAGTAGATCTTATTTACTTAAGACTCAGTGAACCAACTACTATTTCCTTTATTTTTTTAGAAGTGATAGATACATGGGTTATCTTTTTGTTGTAAATCTGAGGATCAGCTTTGCTTTAGGTTTTATCATAGCTGACACTCTTGTCCTCAACAACTTGAAAAAAACCCAGTTCCTATCATAATAGCAGTTTGAACACAGCCATTATAAATCACCTCCTGGTGTAAATTATACACCTGTTTTCACTTCGTATCTCTTCTATATGGTATTTACCTTCTTCTCACTGTTTTTTTCCCCCTGTTTTGTTGATTTTTCCATTTATCATCTTCCCTGTCTGAGTGCCTCCTGACCTTTATCAGCCCAAAACACATCCAAAGCACAGATTCAGGCACACACTGTATACACAAATACACCATAGCGGATGGAAAAGGGATAAATTTGGCTAATTGTAAAGGTTATCGGCCCACACTGATTATGGGTTGACATTATTATGGTTTGCCTTTATATATTTATATATATATATATATATATATATATATATATATATATATATATATATCAACAAAAAGAGGAAAAAAAGGGGGGTAAAATCGCGCTTATTGCTCACACATTGTCAGCTTCTACTTGTCAAATGGAAGCATGTAATCGATATTATTTGTTGGAGCTTCTGCTTTTGTCTTTGCATATTTTCTTTGAATTTGTCGTATTGTGGAAGTCCTTGACAATCACTTGCGGGCCTTGTTACATGGCTTTAGCCTTACTTATTTAAAAGCTTTTTCTAAAATAAAATTAAAAAACACTTTAGAGAAGCCTCTTATTTTCTATTAAATATTGAAAATTTGGTTTCTAGTGTACTTCCTATTAAAAAAAAAAATCTAAATTTTTGGAGTCCATGTTCTCAAAAAGAGAGAGAAAAGAGCATGGACACAAATTTACAATGTGCCGCTCTGTTCGCTGAAAAAACGTATTCTTCACATTTTTATTTTAGAAACCTACTAATGAAAATGTACTGATGCATATTTCCCTCACAGCGGGGGGATTGGTGTTAGATTTCTTATGCTAGCTTGGGTCTTGATTGAACTGAGCTCTTGGAATACTAATCATGTTCACAACAACCTCATCACAAAACCGCACAGCTGACGGCGTTTTCTCTGGGTTGCAAACAAATCCACACATTTTACCAGTGTGCTTGACATGTGTGAACTAAAATTTTTAAAGAAATTTAAAACATTTTTCATGCAACTTTTCAATTTATTTTAACACTGGGTGGTTTTAGACATTTGTTAAACCCAATTAACTCAATTGCTCTTGCTCAAAATCTAAAGGAAGAAAAAGAAGCTAATCCATCAAATTAATTGGAGTGGATGTAAGATGCAATTGTACCTGACAGGTCTCCAGTATAGATCTACTTAATGCCTTAAAGCAATTCTCAGCCAGTTTAAAATGAAGAGGAGGCAGGTTTCCGTTTACTTAGAAACATACAGTTACTGTACGAAAGTAGCAAGAAAATGATGGTTCATATTGTTCTGTTTTTAATAAAACGGTGACTTTAAGATAAAACAAAAAAAAAAACAACAGATTAAATTAGCAAATACAGATCCAAATGGTGACATGCTTATGAATATTATGTGGAATATATTTTACGCTATTCTAAAGGGGCAGTATTACTTTTAGGTCTGTCACAATAAACAATAAATCAATTAATCGTATGATAAACTCAATCATTTTTATTTACTTGATTTATCGTTTTTCTCTTTTTTTTCTTTTTCCCTCTTTTTACCAAAAACTGAATTATCAAAGTCTTCAGTCTGGTGTTTTGGTCTCAACTATCCCTTTTCTTGAAAGATTTTATTTTATTTTATTTGTTGTTTCTGTTGTTGATTTATTTTGGATATTCCAAATGTCTTCCAGTTTAAATGGTCATTATATTGACCTTTGAGAATGCGTTCTTGCATTTTTATGCTATTGTTACTATTCTATTATTTGAAAATGTTCTGAAAACAATATTATCATTTATCGCAATAGGTTCTGGGACAATTTATTGTCCAGCAAAATGTGTTATCGTGGCAGGCCTAATTACTTTGTCAGAGTAGATTTGTTGGTAAATAAAAATATTAGCCGAAAACAAAATCTTCCATAAGTTTATTTTTAAAAGCTCCTTTTGGGTTGATATTAGATTTATGTTTTACGTAACGGTATGTTTTTTTCCTCTTCTCTTACCGTCAGGCCACCTGATCGTTTGTCTTTCTAACTTCACACACAGCCACATGTCCCTCTGGTGAGCAAATTTGTTCCAAACAACAAACTTTATCAGAGATCTCTGGTGCTTACGTAGATACACTGGGACATGCACACTCTGTGCTCGGCACACTAATGAATAAAACTCCTGCATTCTAATCCATCAGATTAATTGGAAGTGCTCGGCCATGGATTGAGGAATTTTTCATCCCAAAAGCAGCAGGTCTGCTTCCAGCCTCTCTGCGTTTTTTCTGTCATGCTTTTGTTTGCACTGAGAGGACTATACACGGAGATCCGTATTCCAGAATAGTGTGTAATGTTTCTTTTCTTGATATAGCGGTATTATGAGTCTCCCTTTATGTGACGTAATGTGAATTTTAAAAGTACGGCCGATGGTGAGGCACAGATGATGACGGTTACGTTGGTTTAATATATTGCCAGAAAGCGTGGGAGTCCAGTGAGTTTTGTATCACATGTATATTTTAGAAGTTAAATTAGGACCATCAATATGTAAATATAGCAAATAAGGAATCTCGTAGGTTGCTAAATAAAAAATAATAAAATATGTAAAACACTTAATCCCACATGAATAGAGAGATGTTTATGAACACACGACAGCCCTCAAAATCAACTGTGCTGTTCAGCATCATGTCAGTTTCTCTGCGTTATCTCCTCCTCTCGTCTTCGTAGCACATCAGTCATTTTTTAGTGAGAAGTTGACGCTGCTCCATCAAGCAGCTCGGCTGAATAAGCACTACTAAGGTGAAACTTAAGGAGCTTGAAGAGTGTTTGTATTTCAGAACAGAATCGCATAAAATGCATTTTACGTCCCACTCCAGATTGTTGGACTGTTTCTCTTTCCCGTTCTGGGATAGCCCTGCCATCATTATTTCTGTATCAACTGGATAAAGAAGACAAGCAGCGCCCTCTGCTGAATGGCAACCAAACTACATCACTGAAGAAAGATCTGAGCTTAACGTTATAAATAAATTGGAACTAACTTTAATCTAATAAACCATTAGTTGTAAGTTATTTGTTTGGATCGCTAGTTAATATTGTACTTTTTTTTTTTTAGAATTGATAAAATAACCTCCAGTTTCATCTGCCCTTGTTGCATTGATCAGGAATAGAAGGACTTAACTCTTATAATTGAAGCTTGATCAGAAAAGCCTTCCCCATATGGATAAAAAACAAACTTTTCCTCCTCCATCTTGAAAGACAGCCACTTTACCACTATCTGAGTTGCTATAGCAGAGCACCAAGGTTTTGTTGGAACAGAAAGGATGTTTTTTTGTCTTTTAGTGTTTTTCCTCTCCGTCTGCTTTCAAATGCAAACGTTCTTTATGTCTCTCCACTGAAGCAGGACAGCATGCCTGCCTCCTTTGTCGTCTCCCATTCAACTCTTCATCCTTAAACTCTGTGGCAGTCAAGTGGAAAGCCAGGCTCTGTGTGCCGTAAACTCAGATACTAATAATTTTATGTTTGCTTGATTTCTTTTAAGACCTCTGTTTTGTCTCCCGTGGTCTTTCACAATGATTTTTCCCCATCGCTTGCTGACAGATGTCTGTTGAGTTGGGCCTCAGACTTTTAACCAGAAGTGCTCAGTTGTGCAGCAACAGTCCAAAAGATTGCACTTCTTGTAACTGTGAGTCATAATGGTCACTATTTTGGGCAGTTCTTGCAAAGTTAGCAGTCCTGTTCTTGGGAAACCTTTTAGCACCAGCTGCTGCTGGTCTGTATATTTAATGAATCTTGCTTTTATTAGCAATTTCCCAGTCGTTCTGTCACAGTTGTAGCAAAAATTTAAAAAAATACACCATTTGCCACGACACTTTATTCTCTTGTTTTTATTCTGTTAGCATCTGTCACAGAGCCTGGATAGGAAGCTACCAGTTGATTTTTATAAAGTGAGACCAGACAAGTGAATCTCAACAGACACAGACTCATTTATTAAGTTTGAATGTTATTAAAGCCCTCGTTTATTTTAGGAACTTTTTCACTAGGTGAAGCACATTATATGGATTAATTGCACACAGGAAAATGTTTGAAGGCCTTTTAATTATGATTTTCTTCTTACAGTTAATGACATGACATTTAAGACTGGAATGTTACATCAAGACCAATAAAAAAAAAAACTATTTTTATAAACAGAAACGTGTTTAATACCTGCCTCATCGGGTCATTTCAAAAGGTACTTTTAAAGATAACAAACAAGTCTAATCGGGATTTATACACTAATTTATTGTACGGCTGGACAATAAATCTATAACAATATAGTGATAGATATGTGGTCAATATCAATAGATGATACGTCCGACAGAATATTCAATCATTTCACTGAACTTCGATCAAGAACCACACTGCATTCTGGGGGATGTAGGCAGAGGACAGACTTTAGTCGCTCAACCTCTCATGGACAGTTAAGCTAGGTTGGTGGCATCCACTCACTCACTCACTCACTCACTCACTCACTCACTCACTCACTCACTCACTCTTTGGTAACTGGTAACCTAGCAACAGCCTGTTCATGTTTGACCACTGTGCCTCATAACTTCTTAAAAATAAACAGCCTGGAGTGAAAACTGGATAAAACATGAAAGGTTGCATCACTACCTTGGCAGTATTTCAAATATTTAAAACAATAAACTAATCAAAAATGATCAGTATTGACTGATATGAAACATCTGTCATGATACATGTTGTCCAGCCCTGATTTATTGAATACGACTGTATTTTGAGTCTCTTCAACTACCTTTTTTTTCTGCAGGGTTTGTGTGTTGCAAGGCTTAAAATGCTCTATTTAAAAATATATCAGCTGTGAATCTTGCACAGCAAGTTTCCACTGCAAACTGAACAGTGAATGATTTGATTCTGTGATGAACTGAGACTCACTACTGGTTCAGGTTGACCTTACTGTTCTCATAGCACATGTACAGATTTATTCATGGACTGACGTACGCACATTTTCGACGAACATCTCTCAAGCCGTCTGGGTTTATAGAAAATCATCTCAAAGCAAGGAGACGTTTCCTTGACACTCCATTCCGGTTTCCTGCTTTCAGAGTAATAAAGTAAATATATTATGAAGTCGGAGCTTGAATGCCATTTGGCTGCAACTGAGTGTAGATTATCTAACATAAAGCAATGTTATCGTACTCGAAGAATAAAGGGATATCATTTATCTCTGCAGACTGCAGAAGTTTCTTTACCTGAATAGTACAAGTTAAGATTCATTTTTCCATGTAATTTTTTTCTTGTAAGATTAAACTTCCTCAACAGAGTTTCAGTGTTTCGGGGGATTTAAACCAAAATAAAAAAAATAAGTTTTTGGTTTTCAAATGGAAGGGCTGTGAATAAGAAAAAAAAAAAGCTCTGCTTGATACTTGTAATTTCCTACAGCACATTTATTTTACAAATTTCCCCATGTAACCGAACACATTGCCAGCTGAAAATAACACTGCCAAGCCTAACGTCTGCCTCTCTCTTTCTTCTTCTCTTTCCCACAGAGTTACATCCACGGCAGCAGCCAGGCTCAGTTTGTGGCCGAATCTCACATCATCCTGCTCCTGAGTATCCTTTGGTTGGCTTGTTTGTCTCCAAAATGCTAATTGCAGAGCAACTTTAAGGTCCCTGATACATCTGAGGCTGATTTTGGTAATACTTCTCCTTTATTCACCAACACATGTTGCAAAGCAAGTTGCCTCCTATGTCGTACGCCTTTCAAACTTTGGATATCAAAGCATTGCCTTCTGTGTCCAATCTGTAAAACAATGACACCAACTTGCCTTGACAATTAGACAAATTGCTCATCTTTAATATTTCCTCCTTTAGGGGATTTGTTCCAGAGCCTTGTGAAAAGCTCTGTGGATGTTTGTGGACTGGATTAGAAGCATGTATTTTTTTTTTCTGTCTGCATTTTTCTACTTTCTGCCTGTGTGCCCATGTGTGCCTGCTCTGACGCCTGCTTCTATTTATCAATAATTATACCGTTCACTTCTAACCATTGTATTTATCGCAGTGGACATAGCTGGGCCAAGGTTGGCCTTGCTGCAGAGAAATGTTTGTTTGTTCATCCTCATAGTTTAGCCTTCCGGTCATATTTAGATAAAACACACACACACAGAGACACACACCCACCCACACACACACCACACACACACTCATCTGTCCAAATGTTAACACATCAAATTTTGTTTGGTGGGCTGGTGGTATTGAGACCTTTTTGTAAAAATGTTTTTTTATTTTTATTATTAGAGAAATCCTCCATTTAGTTTGGTTCTTCAAATGTAAATTGTTTCCTTAGTGTAAAAAGGAATATCTGTAACAATCGGTATCTGCGTTTTCATTTTGGATTTGCAAAAATGAATTTGCTTAATGGAAATGCGGGAATATCGAAAGAACTTTTGGTTTTCACTAGGATGAGGTGTTTTTTTTTTTTTTTTTCTCTTTTGACTATATCAAAATGATCATTTTACTGGATGTGGTAGAAGGATGGCGATGCGGCCTGGTTTCCAGCAGCGTTTCTTATTTTATGGAAATAGCAAATTTTGAAGATTTTTTTTTTTGACATTATCAGAATATCAAAAAAAAGTTTTGCACACTATTTGTAATGGAAACACAGCTGCAGAGTTTGAAAATACATCCAGAATCCCCTTTCACTACTTTTAGTTCTTGCTTCTATTACTTCAGTGTTTTCAACTAAATAGTTGCCAGCTGGCTTGTCTGCCAGTTTCCAGACTGGTAAAGATTGTGTTACTTGGACAACTGTGTTATTGAACCAACAAAGACCAAATCACAACTTTCTAGATTTGGCAAGAAGACTTATTTTTGGAGGAGAGAAATGCTGCTCACAGGAATCTTATGTCACAACGCAGAAGCCAAGCAAAACAAATGCTTTTAGCTGCACTGGGATCTGAGACAAATTCTTCTACTTGCCTCTCACATGTGATATAACAGCAGCTGAAAAGTAGTTCAGGTGCTTAAGTATATTCTTTAAATTGTTTTGAGCTTTACAGAAACATACACTCGCTCTTATTACTGCTAGTCATTTATGTGACATGAATTTTGTTTCTGAAATCCTAGGCAGGTAGGCATTTGCAACCTCACTGCAGAGCCTTAATCTGGGTGTCACAGCCTTCGATCGATCTGTCGTTTCCGCAGCCGGATCAAAATGATGTGTTGGCTTCTACTCAGTTTGTTTTCCATGCAGAAATCTCAGTTTTAGCACCAATTTTAACAGTGGATAGAAGCTACGACTAGTCATGCTGTGTTTAGTTATTACAGCGCAGTGGATTTCAGCTGTTTAAAATGAGCAAAACGGGTTTTAAAAATGTAAGAAAATAGCTTGACAAAAATAGGTATTGCTAATTTTGTCTTTCTGAAATGTAGTTTCCTGATACACCTCATCCCTTTTTACAGTTTGTTCCTATATATATATATGTAGATATATATATATTTAGTAGTTTAACTATTTTAGTGAGGTTCGTTGCATAATTAAACAATGTGCACTATGACCTACAGAAATAATCTACGCTGATCTAGTTTCAGCAAATGATTAAGTTTCTGCACAAAATCCTTTTAAAGCACTTTTCAAAAGGACTTCATGGTGTGCTTGTCCATTTACTGTGTCCACTCTGTCTGGATTAGTTTGAAGGATTTTATGTATATTTATTTATTAGCTGAGCTGAACCCATATTTCTAAAAGTTCCTTCTGGGTCATTTTGCTTTTCCAGCTCCATCGTGCTTCGTATGTGTCTTGTTTCCTTGACAACATTTTCCCAGATGCTGCGATCACCATGGGAATGGTTCTGCTTAACGAAGCCGCCACCTCTAAGGGAGATGTTGGCAAGAGAAGGAGTAAGTGTTTCTTTCTTCTTCTTCTTTTTTTGCACAACATAGTTGGTAAAAGGGCTTAGTCTAAACTTAAAGCTCCAGATGTTTGCATGTTATTACTTTGTTAAAATCTATAAGCAAAAATAAGGTGAATTATTAAGTTATCAAGACACTATGTGCTGTAAAACACAGTCCTGATGGTTAATATGTCAAATTGTTATAAAGGTTTGAATTTTGGAAAGTACAAGGCAAGACAGTAGAATAGAAAGTTAAGTACAAAGTTCAAATGAAGTTGAGTCATGCAAATTTTTTAGCATTTTAAGTTTTCAGCTTTTCATATTCATTAAGGTTGCAAACCTTGGTTTTTAGTACCAGTGGAGAAATCTGATGTATCCAAACTGTGTACATCAACATAAACCGTGTTGAGTTGGAGAAATAACCCAGCAGTGCCTCATTTTCACTACCAGAAGTCGGTTTTCATCTTGGGTCAACATGGCTTTTTTTTCCATTGTTTGCTGTTTCCATTGAAAATGGGGAGAATTTTATCATCTAGAGCAGGGGTCCCCAAACTTTTTCCTGCGAGGGCCACATAGCTGTTCCTTTCTGTGGTCGGGGGCCGGTCTTAGTTTTTGCAGTAAAAAAAAAAAACAAAGACATTCTTGTCGACGGGGGGGGGGTTGTTCTGTATTCGAAACTGTCGGGGGGGGGGGGGGGGGGTTGTGTATTTGAAACTGTCGAGCGGGGGGGGGGTTGTGTATTTGAAACTGTCGAGCGGGGGGGGGGGGGGGGGGGACGACGACGACGACACATTCGCGCTTTTGGATAGATTTTTACCCAGAATGCAAATGGAAAAAACCGTGAGTGAAACGGTGACTGACGAGTATATATTCCATTGAGGGAAAGTAAGTTTCACATTTGCTCAAAAGCCCCCTGGTGGTTGAAGAAAAATCCACATATAAACCGGAAAATACAATATATGAAAAAAAACACTGAATGCTCTCTGGTATGAGCAGGCGGGCCGGATCCGGCATTGTTCAGGGGGCCGGACCAAATGACGTGGCGGGCCGGATCCGGCCCGCGGGCCGTAGTTTGGGGACCCCTGATCTAGAGAAAATGTGATGCATCCTGCCTGTTTTACTGGAATAGTTTTATTTTAGTCACTCTTAAAGGTTCCATTAATTTTTCCGTTTAAGCGTGAAAATGGTCCCAACAATTTCTAATGTGGCCAAGCTTCACTGTATTCATTTCCACCATAAAATCCTCCTGTGTGCAGATTTCCTTTTTGTGTTGTTTTTAGTGGGGTTTATCTAAAGTATTTGAAAGTGCAGCTTGACATACAGGATTCAAGGCTACTTGAGACCCTATTGGGTGATGTTTGCAAAGCAGCCAATCCAGGAGCCCCAAACACTTACTGCCAAATTGATTGGCTGATCCCCAAAACCAGGATAAGGAAGACTGCTGATATTGGTTTCTGCGATAGACAATTTCAACTGTGTGTATTTGGTGTGTGAACAATTTAAAATGGACATCTATAAGAATTTTAAGACAAGTATTCACAAATGTTAGATGTTCACAAGCAGCTGTGGTACCCAACACTCACAAATACCAGGATTTCACTGTATAGCATTGAGCATATAGTAAGCTGGCCTTGATAGTTTAATAAAATTACAGAAACATTTAATACATATGAATGAAATTGAAAAAAAAATATTTCAGTAACTCAGTTCACAAAGTGAAATAATTAGTTGCAGGCCAAAGTTTTAAAGTCTTTATTTCTGTTAATCATGAAAACTTTCCACTTGCAGCTACTGGAAAAACAAAATTTTACATTAGAATATTTCCTTAGACCAACAGGAAAAAAACATTTTAACTTTAAAAAGAGGGCTTAATAAAAGGTTCGGTTACTCTTTTTAAACTGTACGTTTACTCCATCAGAACACATATTCCAATTTATTAAACAGGACTGCATCTTAGAAACATTCATACCATCAAATATCTCCACTCCCGTCTTTTTACTCAGCTGTGTTTGTCAGGAAAAGAGGACGAATCTTCTTGGGTGTTCTTGGTCAACTTCATGCTGTGCGACTGGCGATCCCATTGTTTTTTTTTAGACAACTCTAATGTGAGTGAAAACACTTTTTGATGAATCAGTGTGTTCAGCCACTTTTAAGAGGCCTGTCAGCGCTTTTCGGCCACTTAAAAAAAAAAAAAATGCTTTGTGGACACGTGCCCTAAAGGTAAGATTACCCAAGAGTTCTTGTTGAGACGTTAAAACTGGGAAATTAAAATGAACTGCCTCAAGCATTTTCCTTTTTCTGCAGTATCAGGCCGAACTCGCACAGACTATAGATACATGTTGGTACAACTTTCCCCGAGAATTTGTAGTGGACAAACGATTCTTAGTGGTATCGATCTTCAGCCTTTATTTAACACAGCTAAGGTTATCTTGGTTGAGTTTTTTTTTTAAGTGCCATTTAAAGTTTGTTAAATATCTACTGATGCTTGTTACATAAAGATATGCTCTGAAATTGAATATATTTATTATAAATACATGTTGTTGGTGTAATCAGTACAGAGTCCCTGAAACACAGTTCACATACTGCTGAGTGCTGCGATGCAGAGGTACCTGCTGTTACTTGCTCTAATAGTTCATATGGGAGACGCAGAACGTGAAGGTGGAGTTGCTCAGATTCAGACTGTTATTAAAGGAGCATGTGGAACAATGGTGGAGCCCAAATGGTAAAAAGATCATTGAAAAAAATTCAGCTTAGACAAAAGATCCCAACATGAGCTACAGTTCAGAATCTCGGGTTAAAAGTTGTGATTTTTGTTTTTACATTATATACATCAGCTCCTGAAAAAAATGTTGATTCTTGTCAGACTAGATGAAATAAATTCAGTGGTATTGATAAAGTCAATGTTGCTGCCACTGCTTTATTTGCTGACATATTTGAAGGCAGACGCAACTCAATACATAAAACTCCCAAAAAAATTAACTGAATTCACCAGATCAGAATTTAGACCCTCAGTATATCATGATGTTGGTTTTTAGGCCGCATGGTCCAGCCCCACTGTAAGGAAAAATCATCAGAACTAAGAGAAAAGCATGCTTTAAATAAATCATCCTCTGTGTGGTGAAGCTAGAGATTAATGAGAACAAAAACAGCACTATAGCATTAGTTCTGAGACACTGAACCTTTATTTCAACACCTTGTAAAAGCCGTCTCCAGCTGCAAATTTCAGCAGTTTGAGTCAAATTAAAAATTATAAATAAATAAATAAATAAAAAATGAAGATGCACATCTTATCTCCTTAGCGTTTCCCTGATTTTTATAGTTGCTGCACTCCAGTTAATGAAAATCCTAAAGCCTCTCCCTGGTTGTCTTTGATCTTCAAGTTGTTGTTTTTTTGGCACCGCTTTGAGGTGCGTTTGGCCTAATTATCCTGCTGCAGCATGAACACTTCTCCAAAAAAGATGGCAAGCAGACGGCGCGCCGCGTCTCTGAAGACGCGAGTGACACCTCGCCTGTACCGGGCTAAAGATTCTCTGCAGGTGTTTGACTCTGGAATCACAAAATAGACCCAGACACGAACATTTCCACTTCCTCTTTTATATCCCGAGTTCCCTTTCATGCGCTGAATCATTGATGTTTCACACCGTGCGTTCTCTGAGGTCTGTAAAAACGACACAGAGCTTTTGAGACGTTTAACGGTAGGCTTCAAGTATTGTGGAGAAACAGTTTTGCTAAATTTTTGTTAGCCGTACCATATACGCAAGCGTACACGTGTAGTTGCAATCTTTTCTACAGAAGAATCCAAATAAAAGAAACTTTGCTCTGTAAGGGGAAAAATCTCAGTTGAAGTCCAAAATAGATTTAATAACAAATATGTGCTGCTAGATGATCTTCAGGTTTCTATATTTACTGTTGTTCATACCTTACAGATTTTGTTTTATGAAAGATTAAACTGATATAACACTGTTAACTTACCAAATGTAAATATTTCTATTCATGCAAAGAAATTGTTCTTTGACAAAGGTTACAATATTAGATCAAATTAACTTTGTAGCTTTTATTAGCCAGTTGTGTTTATTACATTTGCAAATGAACAGAACATGTATTGATCATTCTCGGGTCTGAGTCAGAGATGACAGATGTCAGCAAAAAAGGTAGATTAAAAATAAGTATATGAAGGTGGAGATAAGCAGAAAGTTTTATCAAACTATGTTCATGCTTAAGATTTCAAGAAACGAATTAAATTTTATGCAGCTGCATGAGTTTTACCCACCAGTCTCTACTACCACTACCACTGCAGGCGAGATATTTTTTTCCCCCTAAACTCAGACTGTCTCCCTTGCAGCCTTGAGATATTTTTCTCAGTAGTTTTAAACTTTAAACTCTATTTTCTCCTTTACTTTTTCCAAGTTATTTTAGTAATTGGACATTTGGGCTTCAAAGAACCTCAGCAGCTCATTTGTAACATTGAAGGACTGGAATGTCGTGTATGTCATTGTTATTGATCTCAATCTGACTTATACTGTTACTATGACATCCTCCTTTTTCAAAAAGATTCACTATACATCTCAGATTTAATGTTATGAGAACAAAATGCTTCGCTTTTTTTTTTTTTCCAGCCACATCGAAATCAAAATGTGCGTATTAAAACGGTGCATGTCGTCAACAAGTTCTCTTAGGGTAATTTAGCATTGCAGTCTCTTCCCATTTGTCTCCTAATGAGACATGCTTCACCTAATATAATTATGGAATCTCCTAATGTTTTTAATGGCCCCGTATGTTATGATTCAGATTGAGCCAAGTCATACAGTCAAAAGAGGGATTATGTTCTTTGTCGCTGAAGGAAATTATTCAGTCTATACAGCTCGTCACTTCGCCAAGGGTCTTAAATAACCTGACATTTTTAAATGCGTCGCATGTGCGCATTTCTGAGCGTTACGCTCAGATACATGCTCAGTTTTATTGTCTGCGACTCGCAATCTGCAACTTGGCACTGTTAAAGTATCGCAGCATATAAACACAGGGGCAGAACCCCTAAAGTAGCAGCTCAGAGAAAAAATAACGTTTTTAATTAAATCAATTTTTAATAATATTGATGGAGTCGCAGTCTCGCACAGATGTATTTTATTATTGTTGCCATGCAAACCACGAGAGCTTTGCGTTTGTTGAGGTTGACACTAAAACACTACTTTGGTTTTTCAGACAAATCTTTTGTCCTGACACTAAAATGACACACTCTGACACACACGCTCACACGCGCGGTGCGAACGCATCTCACTGTTTGGTCTTCAAGAGAGGCACTCATCCTAATCCCTGATTAGCTGTATCTGTTGGCGGTGACAGTTAAATTCAACACGGTGCTCCTTGAGGATTAACCGCGGCACGAGGGTGTGAGCATACATTCACCATCTTATATATGCGTATCTATATTTCACAGCCTGTACAACGCGGCCTGTGACAAGGACTTGAGCTGAGGAGTTTTTAGAGGCTTTTGAAAAGGTTATGATTGGGAACTTTAAAAGGGTCGTAACTTTGATAGAGCAGTGTTTTAATCTGAATCTGATGAGCTGAAATCAAAGCTTAAGCAGCTTTAGGCATGTTTATGTAAACTGACCTGAATATGATTTTTTTGTGTGTGTGAATTAGTGTTGCACAGCTGTGTTTTGGGTTTTTTGTTTTTGTTTTTTGGCAACTCTGATAAAGTTGAGTGGAAACCTTACTAGTGCATAGGAAGCTTAATCCAAGACTGTATTTGTTTTTCGAGCTAAATGAAAGCAGTGTTACCTCTAGGATTAATATTTTTAAATCGGTGGGTCATTTTCACAGGCTTGAACTAAAAATGAATTCAGTGTAGCATTCCTCATTCCTTTTTTTTTTTTTTTAGTCTTATCCCTTCCTCTACTTCAGACTGCCTCCAGGTTTACTTCACTCCTCAGAGCAGCGCAGCGCACAGCAGCGAGCTTCACAGCTAGACAGGCAGGAGCCAGCAGCATTGGTTTTAAAAATAAAGTAAATTTTAGTATTTCATATTCATATATTTAACTGTATAACTTGATTATGTTTAGTATAAATGCACAAATATAGACTACATACAAAAAACGCACTTCATTCTGAAGCTGTGGTGGCTTTTATTTTGCAGTGGCGGTACACCAAAATCAATTACATGTAGAGCACACGTGTCAAACTTGAGCCCCGTGGGTCGAATCTGGCCCGCCGTAGCTTTTCATGTGGCCCTCTGGACTCCAAATTACATCAATGAGCAAATCCGCAAAATTCACAGAAAATTAACAGATTCCCACAATTCTTTCTAATTTTTACGACAAATTTTTCTCAAACTTGGACAAAAAGTGACTGCTGCCTCAGCCTTACTTGATGTCAAGCTATAGTCTGTGATCGATACTGAGATTTATAAAAAACGTCACATTTAATGTCATACGTTAGTCCAAATATCGCAAAAAATTCCTTAGAAATATTTCTAAATTATCGCAACAAGATTTGTGATTTTGATTTTAAAATATAAAAAATACAGTCACAAAATCCTGGATGCACTGAACAGTGTGCAAAGATGTTTAATATTATTTCATTTTAAGAAACGCTCACTGAATGCTGAAACAAACATCTGTTGATATTTTAGCAGTTTAATGGGTTTTATTGATACATTCTGGAACAGCCGGCCCTTTAAGAACATTCAGATTTTTGATCTGACCCAAAATGAAAATGATGTGGACGAAATGCTGGGCAGAACAAAAAGCTGCTTGTTTTTTTTCCACCAAGCACTTCAAATATGTACCCATATTAAATGGAAAATGTCTTGTTTTGTTCAGCCTCAGATTTTACAGAAAAAAAAAAAAAAAAATTCTGAATTACTCCGCCTGCAAGTCAAACTGAGTTTCACTGAACGGATTGGATTTGAGTTGCTAACTGTGTCCCCGGTTCCCGTAAATCAATAAAAACACCAAATGTTTCCAGACATTTCATCTTAACACGATTATCGACGTTAATTAGTTCAGCTGTTGGTGTGCAGCGTCACTCAGGTGTCTGTCGGACTGTGTGGTCGGTTAAATTAAGATGTTTGTTTACGTGAGGAGACGAGGACGCCGTCGGCGTTTCCACGTCGGAGCCCTGCGAGCGGCCTCGATTTGAACAGAGATCAAAGAGCGTCGCATCAGCGCTTGTTGTCACTGATGCAAGTGAAATGATTAAAACCGACGCCTTTAGCCTGAAATCAAGCACCCAGATTAATGCCCTGCAGTATCCAAAAATCACAGGGTTTTGTTTTGTAATTACCACGCTCGACTTTAGAGCGTCTGCAACTTCTGCACAGCGCTGAGCAAATTGAAAGCTTGAAAATGAGAATAATTGAAACTGAAATTTTGAGGTTTGCGCTTCAGCTTTTAGGATGAATGTTAAGTATTTTTACTGTGCACAATTAAATAAAAAATCAAGGTCATTAGAGAGTAACATATATTTGAGATCTTAAAAGATATTCACTGTTGAGAGTTTCTCTGAAAGTCGGTTTAGTTTGTCGGAGCGGTGGGTAGCTGCTGCTTGTTCTCCTCAGTCAGAGACCAACTCTACAAACTCAGAGTTCAGTTTTTCATAAAATATTTCAGTTTTAGCCATGTATTTAAAACAGCCATTACTTTTGAAAGCTGAGTACAGTCTGTTCTCTCCAGCTAGAAACATTTCCAGACTCCTGTTACAGTCTGAATCCAGCTGCTTGAAAACGTTGTGGATTTTTTTTTTTCTGATCTTTGTAGGATCGGTCTCTGTGCAACCCGAACGAGACCTGAGCTGGTACAGAAAACCAATGGTTAGACGAAGAGCTTATTCACATGACATTCTAAACTTCACTTGATTATGTCAGAATATCTATTTTTTTCACATCACTTTGTTTCTATGGATGCTGTGGCCTAGATCTACAGCCGGTTTCATACCAATATATTCAGACTTTTGTCATAAACGAAGCACAGGAATGAGTTTGGCTCGGTGTTCTGTGGCCGATCGTTGTGATCGTTGCCACATCGAGTACCGATGTAGCTTTGTCCCGACCAGAAACAACCTTGGAGAAATATTATACAGAGTCTGAAATGGACTGCCTCTGTTGTAAACTGATACTCACAGGAGTTGGGAATCGCCCACAAATATTTGAAATCCTAAAAAAAAAAGGCTTAAAGTGCCTATTCCAATTGTTCAAACACCAAATATGCCTTCAGATGCAGCAGAAACAGCCTGAGCATGATGACGTCTACATCGTATCTCCTGGAAAGGTTGCTCTGCAAACGAAAGCCAGCGTCAAGTAACACTGCGACTCTTCCAGCTTCCCAAGCAGCATTTTCTGTGGAATATTTTAGATACTCTCAACAGCAGAAATCCATAAATAGGGAGATTTTCCACAAATAATTTGGAGACGCAAAAAAACCGCAGAGATGAGTCTGTGAACACTGAACCTAGAATAGGCAAGAGTCTGCTGTTTTTTTATTCTTGAATTAATCACAAAGCGGCAACCAAAACCACGAGTAAAAGGCGATTGAAATCATTTTGGTGAAATAGGATTTGAAATTTTAGTAGTAGGTTGAGCACTTGAACATCAGAAAACCTGCACATGCTGCATCTTCTGTTATTTTGGATTTCACTATGCTACTTGAATATAATAGTACAGACTTTTACTTTAGGACTCCATAATCACTTCCCCTTCCATGTGATTTCTAATGTATTTTTCTGACATTCTGTTTTCCCTCTGCGTAGTCATCTGCCTGGTTGGCCTCGGGCTGGTGGTGTTTTTCTTCAGCTTCCTGCTCTCCATCTTCAGGTCCAAGTACCACGGATACCCCTACAGGTAACTATAGGACCAGACTCCTTCACTCCAGTACAAACAAACCCTACACTCAGATCTAAATGCAAAGCTGGATAATTTGAATCCCAAAACGTCTGCAGTGTTTCAATAAAAATCAGCAGTTTTAGCCGCATCAGTTTTGACGCGCGTTCATCACGTTTTTACCTCTTATTCTTCTTCGGCCGACTCTTTTAGCAGTCGTCGGCCAATAGATGTTTTCCAAAGGCGGAAAATGTTGGAAATGTGTGGACAGTCATTTTTCATGGCTTAGTGAGCCAGAACAGCAACAATTTGGTCTAACCTTTAGCTAAAGGTCACAGCCACATAAAAAAAAAAATAAAAAAAAGATTTAATGTGTGACAGAAAATACTCAACAGGTCTGCAGAGTCTGTCTTCAATTCATTGCCACTTGAGCAGGATATTACAGTGCTGCACCCACGGCTCCCAGATGCTGAAACTAACTTGTAGAGTTGAGTGAGTTTCAGGAGGCCAAGTGCTCTCCAGCAGAGCTCAGTGATTATTTTTCCAGAGGCTTCAATCTTGTTTTTCAGTTGTTGTTTTATATATAATTATTTGTCCTGCTACATTTTGTTGTGAATTTCTTCAGCCGTGTGATTCATACATTCCCTCATATCCAATGAAAATCCACAACAAGCATTACCGACCACCTGACCACCTGGGGAGTAACTCAGATGTTGGGTTTACACCGTAGTGTTGGGGACTGGTGGAGATTTTCTTTTGTTTTTTTACAAAGAGCTTGAGATGGAAGATAGAAACTGCTTTTGTATCGCTGGGCGATACGACAAATATCACAGTAGAGTCGTGATCGATGTGAATAGAAAAACTCCAATCCGGAAACGCACAGCATTCTGGGGGATGTAGGCTCAGGAAAGACATGAGACGCTCAGCCTCTCACGGCTAAGCTAAGAAATGTTGATGACGTCAACTAACTTGTTCGCTCTTTGGTTGCCTAGCAACACCATGTTGAGTAACTTGCGCAGTAGCAGTTTCATGTTTTACCACCAGTCCTGAAGCCGCTCAAAAATGTTAAGGAGGAGTAAAAGAGGGAAGGTCTCATCACTACTTTGGCAGTATTTTAAATATAAAAAAAAAAAAACTAGTCGATAATTATTAATATCAATTGATATGAAATGCTGACATCATGATGGGTTTTTCAGACGTATCAACCAGCCCTAATATATAAATATTTTTGCCCGTCTCTGTTGCAGATGCTACGTCATCCGTTTATTTCGTTTTTGCAAAAGTAAAAATGTTTTTTAAAAAAAGTGCTGAAACTGCAGCAGAAACTAGAAGACTGTCAAACTCGATGATTGACTCAGTTTCCCGACTTCAACAACGACTCAAAACTTCCCTCATTTATTTGTGAGATCAGAGGAGGATGAGGAGGATGAGGAGGATATGAAGCATGCGAGCCTTTTTTTTTCTTTCCTGCCGTTTTCCAGTCCTGAGATTAGATGCTGCACTTTAGCGCTGCTTATATTAAGCAGTGCCATTTCAAATGGATGTTATTTATGTTTGATTGCTACTTCCTTTGTATGATTGAAGCGCATGCTTTGAATTCTGAACGGCCTCGAAATATTCAGTGGCGACTCTGCTACTTCTCATTTCCCTCAATGCCAGAGTATTTTCAGACATTTGAGCAAATTTTCCTGATTACTTGCTTTCACAAACAGTTTTAGGGGGAAAAATCATTTCAATGTTTGCGTGTGTTTTTCCTCTCTAACAGTTACTTTTTTTTTTCAGCTTTCTCATTAAGTAAAATGCAGACTGAGGAAGAGGAGGAGGAGGTGGTCAGAGGATGATGAAGAGGCGGTACGGGTTGAAGAGGAGTGAAGAACATATTTGGAAAACTAAACGCACTTTGTGGGATTTTTCTTTTGTGTTGCTTCTGCTGTCCTGGAATCATGATGTTAAAAAGATTAATTGTTTTTGTAATGATGGAAATGAAGTTGTTGACATGTCTGGATCTTCACAACATTCTCATTGGATTAACTTTTCTTTTTCTTATTTTTACATCCATCAGTCAATCAACTAATGCTCTTTTTACATTTTCAATTAAGCAACTAAAGCATATTAGTAACTGTGTCATATTTAAAACTTTCACCTTTGAGGTTTTTTAGGTAGGGAAGTTTCTCAATTAATGGAAATGTATAAATAGGTTACATTTTTTTATTATTATTACAATTCTTCCTGTATTGATGCATTGGAAAACTTAGGATGTTTGATCTCGGATGTATTAAAATCTTTTAATACTGTCTCTAATGTTTGTGTCACTTCATCAGTGAACTATGTTACGATAAAAGCCCAACAAGAATAAAAAATGTGGCCTATGTTTCATATGTGTTCTGTAATAAGCTTTACATTTTCTGAGAATTTTTTTACTCGTTTGAACTGATTTGATCCAATCGGTGTTCTTTCTGTAATCTTGTCTTTTTTTTTGACAGGGAATGATTACTTCTAAAATCCTTTAGCTCAAAAGAATAAATAATTAACTTACGTTGAAGCTCTTAAAGGTCATTTCTGAACTTTAAGTTTTGTTGAGTCTTAATCAAAACTCCTGGTTTGTGTGTTTTTCCCTCCCGAGTTTGTTGACACCAGATCAGACGTGCAGAAAATATCTGCAGAGTCTGCCGAAGACCGAACCGAGTGTTAACATTTCTTTCCGAGGCTCAGGTCACTTACAGAATCCATGCATTTCTAATTCTCTTACTTGTGAACTGCCCTCTGAAACACTGAGTGGGCCGAGCCGCTGCAGTCGTTTACGTAAGCTGCTCTGTGTGGGCAGACGAAGGAACGGGTCTGCGGAACGAGTAGTTTGACAAATGGAGTAAAAATATTCCCTTGCATTCTTTTCTATTTTTACTCTAAATCTGTGGAAGGCTGAACAATTGCTTGTGTGCATGCTGGTCTGAGATTATCTGCAGAAAGGGACAATCCTGGCCCACAATGGCTGGTTTCCAAATTCATATATATATATATATATATATATATATATATATATATATATTTTTTTTTTATATTTGCAGGAATGAATGGCACCGTTCCAGTAATACCTTCCCTTCCTCCTTTGTTTACGGTGAAAATAGGTTTCTGATTTAGGGTATGAAAATATCTGTGTGCTTTTTCACATTCGGTTCCAGTCCAGGTCAAAAGTGTTCATGCACTTGTCACTGGCATGAAATTGTATTTTTTAATTCATAAATTATTTAAACCGTTAAGTCATCCACCAATCTCTGGATAAATGTTGCTCAACGAGCAGAAGAGAAAGTTCACGTAAACAGTTGGGTATGTTTACTGAAGCGTAAATAAAATAAAATCATTGCATTTCTAGTATTTTTGAATAAAACTGAAGACCAGTCTGATCATCTGCAGCGAGGATGCATTTCCCATCTGTTGTCCCTCAGCTATCGGCCTTTTCGGTCCAGTGAAGGACGGCGGAACAAATGTCACATTCATCGGTATTTGCAAATGGGGAAAAATCGATGGAGATATTTGAGAGAGGACAGTTGTAGAGTAAAATATGCAACTCTTAAAATAATCCACCCCCCAACAATTTGCTTGCCTGCTCAAATTAGATTAATATTTAAAGACACGCTCTGCTTTCCAAGCAAACAAATGACCCCTTGTCTTCTGTCTGGACTGTTTACTGAATCCTTTTTGCTCTTATTCAGTTTTAACCTGCATCATTTTACACATTTTTTTCCTACCTTATCTTCTCTCAGCGTTGCCACAGACCTATTAGGAAGTCCTTCATCGGTCTCTGTTCTGTGGAATGTTTCTTCCTCTCCCGTCCTCTACATTTCATTTCTCTCCTATTTCAGAAGCAGCTCATCTGATCCCTGCATCTTTTTGTGAAGCTTCTCTGCGTTGTTACTCTGACAACCTCTCATCTAACCTCTGTTAGCTTACCACTGTGCAGTGGTCAACTTTGAAGAACGTCGTCTGTTGCCTCACAGCTGAGGGCATGATGCCACCGACCTCTTCTTGAATCGTCCACAAACCCCTTTTCTCTGTTGGCACCGGGACAAAAGCCGCCACATTCATCACTGGAGGGCGGCTCTAGCTGTTGCTCCTTTGTTGCATCACTGGGTTTTTTTGTTGTTGTTTGTTGGGTTTATTTTGTACATGAGTGTCTGCATTTGGATCTTTGTGCATCTCTTGGTTTTGCTGAATTACCAGAGTAATTAGTAGGGATTTTGGAAACAGGAATTATTGGACATTTTGCTTAAAACACAAAAATATATATATTTGCGATCACTGAAGAAAATTATTCAATCTGTGGTTTGGATTATCTCGTTGTAGTTTAAGTATTTTTCCACTGAGCACCATCAGTGAAACAGACCCTCAGCATCATCCTACCACCACCTTGCTTGCGTTCTTCCTGTTTTTTTGTTTTTTTTTGGCCAGATAGTCGAGCTGTTTAGCTCGTTGGGTTGTTTCGACATTAATCTCAGACATTTTCTCAAATAATTTTGGAAATATGAGTTTGAAAAGTTGAACATTTTCCAAAGTCAAAAACCTTCGACTTTTGAAATCTGAAATTTCCCCAAAAACATTTTATTTTATTTTTTTGTCTCAAATTCTTTTGAACTTAATCTCAAAGTTTCTGAGTTTTTGGGCCCTGATATACGGAAGCGAGGTACGGCAATACAGACGGAGAACTTTTCAAATTTAATTTAAAAAATATTTAAAAATAATTAACGCAATAATTATACCGGCCATCGTTCTTACACTGCAACTTGCATTCTGTTGTATCATCACTTCCCACCTGAAAGGAGACTGGTTTAAACACAATATATCAAGCAACTACGTACTGTAGCACAAGACTTCACATCTTGAACTGAACTAGTTTTAAAATTCATCTGCATATGTTCTTTATTGGTACAAAATAAATTTGAGGGAAACCCTCACTGGCCAAACACACAGCGATCTTGTAATTCGCCTCTGACACCAGACTCCGTTCACTCAGGAAACCATCATCATTCGTCCCCACACCCCGACCGAGGCATCAGTCCTTGATGTGCGAAAAACTAATTTATATCTCTGCTACGTCTTGGAGATTTCCTCTGAACATCCTCTCCAACCCTGCTGCAGTAATCACAAAGGTGATGAGAAAAGACACTTCAGGATACTCAACTGCAGGCAGCAATCATAATTCAGCAAAAATATTATGTTCTTTCTCATCCGCGACCCTTCCAACCCGCCCCGGCCCATCGATAACCCCGGATCTGCCCAGAAACATCATCACCGAGATTCATAGCCGTCACCGCTGCTTTACCTGAGGGGGCTGAGAGGCGTGGACAGAGAGCCACAGAGGCTGTTAGGGGAGTGAAAAAGAAAACGCTAAATAAATGTACCTGTATTAACCGCGTTGCGCTCCGGAACGACAACCTGGAAAATCCTGCACTGGAAAAAGAGCCGTCTAGATAACTCTGTGTTTGCCTGTCAGTCTGTTTTGATTTTAAATGAAGGCGACTCAGAAAGATTGCAAAAAAGAAAAAAAAAATCTTCAAACTTGACACGTGAGATTAACACAAAAACAGATATGCAGCTTTATTAAATATGATGAAAATTCAACATCACTACTAGGATCAGTCGCTGCTTTTTGTTAAAAAATATATATTTCTAAAATACATTTGCTGCTGATTCTGTGTAACCCAAACATTATCTGTTCAAAATAACAGCGGTGGGAATTTAAATCAGTAAAGTTTTATTTGGTGTCAAACAGGTGGCCCTCATTTAAAGCTTTTATTTTATTTTATTTTTTAAATATGTTATTATGCATATTTGTTGCAACTACCACTATGTTGTGACACTATTGTATGATGTAGGTAATTTGTGGGGGGAAAAAAATCAAGCTGCTCTTTCGTCTTCTCCCAGTATGAACTGCAGAAATACGCCACTGTCAGAAACAACCAATCAGAGCCAGGAGGAGGGTCTTAGCGCTGTTAATCATGTTAGTGTACACGCTACATTTTATTCTTCTTTATCACAAGACATTGCAACAGAGATTTTTCAAATGACGCAAATCGAAGAGTCGTAAATACCCAACAGTCATAGTCAAATAAATGCAACGATCAGCACATCCTTAGTTATTTTAGTGGCTGACATGACTAGAAAAGCATATTAGTTCAGTTCACATGCTATTTAAAAAGGCCAAACCAGTTTAAACAAGCTCTACTACTTATTTATTTATTTGTTTATTTATTTCGAACGTGTTAGTAGTATAAAATCATGCACAAGAATAAGGAATGCAAAAGACCCATATTTTTTTTGTACCACAGTAATCTTAACACGCTTGAAAAGAAGTAGCAAACTTATGAACTCCTACCCCGTAAACTCATACAGTATTTTCAGATGGACCCATATGTTTAAACATATACCCACCATTATTATAAAAACAGTGGTTAAGTTTCCTATTGATATATGTTGGAAGTTTGTTGATGGCTAGAAAAGCTTTGTAGATTTATTTAATCAAACATTAATGAGGCCAGATGTAAAAACGGTATTTGTGTCTCTATAATTTTGACAGAAAATCCACAATAAATTCCCAACTGAACGCAAAATACTTCTTGCAGCAAATCCTGGCAGCCAAATGTTGCTTCATTCTGGAAAGAGGAAAATATTGTAGAAAATATTGGAAAGCCAAAGACATGGTTATAACACGGGACACCTCTAGGACATTTTTCAATAAGCTCTGGAAGATGTTGCTCAGAGGGTGGGTGGAGTCACATTAGAGCAAAATATAAACCAACTACTTTTAAGATTAAAGTTCCCTGCGAGAACAAAGTTTGCGCATTCATCAAAGCTGATGTATTCACACACCATGTACTCATAACCGATGAAAGGATACTTTTGCTGTTGGATCAAGGAGTGTAAATTAAATTTTTTTCTGCTTTAAGTCCTAAATCAGGTCATACGCAGTGAGACCTTGGAGAAACAGCGGTTTTATCGGGTCTTCTCGGAAAACAGGACCAGGAAGATTTCGCTGATATTTTTATGCGTAAAAGAACTTCAGTGCCGTGATTTAATGATTTCTCTGTGCTTGTGGGACTAGATTTGAGCTACAACCGGACTTCTTAAGACACATTAAAAAGTCGCACCCTCTTGCTGACGCCTGGCAGCCAAAGTGGAACATGAAACGAAAAGCAAAGGACGTATTTTGCCAAAGCTGACAGGACAAATCATGACTGAAAGAGCCACTTGGAAACCATTTACTCAGTTTGAAAGGAATCTAGCCGGTGAACTAGAAAGATTGTTCATAGTTTCACACTCACACTATTTTATGAGGTGCACAATACTAGTACCAAGTAGATTTTGGTCCATACTGATATGACAGTATTATGCATGATGCTAATCTTCCGTTCTGTCCCAATGTTGCTTCGTTGGTTAGAGATGTGGTGGCTGTTGAAACCGTAGTTGAAGCATTTGGAGTATCCATCAGACAACTGGCGCTCATAAATGGATGAACAGGATCAGGAAGGTCTTTGTATTTGAATGATGTTCAGCTGGAACTAAGGAGGTTAAAGTGTGGGAAGAAAACCACTGGCTTCATGTGATGATGCAAGGCAGTGTTGAACACTTGTTATTTCTTAAAGTTGACATTTTAATCTAACAAGACTTTCAGGGAATAAAGTTCTAGAAAAAATTAAGTCTCTCTGACTTTACTCTTTATAGAGTAAAATCAGAGAGTTTTGAGTAAAATGAACATTGTTCTTTTAGTCTATGAACTACTGACATCATGTCTCCAAAGTTTAGAAGAATTTAGTATTTATATGCAGAAAATGAGAAATGGTCAAAATAATAACAAAGATGCAGTGGTTTCAAACCTCAAATGATGCAAAAACAAGAAAAAGCAAGCTCATAATCATTCAGAAACAACAATACTGACGTTTAAACTCATTAAGAGTTCAGAAATCAATATTAGGTGCAATAACCATGAAGTTTTCAATCGGGTTCAGTGCAGTGGGCTCTTCATTGTTTCCAGGGCTGTGTGTTCTAGTTATTCTAGTCTAGTTTCGATATAACTTTACATCAGTTTTATCTTTTTTTGTGCCTGGTCTGATCACCCCTATGAACATTTCCTTGGGGTGTTTCTGTATTGAGCCCCAATCAGTGACAACAGCCTGTCGCTGCTGTGTTGAATAAGACTGACCGTTCTCTTAGCTCCAACATCAACTGTCTCTCATTGGAGCTTCTCGTCTTTTCAGACTTTTTTCTGTAAACCAGAGAGACGCTTCAATGTGAAAATCCAAGCAGGTCAGCAGTTTTTACGTTTCCCAGACCTGCTGCTGTCTGGGACTGACAACCACTCCACGTTCCAAGTCCCCTAGATCCCGTCTTCACTCCAAACTTTTCAGTTTGATTTAACTCAGTCAGTATTTTTGAAGGTAAGTGTTTTCAGGAAGGAAAAAAAAAGAAGTTAATTTCCTTGACTTTAACTATCCTACAAGAAAACTTGATAAAGGTTAAGTTGAAGCATATAGCTGTTAGTTTGTACGACTAACAATAATCTTTAGCTTCAGATCTCATAAAATATAGTTTTAAAGTTGCTTACTCTGCAAAAACAAACAAACAAAAAAGTTACAAAGTAATTCATATGTCAGCTGGCCTGGCTGCTGTCAAAGGTTTTTCCATGTTTCTCTGTATGGGATGTTCTGAAAGTGAAACAGTAAATGTATAAGTGGTTTTCTTTCCCCTATTCCATCTGTGACAAAAGGAAAAACTCCTACATGCGGCTGGAGAAGGGGAAAGTGTACGCAGCGTGCAGCATGTGCCTTTACGCTCCCCCTGTTCCTGTCAGAATCGGGCTTTCCTCCTCTCATCTTCACCAGACAACAACCACCGAGAGACGGCAGCTATTTGCTCAGCGAGTCCAAAAGTTTTCTCTCGCCGAGCTCTGAAGGGC
Organism: Poecilia mexicana; assembly: GCF_051168715.1. Lineage (NCBI taxonomy): Eukaryota > Metazoa > Chordata > Actinopteri > Cyprinodontiformes > Poeciliidae > Poecilia > Poecilia mexicana. Next base: position 6,450,535 of record NW_028263371.1, on the reverse strand, counting down.
TGCCGTCGCTCTCTCTAGCCCTAAAGCGCCGCACGTCGCCGTGGCAACCATTTCTTGCATCTAAGATGACTTTTGGCCTAACAGCCGAGTACGAGCATGTGCGTCGATGTACTATTTAAATATGTATGCTTAAAGTAAATGAAGTGAGGAAAAGAGCAAACAGGCAAAACAAGCTGGCATAAATGAAGGCAGTGTGTTTCCTCGTTTCATGTTTAAGTTGGGAGTTTTCTTTGAAGTCGCATTCGAAGGTTTGCTTTAGGTTGTAGTTTCGGCTGAGAGTTTTATTGAGACATTAGTCTAAAGGATATGAATGTTTAATATGCTGATATTTTATACAGAGTGCAGTTTTAGTCAAGAATTTTCAGGTCTAGAAGGAGAAGAAGCTTCCAGAAAATGTTCTTGTATATGTAATGTTTTGAGTTCTGTTTTCTCATGGTTGTTTTATTGTTCTTTGTGTTTATTTTAATTTTTTTTTTTTTTTTTTGCATTTAAGGCGCTTTAGAAATAAAGTGGCACACTATGGTGAAACAGGTCTGAGATAGAAAACAATATCGTAACAATATCGACAATTTCCGTCATTTCAACTACAAATTTACCAATAAAAGTCAAGTCCAATGCAATGCTACAGTCAAGTGAGATCAAAAATTTTCTTATCCTACCCCGAGCTGCAAGTTGCTTGTGTGAGCAGATAATTTGGATAAATACAAAATAAAGATGTAATTGGACTTTTATCTTCTGCGGGTTACAACAGAACCTCTCTTCCAAAATTCAGGACTTTCTATCGGTGTGAACTGTTCAAAATCCAAATGGCAGAAATTTGCCATTCAGTTCTAAATGGCAACAAAAACTTAATGTACGTAATTGGTTCATTTACATACAAATAAATTAGTTAATTTACATACAAATACCTCTGTAAGTCCTACGCACAAATCTTGGCGATGGCTTGCACACTTTGTTAGATTATGTAGTCGGTAATAATTTCTGGTCTGTTTGTAAGCCACTTTCTTGCTCGTCTGTTTGATTTTCCCCCTACCCGTTTACCTTTGATTTAAAGGTCAAATAAAACAAGAATCACCACTCATGAAATTTGCATCGGTTCCCAATTAACAGAATAATGGTGGAAGATTGTTAAATGCAGAGACAGGAAACGAGCCTCCCTTACCCTCCTGCCCCGAGGGGCTGACTGCAGCTATGCCTCTCCCAGCCTAAACACAAACGCCTCGTTTTTGTTGTTGTTGTTTTTTAACTTCAAAGGAAGAAAAATTAAACAAGTGGCCATTTTGTGAAGGAGCAACAAGCTACTTGTGGTTCACAGACAAATTGTCAAAAGCCACGTTTCATACTGCAACCGGAGGGGTGGGAGATCATCACCAACAATAACACAAGGGGCCTTTTTAAGTAATTCAGTTGCTGTGAATTGAAATCAGAGCCCTTTAAAGTGCAGCCTTCAAAGGGAGGTTTAATTATTGCATGAAAAAAATATATCTGAGTCTCTGTTCTCATTTCCTGCATCTCTCTCTTTTTTTACCCCCTCTTTTATTTGTGTCTCCCCAAATTATATTAGTTTTCCGTGATGAGAAATCAGTTTAGATTCGAATTGAACCAAGCATAAAATTAATTATCCATAACTCTAGTTTACGCTAGTTAGTTTACTAACTCTACTTCTCCGGTGTGACCACAGCCTTCTCCTACACAATTCACTGAGAACTAAAAAGAAGAACCAGAAACAAAAACAATAAAATTGCACATAGTTATAATCTCGCATGGTCTTAGTCAGAACAGGGTGTGTTGCTATAATGACTCTCTACCGATGTTGTCAATACAGATAAATTAATTTTTGGTGTGAAAATACATATATAATTGTTCACATGGAGTTCTATATCACTTTATTTCCTAAAATTGTGGGATTAAATGCACGGTATTATATATTTTCCAGTGAAATAGTGCCATTGTATTGCACAATCAAGTAACTGTTATCCTAAGTTGTTATAACAATGCTGTATCTATAAAACATGCCTTAAAAGAAATTTGACACTTTGAAATTGGGCCTCTGTCTCTTTAAGAAGCTTCTCCTCTTTCCAAACTTGCATGAAAGAATCAAAGTAACACTCAAGGTATGTTTTTGATAAGAGAATATCATTATAGCATAAATGAAAAAAAATAAAATTATATATATAAAAAATAAAAAAAAAATTCCCCTCTCACCCTCCGTGGGTGGTCTCTTTCATCCTCTGAGCTCGGGTCCTCTACCAGAGGCCTGGGAGCTTGAGGGTTCTGCGCAGTATCTTGGCTGTGCCTAGAACTGCACATTTCTGGACTGAGATGTCTGATGTTGTTCCTGGGATCTGTTTGAGCCACTGCTCCAGTTTGGGGGTGACTGCCCCGAGGGCCCCGATGACCACAGGCACCACTGTGGTCTTCACCTTCCAGGCCTTCTCCAGTTCCTCTCTGAGGCCCTGGTATTTCTCCAGTTTCTCGTGCTCCTTTTTCCTGATGTTGTGGTCACTTGGTATTGCTACATCCACCACAACGGCTTTCCTCTGTTCTTTATCCACCACCACAATGTCCGGTTGGTTCGCCATTACCATCTTGTCTGTCTGGATCTGGAAGTCCCACAGGATCTTAGCTCGGTCATTCTCCACCACCTTTGGGGGTGTCCCCCATTTTGACCTCGGGGCTTCCAGTCCATATTCTGCACAGATGTTCCTGTATACTATGCCCGCCACTTGGTTATGTCGTTCCATGTACGCTTTCCCTGCCAGCATCTTGCACCCTGCTGTTATGTGCTGGACTGTCTCAGAGGCCTCCTTGCACAACCTACACCTTGGGTCTTGTCTGGTGTGGTAGATCTGAGCTTCTATTGCTCTGGTGTTTAGGGCCTGTTCCTGTGCAGCCAGGATGAGGGCCTCTGTGCTGTCCTTGAGTCCAGCTTTCTCCAGCCATTGGTAGGATTTCCTGATATCAGCCACTTCAGTTATTTGTCGGTGGTACATCCCATGTAGGGGCTTGTCCTCCCATGATGGTTCCTCCAGCACCTTGTCCTCTGTTCCCCATTGCCTGAGACATTCGCTGAGCACATCGTCCGTTGAGGCTTTGTCCTTGATGTATTTATGGATCTTAGATGTTTCATCCTGGACAGTGGCTCTCACACTCACTAGTCCTCTGCCTCCTTCCTTACGGCTCGTGTACAGTCTCAGGGTGCTGGATTTGGGGTGGAACCCTCCATGCATGGTTAGTAGCTTCCGAGTCTTAACATCCGTAGCCTTCATCTCCTCCATTGGCCAGCTAATTATTCCGGCAGGGTATCTGATTACTGATTATATATATATATATATATATATATATATATATATATATATATATATATATATATATATATATATATATATATATATATATCATATATATATATATATATATATATATCATAATATCTCTGCTTTATTTCTAACAAATCTCTCTTATGTATGGAATACTATTAAGAAATGGTTTTGGAGTTTTTTTTTCTCATAGCTAGTTATATTTTGAATTGCTGAGGATCTGTGATGATCCAGTTCTCGAATGTCCTGGGAACTTTGCTAGAGTGAACAAAAACAATATGTTTTTTTTCACTACAGGAATTAAAGATTTCAGGTTCCATCATACTTAAGCACAACGAGCTCATTTTCTTTTTGTGCCTTGTGACAAACTCCAAGCAAAACTTCTGAGGGCTTTCTCCAAAATGGCTTTCTTCATACCACTCTTAAAATATAAAAGCCAACCAATGATTATTAATATTGTTATTATTTATTTTTATACTTTATTTTTTAAGACTGCAGGTGGAAATTAACTTTTGTAGCTACAACCTGATGCAGCACTTTTCCCCTTCAGTGGTTAATGTATGCTGTACATTATCCCACTTTACATAAATATAATTCATTCAAGCAAAAATTAAGAAACTCAATTAAATTTGAAGATTTGAAAATGTTTTATGAATGAACTTAGAAAGTAAAAATAAAAACTTCACATACAGTCTGCTCTGGTTGGGATTATGAATATAATCCATTATACCAAATTCAGTAAAATCTGTCTGTGAGTTTTCATAAGCTATGTTAACTTCTCCATCTTGAAAATGTTCAAAATCACTTCTTATAGCTTATGGTTATCTTATCAATATAGTAAATATAGTAAATCTCCCACTTGAGCTATGGATCCCTGCAGCTCCTCTAGAGTCACCAGATCCCTCCTCTTGGCTTCTTCTCTAAATATGTGTCTTATTTCTTTGCTTGTCAGTGTGGGTGGGTAGCATGTCTTGCTAGGTCTGCAATTGTGCCACAATATTCCCTTTTGCTGATGATGAGTTGACCTGTCTGGTTTTCTCCTCCTCAAGCTTTATGATGTTCTTTATATTAGTCTGTCATATAAAATCCCAAATAAAATGTATGTTGCAAAGAGTTAAAGATTTAGGAGATACTAAATAAATACTGTAAATACCTTCACTTCATCTCCAACAACAAAGTCAAACGTATCACAAATCAATTGTTATCAACTTGTTACATAGCAGCTGACTTCATTCTCCAGTGGTTATATATAAACAATCCTCCCAATCTCTCATCTTTCTCTCTGTATTGTATTTTTACCTCCTCTCCTACTTGTCTACTTCACCTTAGAAAAAAAAAATCCCCTCAGCTCCTGGAAACACCTCTCGGTTCCTTTCTACAGCATCTCTCTCCTTGGGTTTCCCTAGAGATGAATTCTTAACAAACCCCCAGACGCCTCAGTGTGTGAGACAGCTGAGGTTACAGAGAGAAAAGAAGGGACGGCGTCGCTGCACAGATACATATATATATATATATATATATATATATATATATATATATATATATATATATATATATATATATATATATATATATATATGTAGAGCAAAATATTCTGCCAAGTACAACTGAATCTGGTGAGAGCCACTGGTACCAGCACACAGTTAGTTTATTTATTTAAATATTGCTATATGTTTTAAAAGCTTATTTGAAAGAACAGCTTTAATTTAATATATTCATTCACAAGCATTCTTAAATATGTGTTGCATTAATTAAAAATACCCTCTAGGCAATCACTTGGTCCCCAAATCTGAGCTGATGGACAGCATGACTTTGCTGTTTTTGGCCTGAAACATGTTAAAGGGGCAGTAGCTGTAAGGACAAGCTACTCCCCCAAAGTCAGTAGCAAAGTCATGAACATTATATATGTGTGTGTGTGCGTGTGCGTGTGTGTGTGTGTGTGTGTGTGTGTACTTGTTTAGTTATACTATAAGGACCATTTCTGGCGTATTTGCCAACCTTCTGAAGGCTGATGGACCTTACGGGGACCAAAACCCGATCCTAATACGGTGAACCCACTTGTTTAGGAACAGGGGTTAGGTTTAGGTTTAGGTAATGGAAAATGTCTGGGTTAGGCATAAATGGAGTTATTAAAGTGAATCGAAGGCAATACAAAGTCCTAATATGGGTAGAAATACAAACTTGGTGTGTGTATGGTCTTGTATTTCATTAATTTAAGGCCCCATATTTCTAACACAAACTACATTGTGGGGACCTACTGCTCCTTATGGGACCCAAAGTCTGGGCCCCATTAGAAAAAGCACTGTTTTTCGGGTGAGGGTTGAGGTTTAGGACTAAGTTGGGAATTTAATTTAGGCTTAGGGTTAGGCATGTACTGGTAAAAGTTAGGTTTAGGGTAAGTGTTGGGGTTAGGCCATAGAAATGAATGACAAAAAAAAGAAGTCAAAGCAAAAATCCTTGAGAAAATAGAAAGACATACTATATGCGTGAATTCTGTATACCAAACAGCTGTTCTTTAGAGTTGCAGATTAAGTAATTTCTAAAAAGCAATACATCTGGGATGTGACTTGCTTTGAGTTAAGTTAATTTACATTTATTTGACATGTTTAAAAGTACCTAAAAGTATGATTCTTGTATGGGTTTGTAGTTAACTAGACAGTGGATGTAGAGCTGTTATTGACATTTACAGCACTATAAATGGTTTTCTTACTCATCTGAACGCAGCTGAAGTTGTCTTTTTATTACTTCAGAGAACACACTGACTACTGTGTAGGGAATCTGCAGTAACTAGAGAAACCCACAAAGTCTCCATACACAAGTAAATCCAGGAAAGACTTAAGCTGTAAAGAACACTCAGTGCAGATTGACATGACTTCAACAAAGGAAATCCACATAGGAAAAAAAAAAGCTGTTGTGGCAATAACCTGTCATACAAAGTTTGATATTTATGGGGATTTGTGTATTTCTGTGCATTTGTGTGACGTTCACAAGAACTTTTAGCCAAGTTAGTTCTGATGGCACACACTGTAAACTTGTAGAGGGAGAAAATAAACCTTGAGACTAAAATAATATTTTGTTGAAGTAGTAAAATGGACCCCTGTCTGGCAGTAAGACAGCACTTAGTATTTTCTTAAAACCACTCCACAAGGTTGAAGGATGCAGAGAGAAGGATCCTGAGTACTCTCCTTGCTCTGTTATCCTCACATCCACAGGTTTTCTATTGAACTTGGCCATGGAAGCATTTTAGGTCATTATCTTCCAGAAACACCAAATCGCAACCCCTTTTTATAGCAGTTTTCTGAAAAATGGCTCTAAATTTTTTGTTAAATGTTGGTTCAAAAAGGTTATAAGTGGTCTAACAAGGCTTCTGAGCCTTTAGAAGAGAAACACATGCCCTGCAATATTAATCTGCTGTTCTCTGTGTTTTTTCCCCCATACCCTCTCTTTACCAGTGCTTTTCAACCCTGGTTCTCAAGGCACATTGCCCTGCATGTTTTAGGCATTTCCTTGCTCCAGCAGACATGATTTCAATTGATGGCTGATAAACAGGGTTTTGCTGAATTGTAATCACCTGAATGGGGTGTGTTGAAGCAGGGGAACATCTAAAACATGCGGGTCAGTGGGTTGGGAAACACTGCTTTAACCTGCCTATAGTGTTGGCTTCCTATTACTATTGCTTATGTTAATGGGTCAGTTTTGAGCCATGTCTTAAATGAGTCATAAATTACCCTAAAAGCAAATAGTCATCATCCAATTTGTTTCTTACTTTTTGATTACCTTGATCCCTTGAATAGGTTTGTTTTAGTAAATTTTGCTGTGCTCCCCTGGGCTTTTGACAGCATACCCGTTGTTTTCAACAAATAATTGTTGAATGAAACTTTAAGAGAATAATATAAATACATAAAAGGTTAAGTTACCAGATGGAGGGGTAGTATAATACACATCCTAAATGCATTTTATAAAATAATTGTAATATTTCTAACCATAGTAAAATCTATGTAGTTATGAAGCTAACTGCCCTGACCCCACACAAAAATACATGTGTAGACTGGTAAAAATACCCAGCAGGCTCCCACCACATATCCAAATAACTATGGCAACGGCCAATGCTTTCCAACAGTAGGCCACTACTACTGGTAGTAACAAAAATATATTTTGTGAAACTTAAGCAGCTTTGTTTAATCAATTAACCCACTGCTAATTAATAATGAGGGGCATTTTGTGTATTCAGAGTGAATATTATTATTATGAAGACAAGAAATCCAGTGAAGACAACTAAAAAACAACCTTCTACACTACAGCTGCATTTGTGCCACACGTGTAGAAACAGTCCAATTATATGGCCATGGACTCCTCTGTTCAGTTTTATTCCTGACATATGTTCTTTTTATTCACTGGATGGCAGTAAATTTCCACTCAACCGTTTGGCGGTGTATATAAGTGTAGTCATGACCATAATTGGAGATAAATTCTGGCTTGTTCAAATGTTCTCCACAGTAACGCCACAAATAATAACTCATGAGGCCAAATCCATTTCTCCTTCCTTGTCAGCCGTTGTGGGCATAAAATAAAAATGAATTCACAAATATTAATGAGAGCTTTGCTAGCAAAGTTTTAGGCTGCTATGGACCTTCTGAGAGGCTGACCAATCAGTGGGTAGAAAACTTCTGACATCATTGTGAGCTTCCTAGCTGACTCTGTGAGGTGAGTTTCCCAATTGATTGGTCAAAAAAAACAAACAAAAAAACAGTTCAGCTCCTATGTTGTGTAGTTTAACGTACGCTTGCTCAGGTTGCCCCTGGCAACACAAAGAGACTGAAATCTGATTGGATGAAACATTGATAATCCACACTTTTTACGGGAAGCAGTCAAGAGAGACACTACAAAAAATATATACTACTGGAAGTAAATTACTAAAACTTATTTGAACAAACATAATATAGGTTAAAGGGATTGGTTATGGGGAAGGCCTCGCAGACCCACTGCAGAATGGAAATTTGAGGGCTAGAATAAAAGGCAGATCAATTTATTATTACTATTACTTGAATGCATATATTGCATTCTTACTTTTGTAGAAACTGAAATATTTTCTCTCTTGGTGAGTTACCAAGCAGCTTTATACCCTTGGTAGTTTTCATCTTTACCTTGACGATATTAACCGGAGATGTTTATGTTTTGTCCTTTAAAGGGAGATACATATACCTCAGCTACTGCTGCTCTTCAGCAACACCGTATCCTGAAGTCCCGTTAGGTATACTCTGCTTCTTTCTTAGGGTTGTCATCCAGTGTTCAACACATCACATGTTTTTCCCTTCTCTCCTAGTTCTCTGTTAGAGTGCAAGTAGTGCAGGGCATTGACAAGTCTTAGCTTGTATCCAGTGGGTGGTGAGAACTCAAAGATTAATGTTTTTTTCTGTTTGAGTGGCTCTCTGTATGTTTCACTGTGGACGCTTCATCTTGCAGTGCCTCTCACATCAAAAGGCCAGCACAGTTTCCTCTGACAACCAGCTGAGCAAACCTAATCTTGCTGTTTTGATATTTCGACCGGCACGTCCTCCACGTATTAGACCTGGTGGGACAACAGTCCTCGCTCCCTACCTTCACTGTAAACAGATTGGCCCCCTCTGGTCACACCCGACATTGTGTGGCATTGCTGTGCCTCTTTCACCATTTTTATTGGAAACTGGCGGTGTTAAGGCAGAGGTCAGGTAGGGCTTTGCACTTGGTCTACAGTGGAATTGGTAATGGTGTTTTTGAGGCATGAAGAGGTAGGAATAAAGTTGTCTTTTGATAAAAAAATCCTTTTTTCCTTGTTTGTTTTGGGAATTTCCATGAAATGACAATAAAAAATTGATAGAGAAAGAATGAAAAATATATACTCTGCTGCATTAGTTAGGTCAACAAATGTTAAGAATCACAAATACCTCCCATTTGAATTATAGGGGCTTAAAAAGGAACCATCTAACCGAGGATGTTTTGTAATATTCATGCGTCTCTTCATACCCACCTTAAGGGTGATTTGCATCAACTTTTACAGCCATCCATCCATTGCCTTCCACCTAGCCACGGTCAAGTTGCAGAGGTAACAGGTTCAGGAGGGAAACCTAGAAATGTCTCTCCAGCTCATTCTGGGAGGTCCAGAGGGGATATCCAATCCCTCCAGCAGGTTCTAGTTATGCCCAGGGGTTGGATGTGCATGGAGAATCCCCCGGTGGAAGGATTCCAGGAGGCATAGTGATTCCCAGCCACTCTCCGGAGAAAGCTTGTTAAAGTCACTCGTATGTGGGATCTTGTTTTTCCCCTTTAGCAGACTGGTACCATCTATCCATATTCTGTTCCATGCTACATTCACTTTTGACAAAGATACCAAGACACTTGAGCTAAGGTTGACCCCCCCTTCTTTCACCCTCACCAAGCTGAAGGGACCAATCTAACTTTTTCTAGTTGAGAACCACTCTGACTTCAAACTTAAGATGGGGTTACTCTAATCCTAGTCACTTCACACTCATCCGTCAACCACATCAATCACAATAAGTTAAGATATGACGGTGAGATTTACAAATCAGATATTTTCTTTTCCACTGCTGCTAACTGAGATCAAGTAAAAAAACACCATAAACAAGATCGGTACAACTGCAGTGCTGGTAGAGTCCCTCACTGGGAAGAAGTTTGAATTTGTTCTGAGGACCCAGCTGCCAAAGAGCAACCCAGGAATCCCATAGTTAAACGACAACTGATAGAAATAGTTATGAAGCCATGGATTGCTGGACTGTATTCAGTGCAATACACACATGTGGACTGGATAATCAAACTCCGATGACCCGATCAGCTCCACAGATATGCTCCACTCTTTCACAACAGTGGAAAAACTATTTTGGAACAATGTTTAGTGCTATCTGCAATGCAGTTTTACTAGAGTGATTTGTTCTGCTGAAGTTCAGTCCTTCATGACTGTGCTCAGCATATTTTGTACTATGACAGCTGCTTCCTTCAACAGAGGTGCATAAAGTGAAAGTTTGTCAAATAGAATATCAGAACTGTTGAATTCCTTTGTAAATGTTCTTTTAAAACTTATACAAGAAGGTTCAACATCTGAGAAGTACGCATAGGAGAGTATATGGTTCAGCAGGCATGTTTTTCACATTCATACTTCTGGTGTCTGTTAATTTGAAAGAAAGTTTTCACCGTTTGTTGTGATGACACCTTCAGTTAATCGGCCTTAAACAGTAGATTGGATGTTTCACTCGACAATCAGCTTTAAAGTCTTTTTTTCCCCTTTTCTTTGGAGGATTATTGCAGCTCCCTGAAGATAAAAGTGAAGTCAGGCACAAGTCAAAACCCAAAACGCCATGGTGTTGCCTATACAAGAAACCTCACCTAAAACCAGAGGAGACAGCCACTGTAAATGTCTTGGCACAAATTACAGATCTGAAGATACACATAAGACATAATAAATCAGATAACTTACTGTTTTTTCTTTAAATCTCAGCTTAGAGAGTGTGCTGTAAGATTTTGGTTCACAGTGGAACATTTTAAATGGATTGTGCTTTTTTACTTTTTGTATATTTACATGCATATAAATTAGATTTTTGTTCTTCTGTCTCTTTTCCATTACAGTATTTTCATGGATCCTTTTGTTCATGTTTGTAAAAAAACACGCAAAATCAGAAGCAGAACTTATCCGGAGACAACACTGTTTAGGAGTCACAGAGACCTGGTTAAGTTCAAAAACTGCAAAAAGCAGAGCGCAGTTTTCTTAAAAATGTGTTGGCAATTTTTTCCTCTATTATCCAATCAGATGTCATTCTCAGATTAGGTGAAGTGTATTTTTTCTTTTCTTTTTTACATTCTCTTTCACTTTTTCAGAGCAGCATTTTGAAACACACAACGGAATCATAAGTGACACAAGCCAGAGAACAGCTGAGCAGTGGCATCTAAAACAGACAATGTTCTTTAACTCGTTGCATAAACATAGAAATTTGTGACGATTTAGGATGTTGTTTTTTACTAAAAAATTAATTTGCATGTAAATTTTACAATCTTAAATATATTGATCAAAGTATTTCCTTTTTTGCTTTCAAACACAAATTTAGCTTAATGTCTTACCATTTTACCAAGTACTTTGAGTAAGACAGTGTATGTTTGAGTTTTTTTTAATGCAAGTAAATATTTAGCCTCACATGCTGTAGAAGTTCTAATAATGTCTTGCACAAATTCTCACATCAAATTAACAATGGTCTTCAGTTTAGTTCAGTTCCAGGTCAATTCTCTGTTTACTGACCTCTATAATAATTAAATATCTTTACACACAGACTAGCTCACATCGTCTTTCACAGCCACTGAAACACACACTCTGTTAAAAGAGCTGCTCTGTGTTATACCAACTCAGATGAAAACTCTTTGGTGTTAGTGCAAGTGAGAGTGAAACAAATTACAATTAAAATCAAATGAGTTTTAAGACTTTCAAAAGGAACGTTTTAAGTGTTATACCTTAGGTTTGATATTCTGGTTGAGTTTTGTTGTACTTCAAGACTTTTTAATATTTTCAGCCTTTTTCGCTTTTTTATTTATTATCGCCTCTGGACAGATCATATTAATGGAGTTGCTTATTTTTTAAGAGTCAGGGCTTTTCTCAAAGCCCTTTTGCTCATAGCCCTTCTTCTTTCTGCCTTTCTCAAGTATGTTTTTTTTTCTTTTCATGTCATGGTCTCGCTAACCTCCGCCAAAGACCCGTGCCCTCTCACTGCAGGCTTCCTTTGTTAATATTCCGAGAATCCCGTCAGGTTCGACCTCAGGGCAAGCCTCTAAAAAGGTTTCATTTTGACTGGAAGCTACCAATAATATCTTCATAAAGTTGTAAAGTATGGGCAGATAAAGAAAAAAAAAAGGAGACTCAGTTATGTGCCACATAAAATATAAGTAAGATATAAGACATAAATATATGTCACACCTTCTTGAGCCAGAGAGCGAGAGAAGATGAACGAACGTGATGAGTATGTCAGACCTCTACAAAATCAAAGCTAATAAAGTTGGCTCTCTGCAGTAAGTGTGGTGTGTGGATGCTGACACTTGATAAAATATATTGGACAATAAAGCCCACATCTTTATTGCATTATATATCTTTAAAGAAATATATAACTTTTTTTTTTGTATCTTTATTTGGCCATACTTACTTCAAACCTTCCTGTCTAAGTTTGGGGCCTCTCAAAATGCATTGAATTATTTGCACAAATGTCAACAAAAGAGCTTTTTCTTTTTGTTTTTGATCACATATTCACCTAATTCCTAAAAGCAATTTGTATTTTCATTAATTTTGTCCACAGTGTCTAAATCCACATACTTGCAGCAAATAAGCAAAATGTCTCAAATACAAATTTGAAATAGGACTGACCTTTTATGGTATAAATTATAGTGTAATATAATCATAGCTGCCCCTTCATCTTTCAAAGACTGGGAGGATGGATAAAAGAAATGGCATGTGATTAAATATACTAGCATGTTTAGTTGTTTCATCAACTCCACTGCAACAGATGAAGATCTGAAATCTAAAATGTTTGGAGGCGTGTCACTTCGTCTTGCATAGCAATCAGGTTGGGTTTATTTTTGTTAAAAGGTTCAGACGCACATTAGCCTCGTTTACCTCAAACCACTGTTCAATCAAGTCAGTGTGGCGTTGTGGCACGTAATATAACGTGTCATTTAAATATTTTTATGACGTGATGCCCCTAACTTTCTTGCAGCTGCCGAGTCAGAAGAAAAATCCAGCACCAAGCAGAAGCCATAAGTCCAGAGTGGACAGGTAGGATTACTCACTGAGTGAATGTTATTAGGATTAATATGACAAAGAGAACTGCTTTTTATGAAAAATGCCCTGAGGTGCTAGATGATTCAGCTCATTACGACATGTTTTGATCAGAGGATTTTATAAAAAACTGAAGACTAATGCTGAGAAATATGACCATTTTTAAAATATTATTCAATGAGAAAACCGAAGTAAGGAGCTGAGAAACAAATTCACGTTTTTAGACAAGGATAGTGTGAGTAGCAAACTTACAGAGATTAATGCAATGATTATTTCTTTTTCAAATAAAATTGATCAGATATGCAATATTGCAGAAAAGGAAATTCTGAGGTTGTAATGAATATAGTTGTAGTTTCACCCGTTAACTCATGTTCTCTCATGTGTTCCTGTTCCTTGCAGAGAAAAAAAACGTTTTAATAGAAAGTAACAACCAGATAAGGCCATAGCTTAGCACACAAATTTCAAGTTTTATTTCACAAACGTAGTTAGAGAGACTACAGAGAGTTGAACACTGAGACCCTCTGGTGATTGTAGTTTTAAAGGTATCTGAATTAAAAAAAAAAAAAAAAGTTTTTTAAATGTATTTTTTCAATAAAAATGTACTGCAATTATTCCTGAGGTATTTGTGCGAGCCACGTTAGACATTTGCACTATTCACCAGCGAAGAACCATAATAAGCAATGGAAACTTGGAATAATTACTTACATTTTAAAAGAAAAAATATGTCAAATAAATCAGTGACAGCCGACCGTGTTAAAACAAATGGCATGGTTTGATCAAAAAACTGAAATCCTCAGTCATATCAGAGGGACGTTCCCATTAACTCCACAGTATTAGGGTCAGACATGTGGCAGAAAGAAACAGGATATATGCCTTTGCCTGTGTGTGTGTGTGTGTGTGTGTGTGTGTGTGTGTGTGTGTTGTGATGGGTACCACCGTAGGGCAAGAACGCCTGGGCCGGTTATTTAAAGAGCCACTATAAATGTTGAAGCTGTGATAATAGCTGAGGGGCTGAGGGATGACATTTTGACAAACACTGCTTATTAAAGAAATGGTTTTATCAATGTGTTTATTGCGCCGTCCAAGTTGAAGACTCGCGTGCACGCGCGTGCCTGAGCCCACGTTTGTCGACGGACGCTGTGTGGAAGTGGAAATGCATGTGCTGAAGTGTGACAGAGTTATCTCGGGCTGTACGCCTGTGCGCATCATGCCACCAGACCTTTGGATTGCTCGACCTGGGGAGCGAGAAAGACAATAATCGCTAAATGTGCTTGTTTTCTCTCATTTATTTTCTGAGGAGAGAAGACGGCGGGGGGAGGAGATGGAAATAGCAATTTTACGGCTAAACACAAAAGATAAAACGAGAGAGGAGGGGAGGAGTGAGGCAGAGGAGGAGACGGCCAAGTGAAGCAGAATAACTTTATACATCTTGTGTTTCTCTCTGCAACCTTTCCGCCATTGGCTTCTCGCACAGGGAGGAATTAATTGTTGGCGCATACAGGCAGCCAGTCACATCCACAGGCAGAGCGCTTTGGATCTTCCATTAACTGCAATGGCAGCTTAACTACAAAACCACTGCTGTCAGTTCTATAAGTGAAAATGTCATGTTTTTTTTATTTTTATTTTTATGTTTCCTCCACTGTGTGTGTGTGTGTGTGTGAATTTATGACAGGCAAAGCGACATTAGTGTTATTACAGTCACATTATTCAAGTGTGATTACAACTAATTGCGCTGCCAGATTATGCCTTTTGTTTTTGTGTGCGCCCTAACATGAATTGTTTACCCATCTATCTGAGCAGTGGATCACCGTTGTGTGTTGTGACTGTCACAAATCCCCCAGATGGGATAACTATTTGACTATTTGGCTGACAGTGTGATGATTACTGGCGCCATCATCTGTCATCCTCAGTCAGTCTTTCCTTCCCAGACATTTTTCTTTCGTCTCGCCCTCGAAACATAAAAATGTCCATGTTGCACGTTTACCAGATCAATGGTGGGGAAACTAAATTAACCTTTTTGCATCTTGTATGAAACATCTTCAATGAGGAACCCATAACTTGCGTCGTGTATGCTCAAAAGGTGAAGCTTTACTGTAGTGTGATACTCAGAAGAGTTGCACAGAAAAGTTCACATTTATCTTCTTGTGACTTACTGCCCCCTTGTGGCAGGATTTAAGTTAGGTTTTGTTTTCGTTAAATTGGCCTACGACGTGGCAGAAGGACAGTGTTTCCACCATTGTTCGAGCCTTGAGGTATCTTTGTCCGTAAGTAGCCGTGTGTTTTTGTACTCGAATGTTGTTTGACGGAAAATAATTAAGTTTGTCTGCTATTTATGTTTTTGTGTTAGCTTTAACCGTGTTAAATGTGTTCAAACAGCCTTCGTAGCACCTGGTGCGAAATTTCTAATAGTCTTTCATATAGCAGTGTGTACTTGAGACGTGCAAGATGTTCGTGTGTATCTTTTTTATGCTTATTTTTCAGTTTTACATTAAAGCTCAGTCAGACCACAACCAACGCCTCATCTTTATTGAGGTTTTTGCTAGCTGCCTGCCTTGCACAGTCAAGCACTCCGGTGAGAGGACAGATAGAGTATTTACATTTATGTAAAACACACGATAAAATACCACAAAATAAATTAGATTTCAGCAAAAAAAAATTTAATTGAGCATCAACAGCTGCTGTGTGAACCTTTCTTGACGTTTTGGATTCAGCGGACCAGTCTAACCTGGTGAACATTTGTCTCTAAGCTTTCTCCATACAACTGGTCCCAAACCGTTTCGCTCATAAATATTTCCATACGAAAAAGTTTGGTGTCAAGGCATAAATTTAAAGGGATAATTTTCTCATTTAGATTATTTTAATGGATTTTTTAATGTCTGATGGGCTCCAGATTGTACAAAACTGTCAAGTGAAAGAGAGG
This sequence comes from Poecilia mexicana, assembly GCF_051168715.1. Taxonomy (NCBI): domain Eukaryota; kingdom Metazoa; phylum Chordata; class Actinopteri; order Cyprinodontiformes; family Poeciliidae; genus Poecilia; species Poecilia mexicana. The sequence continues at coordinate 6,434,493 of NW_028263371.1, read as the reverse complement.
CACACACACTTCCTGTACGGATGTCTCTACCCTGGTTACCTGTTATTTTCACAGTTCACTTCAAAAGCATGAAAGTTAACCTTTTAGGCTTTGCATGATCGAACTCCTAATTGCATTTCGAACCTGCTGAAGCCTAACAACTCAACTCGGGCCTTAGCGTCAGCTTACCAGAGGCTACTCTTAGTTCCTCTTCACCTTTATAATAAGGATCAGTAATTTCCGGCAGATACATGTCGAATACTCGATACCACATGAAGTCCATTTAAGAGACACCGTTGACTTTATTGGTATCGACAGTTTTTATTTTAAAAGGTGGCTAAGAACATTTAGTCAAATAAAGTTTTAGATATTTTTCTATATATACCTCTATTTCATTCCTTTATTTGGTGACCAAACACTGTGATTTTTAGTTTTAGGATAGATAGTCAAGTTACTTAGCTATGAGGGATAAAGTTAAGTTTTGGTCTAACTGCTTGTTACAAGTTATCTTTGAAAAAAATACTACTGTAAATGTTAAAAGGCATTGATGATTGGCTGCTCTCTGGCCAATCGCCAAAGAGCCTCACCTTCGGATTCCAATTTTGGCCAATATTGATTTTTTTGTTGTCTGAAATGTTACTAAAATGTCCCAAAATGAATTCATTGACTAGCTGATTTATTGGTGCACCCTTAATTGCTATGTAAAGTAAGATGGACTGGTGGCTAAAGCCTAGCCTGAATAGACTATTGATGAAAAAACCTAACTATTCCTGCGGGGCTTTTTTTTTTTAATCCATCAAATGTTTTCTACACATCAGCTTCCTGCTGCAGTTGAGTTATATTCACAATGTGGCATGTGACAAAAGCATGGTGAGATTTATATAAAAAAAAATCAAACGCTTTTTTTCTTTTTCATCACATCTTTATTGAGTTTTTTTTTTAACCACGTCTTTTTATGAGGTATTTGTACTACAGATTGTTTCAGCACAAAGAAAAATCAAAAGAGGCAGTTTCACCACCCACTTCATTAATTAAGCTTGTCATCTCTATCAGACTGTAAGAAGAACGTGGCAACAAATTGTTGGGAGTTCAGTGGATGACACAGATAATAAAGGAGGGTGTGTGATTCAGACAGCAATCAGAGTGAGACATCAGGGGAAAGACATCAGACTAATGCCCCTGTTTATGGGTCAGGCAGAGCTGAAATGTTAAGATCCTCTCATAAAAGACTGAACCATTTTGCGAATATTATTTTTGCTCATTTGCATGAGCCAGTTTGATGAATAAGAGGCAACTTAAAGTGATGCATGCTTTGTTTTATGAAAATGCAGTGTTTATGCCTCCTCGCCACAAATTGTAAATGTGTGTTCTCAAAATTTTAATCATTTTTATTACAATTTTATTGTAACAAAAACGTGAATTATTTCTCGTGGATTAATGAAGCACTGTCAAAGGGACGGTTTTTTATTGAAGTGTTATCGGCTTTAAAGCAATAAGCAGGTATTAGCGCACCTGGAGGATGTAACTAACAGCATTTTCATTTTGAATAAAACTATGTAGATTAGCTAAGTTTAAATCTTAAAGAATGGGATTTATGGTCCTTTTTAAAGAGTTGCTTGAAGAACTCATTCAAGTTTTTACTTATTTATGTTTAATAGGTTAGGTTGGAGTAACACATTCAATTCAAGAAAAAAAAGTCACTGGAATGAACGATGAAGATCAAGATTCTGAACAGTCTCACTTCCCTGCTTAGACTGTGGAATATTATGCGTTCACATGAAGGCAGCCGGGACGACTCATTTGACTTCCTGGATGATTTTTGACATGAAATAAACACTGCAAGTATCTGCTGTGCTTGTTTCCTTGTACCTGATCTCCATCTGACCCAGCAGAAGAACAAATAAGACTTCTAGGCATTGAAAGAAATGAAAACATGCGGTCCAAACCTCTGGCTCAGCTGCCATTGTTCACAACTCTGAAGGTAACAATGAGTTTGAGAGAGTGTAAGGTTGCGTTTGCACTGCAGGCTTAAGTGACCCAGTTCCGATTTTTTAAAAATTTTTTTGACGTAATGCGACCTGTATCCGATCTTTTCATGACAGTCTGGACAGCACAGATCGGATTCTTTTCGAATGCGACCTATATCAGAGCCGTATCCGATTTAAATGGGACCTAACGTTCAGATGCTCAACAAATCTCATTATCCACATCCTGATACGCACAAGCGGGAAAAAAAACAACAACCATGACGGACTATAATGAGGATTAAGTTGTTATTATGCTGCTCCGGCCGGAGAACAACTTAAAATATGTAAGCTAAGCTCCACCGTTAGCCTTCATGTTTACTTCCGCAAACGCTGAGCACTTCTTTTTATGGCAGTTGGCAGAACACTGACGTTATTGCGCCCTCTACTGTGCATGCGGGACACTTTCAGATCGTTGCCCATTCAGACTGAAGAACATAAACAGATCACATATGTTTGGCAGTGTGAACGGCCCTGCCAAAAAAAATCCAATTTGACAAAAAATCTGAATTGGGTCACTTCAGGCTGCAGTGTGAACACAGCCTAAGAGCAAAGTGTACGTTCTTAAAGTAACTCTTCGATCTCAGAAATGTCACAGCAGAGTTTATTTACACCAGAAATGGAGGCAAATATTGAGACTGGGATAACAGTTTCTCTGTAAATATCCATAAATACAAATACAAGAGAAGTTTAGGGAAACGCCAAGGTTCCATCTTGGGGATCCTCTTATTAATATAAACATGCTCCAGCTAGCTCATATTACAAGTAATAAGATACATGTAGTTACTATAGTTACGCAGATGGTACACAGCTCAGCGTTACAATGTCACTTGGTGACTATGAACCCATTCAAGCATTTAGGAATAAATCAATGCTTGGACGTGCCATAACTTCATTCAGTTGAATAAAAACAAAATGATGTGTGGATGTGTGGCTCACTACCTGTATCACTCATGACATTTCCATCAAATGGCTGCGTAGTTCCAACCAAAATAGACCCCGGGTCTGTCTTGGTCAGACAGTCGGAGATGCAGTCACAGGAAATTGCTTGCGAGCGGTCTGCAAGATCCCAATGGCTTTAATGTGTTCTAATTGCCGAGTACATCAACCAATCTCATCTTCTGTCAGATTGGATCCCAAAACTGGTCTAGTGTTGTTTTTGTATAACCGTCCAGACCACTCAGGTCTTCTGGTTCAAGTCTACAATATGATCTAAACATAGTGAAGAAGCATTAGTCTCCACTAATCTGGAAACAAACTTGCAGAAAACAGCCAAACTGCAAAGACCCTGAGATACATTAAATAAAAACCCATTTGTTTAGACTTGCCTTTGATAAATAGCAACTGGAACATCATTGTGTCTCTGTGCCAACTTTTCATTGCTTTCCCTTTATGCTCCCACTGGAAAGTAATGTTTCTTGCATGTTTGTTGTTTTATCTTTTCATCATGTAAAGCTAGGTGAATTGCCTCATTGCTTAAGTGTACAAGACAAATAAATTTGCTTTGCCTTGCCTTTAAACCTCACTTAAAAAATTGGAAACGATCCATTTAAGGTAAGGGGCTCTGCATTAACTCCATTCCTTCGGGGGCAGGGCCCTAAAACCTACACAACTAAATCATATGATTAAATTGCCCCCTTAGCATGCAGTCAAGCTCTGCAGAGCTGTAGTGAAGAGCTAATCAGTTGAGTCAGATGTGCTGAAGCAGACATACATCTAAAAGCCCGTTAGGATTTACGTCTGAAATGCCTGATGTAAGGGTTTCTCTCCGGCCTGTAGAGCACAATTTGGATGACTTACATATCCGTCTGAACAGTGTTTGATTGGGTCCTCTTAGGAATGTTCTTTAATACCTCTTTTGTCATGATTTTCAAGGCGGTGGAGTGAGACCCTGGCGTTGAAAACAGCAGTCTCGTATTGATTTGACAGGATTTTATTAAAGAGACAGCTCCCAAAACCAAGGAACCTGCAAAGGTGGGCCAAGAAAACATGCCAAGAGAACCAGGTAGCAATCTGGAGCAGTTGGAAACCAGCATGAATGTCTGGGTGAGAGGAAATGGATAAGCTTTTAAGTACTGGGAACACGGATAACCGATGTAAGAACAAGGTGTGACTGAACAGTGAAACGCAGTGCAGCTGGAGGAAAACCTCAGCAGAGGAACTGAGGTAAAGTGATCGATGTACAAAGAAATTAACACGGAAGAAAAAAACACAGGTCAAAGAAGGATCTAACTAACCAAAGTCAAAAGGTTAGCACTACATGAGAATGTAAACCAATACATAGGAGACAAGAATGAACAGAGACACACAACACAAGTAAATAAACTCTTTTAGATACAATAGCAACCTGTATTTTATTTAAATTCATAAATAAGAGATAACGAAACACACGAGTACCTACAGTTACTGAAATGACACAGCCGTTCAGAAGATGACTATAATTTCCTATTATGGTTGTATAATTTAAAATGAGATGAGGAGTGACCTTTAGGGAGAAGACCTTTTTCAAAAATTTCCTAGCCTATTTTATAAGATGTCAGATTTAATTGTTACTTGGTGGTGCCTTTTTTCTTTCTTTTTGTTTTTTTCTTTTTAGCTTGGCATGCATGCACACATACATGCAAGTGGGTGTCTATTCTGCCACAGTGCTATGTTGTTTCCCATTAATACAACCTATGGGCCATTTGAGTTTGTAGATTAATACCGATCCTAAAGTGTCTACATAAAACCAACAGAATGGTATCCAACTATTGCTATGGAAAGTGGTAAATGGTTTGTACTTGTACAGCATTTATCAATTCACCCATTCACACACACATTCACATACTGATGGTGGCAAGCTACTGAGTAGAAATTATAGAAAGCATCACATAGAAATGCCAGTGTAGCCTTTATCCTCCTAACAAACATCTACTATCCTCTTTCTGAGGTCCAGACTAGTTTAAAATATGTCACTGGATTTTTTTTTTTCTTCTCAGTTACACCACATTAAATCCACACCTCTTTAGTACATGCACTTGATCATCAATGGCATGCATCCTTTCCACCTACAAAACTCAGACATCACTTTTACTGTCTTCAAAAAAATTTCCTTCCAGCTGGAGTTGGATGAAAAAAAAAACCTTCACTGGCCAAGCTTGCTGAGTCCAGGTTGATGATAATTCTTAGTGGATGATTTTTTTTTTTTTTTTTGGTCACAGTTACAGACTCATTTTGCCTCTGGTACCTAAAGCAGACTTAGGTAGAAAATTCTAATGTAGTCATATTTAAAAAAACACACACACTTTAGGTTTCTGATCAGTTTGCACTGTGAGACTCTGGAGTCCCCATTAGCATTTACCGGAGCTGTCGACTCAAATTCCTGATAAGGCGATTCATCACTGTCTTCCGCAGCAAAGTGTAGGAACAGGGAGAGACGAAAGAAAGTATCTGTTTTTCTTCATGGGTGACTGCAATTCCCCTCTTGTTTCCTGCTTTAAGCCCAGTGGATTGGAAACACATTTTCACCCTCGGCTCAGACAGAAGCACACAATCACTGCCTTTTGTGCACGCACCTATACATACAAATTCCTCTGAGATTTTACCGAACACACTTCCCCTCTCTTCCTCCCCGATGCATGTACCCCCCTGCCCCCCCGGACGCCAGTGGCACTTTTAAAATTTGCATAGGCACTGTTAGCGAGATAGTCAACCTTTCATCAGGGCTGTATGAGGTCTTTAGGATTGTTAAGGCTCATTAGGGCTTGTTAGGATCTGATTTATATACCGCGTACATTTTGTTCCAAGCTACTGCCTCATACCCAGGGTGACATTAGGTGACAGACACTGGCATTTGGGTTGTGGTTTCTTTCGCGACACACAAACCCTGTAATTGTCTGAATAGATGTCGATGTGCACGTCTTCCCCCCTTAACATCTGTGTGTGGAATGGCAAGCCTGATCTTATCCTGTGATTTGCTAATTACCATAATCACGAATGACATCGTGAGGGTAATCACACGCATGTGAGCAGTTCCACAGGGCTCAAACTGCTTCAGCCAGCTGATTGGATTCACAGCAACTTAACATCCTTTTGTCTGAAATGACACACTCGTCGACTTTCTTTAGTTGAGTTGCGTTTAACGTGTGGTGGTGCATTGTCGAGCATTACATTTTGAAAGAAAAAAAAATTGTTTAATAAGGGACAACAGGTGGAAGTAGACGTCATCATCAAGGCCAAGTTCATAAAATGAAAGTACCGCGCCACATAATATTAGACTTTAATAGAAGTAGCAACATGGCGTAATTGGACTTTGATTTCAAGACTTATGGAAAAGGAAAATAATCAAGATGGACAAGTATGTTCTGGCTGTAAATGATCAGATGTTATTTTCATATGCTCTATGAAATCTGCCAGTGCAAGACACAGCCAGAAGATATCAGTTTCAGTTTCATTTGTCGATCATTTTAGGGTAGAGCTAAAGCGTCACATAATATAATGAAAGTGTTATTTCATTAAAGTGGCAGTATTATGTATAAAAAAAAAAGACTTAATTGAGCTCTACATAATTATAGTTTTATCCATTCCTCAAACTCTTACCCTGACTGTTGAGAAATCCTTGAATCTCCCCTGGTGGCCATTCTGTTTGCAGAAACGACTCCCCCACTCAGCTCCTCCAGACTAGCAGCAGCAACAACACCTGGTGGAACTGCGCATCTGCAGAGCTCTTTGTATGAGCTACTTCTCTCTGAAACGCTGGTAAAAACATTGTCTAACTACAAAAACACTGTTATGATGAGGTGCTGAAGGCGAAGAAGAGCTTCTCAAAGAGACACAGGCCCTTCAAGGGGTTAAAATGCAAATTTCACCCACCTATAATTGCACACAGTATTAATTGATTGTGATGTTCCCAGATTTGGTTTAATTAGCTGGTTGTTGACATGATGCTCCCATCCCCACAGTTAAGCTGTGTTTTAGGGTTTTGTCTTACAAAACCAACATCAATGGAGCTTTTCTTGAACAGTGAACTTGAAGTCCTCCTTGGTGAAGAGCTCTTTCCACTGTCTTTCTTGACACTTCAGCTCCAGCAGAGGTCAGCTGAGCAACAACAATTGTCGTTGACGTCTAGAGATGGTTTTGAAATCTTGTGTTAACGCCAACGTTCGTTTGCGACATAGTTTGTCTCCTGGTGGACCATGAAGTCTTTGGAAATGGCACCAATTCTCTTTTTTTTTGTTGTTGGTAGGGATAACAATCTTTTTTAAATTCCAACAATGACTCACATATCTCGGATCCTGATGCTTTCCAAACACTATGCAGGCAAGTCATTTGCTTCAAGATGCTGTACAGTGAAGTTTCTAACTCTGTTCTGCAACTTCTCTAAAAGTCAATTCAGCTTTGCTTTGCCATTACTTCATTTATTGAGCTGCGGTGAAAATATGAGAGAAAAAAGAAAAGGAGAGGATGTTTTTTCAGCTCTCAAATGCCACGATCTCTGTCATCTAACTATGGATCTGAAAGCTGATAAAATGTATTTAACACTTGATATTTTAGAGCACAAATAGACCCTGTTTTTTCTACTTCGGGTTGCCTACCTCATGCATCCGAATGAGGAAAATCTGCCGCTTGACTTGGAGTTCTGCTTCTCGCTGAATGTAAATAACTGAATAAAAGTTTGCGTAGGGAAATAAATATTCATACCAACCACATAATTTTTTCCTTTCTGAATACCATATTCAGATTTGGCCCCACTTGTGTAAACTTCCCATTGAAGCAGCTGTATTTGTGAACTTTGTTAAATTCCCCTTTGGCTCTTGACAAGGACTCTGCAAGCCAAAGTTAATGCTAACTGATGTGTGTCGCATTGAAGCCCGGCCAATGCATTCAGGAGCGCTCAACTAATGGCCTTTTAAGCATAATGACCTTAGCCAAGCAGAACAGAATGTTTATAAACCTCTCATTTATCACTGGAGTTTATTCAGCCAGTCCTAATGGCAGTCTTCTAATGCCATGCTAAATGAGGTGGCTGTTCTTTAAATCTGCTGGTTAAATGGCATTCGCATCTTGGGTTAAATGAAAAGTGATGGAGAGTTTGTTTTACTCGCGTATTCAATTTGTTTTTGCTCCCCATCAGTTTGTCGGTAGGAAAGTATCTCAGGGAAAAATGAGCGTTATGAGACTAGAGAGGGACGTGTCAGGAGAAGTGAAAGGAAATCGGAGCCACATGCATCCTAGAGGTACGATGGCGTTTTAGGGCCATAATAAGAAAAAGTCAAAGAAATTATGAGAGTAAAGTCATAATATTACGAGAAAAAAAGTCGTTATGTTATGACTTTATTCTTGTATTTTTCTTAGAATGGCCCTAATACTCTGTCAGGCAAAAGAGACAGAATAGATGAGGAATACACAAATATTTTCTTCAAAGTATTATGTGTTTTCCAGGCACTTAGTTACTTGATTATGCTATAAAATATGCACTGTTACTATTGGTTGTCATAAGAATGCTATATATATCATATTTGACTTAAAAGAAATTTTACTTTCTAATTTAACACGTTGAAATTGGGCCTCTGTCTGTTTGGAAGCTCCTGCTCTTTCTGAAACGTTTTTGCCAGAAAGTAGATCCTGTATTGAGCTCAGCAGATACGCAGTTCAACCAGATGTTTGCTAATTGCTCCTTGCTAGTTTGAAGGGGCTGATTGAGGAAGACACGAGGGAGGTGAGAGGGAAGCTGGGAAGCTTGCAAACTGCAGCTCTGAGGACGAGCTTCACCTCAAAGCGGGGCTAGGTTTTATCAAGTGCTTTGCAAAGCTGAACGGTTGCCATGGGAGACTAAAGGATTTTTCAAACATGCACGAAAGAATCAAGGCAACATTCAAGGTATGGTTTTGATGAAGGGAGAGCATTATAATAATCATGCATAGCTCAAAAAAGTCAATTTTACATAATATTCAGTTTGGGGTGAAAAAAATTGATGGTAACCCAACAGTGTTTGGTTGTGGTATAGTAAATAATGCAGCTGAGGAAAAAATAGCAATTCTAATTGGCTGGGTGAATCGTTCTTTCCCTCAGTAGCTTTAAGACAGATCTTTTATCCTTGCACTCTTTTTTTTTCTGTTTTAGTTTCTGAAACAAGATAGACATAAACAGAACAACAGAAGCATGGATAGGGAGTCACTTTAGAAACCCCTGGGACTCCGGTCTGTAATGAGCTGTAAAAGCTCCCTGGCTGTGCAGTTTCTGCCTCCGACCCAAACTGTCTGATCGTTCCAGTCAATCAGCCGCTCTATGACTTTGTTCTCTGTGGTTGATGTGACGGGTCAGATAACGCTGAAAATAGTGGAAATTGTGTCGTTAGACAACACAATTTAATTTTTTTTTTTTTACTGTGGAAAACTATTATAGTATTTTTTTAATCATAATCATCAGCCGTAATTATCATGCGTTTCTCATGAGAGAAATAAGTGGAAAAGTTTAAAAACATTTTTTTTCTTAGTATTTATTGTAGTACAAATTAATTTGTCACAAATATTGGTGCATCACCAACCAACCGTCTCAACATGCACTGTGTGCAAGAATATTATCTGAACTGTATCTGTGCTGCCAACTGAGCTGCATTTCAGTTTGTTACATTTTTCATGTTGCTTTCATTTCATAGGAATCAGCTATTTACAAAGTGCTTATAAAAATATTCACTCCCATCAATTCTTTTACCCTTTTGTTGTTTTTACAAATCAACGCTATGACCAATAAAATGTGGCTTTTTTTAAACTAAAGAATTACAAAAAGCAACAAAAAAAAAAGCATTTAATGAAAGCTGATTTCTACAAAATAGTAAAAAATGAATACAACACCAATTCCAATGACATTGGGACTTGTGTAAAATATAAATAAAAACATTAGGAAACCTTTTCAACCCTTATTCAGTTGAATTCACTACAAAGACAAGACAGCTGACGTTCAAAGGAATACATTTTATTGTTTTTTATTTTGAAAATACTCACCGATTTGGATTTTGATGCCTGTTTTAAATAAACTTGGTCTTCACCCAGTTTTGAGAATGGAGTAATCCAGAAACTAATCTGTGCAGATTCTGTCCTGTGATAGCAGCCAAAGGTGCGTCTGCTAAATACTGACTTGAAGAGGTTAAATATTTATGCAGTCACTTATTTTATGTTACATATTTTTGGTTTACTTGTCTTTATTTTGTGTAAATCCGTTTCCACTTTGAAATTAATGGGGACTTTTTCTACTTTTTTTTGTCAAAAAAGGCAGTTTTTTGGGGTTCATGATCGATTTGTGAAAAAAAAAGGTAAAATATTCAAGGGTGAATAATTTATTCATAGGATGTTATTATTAAACTTAAGTAAGATTAGAAAATGCTACTGCAGTTAAAATCAAAGCAAAGCAAAGCCTGCTTCATTGAGGAGAATCTGTGAGCTTATTTTGTCTAATTTTGACACGTAGCTTCGCTTGGCGTTGGTTTTATTCGTGTGTATTTTTCTTTGCCAAGGAAAATGAGAATTACTGGAATATTTATCTGAGGAAAATTTGTGTTTGTGAAACTGCTTTAGATATTTGTTTCAACGTATCACAAGTCAGAAACTTGAGAGGAAACACCAGCTTCTCCTTCTGTTTCTCCATTAGACCTCGAGTCTTAACACCTGAATATTCATATTTCAGGTGTTATTATAATATTTTGTTTAAACGGTTACATCATTCATGCAACACAGAAGAAATTAAATTATTTGAGATCCCAGTACAACAAAACAGGTGCATTACAGTTTCACTGACAATCAAGCAACATTCGAGTTTTGTTTAAAACAGAGCAATGAGAATACGCACCGGAAGTTTTATTACTTTGATCAAAAGACAGTAGTTACCTTTATTAATGAGTCGGTTCCTATTTTTCTTAAAAAAACAAGGTAATTTGCCTCTCTGGCATAACTCTGAACCTATGGGACTGATTTTAACCGGCAGCGAAAAATCTCCTCTCACTAATGCAAATGTGAAAACACAAATAACCCCGAGCAGTTTGACATTTAAAGTGTCCCACGAAAAGGGAATATTCCTTAATGCTGCTGGCGGATAGTGTTGAAATTCAAAGTTGTTTTACATCCGAGGCGTTTTAAAAGCACACTCAAGTGCTGAAGTTTACCTCTTTACTCGGTCACAGCTGCTCCGCGGTTCCACTGCGCTTCGCGCCGAGTCTCATGGTGGCCCATTTAATGGATTCTGCCTTCGTCTTGCATTTACTCAAATACATACACACAGCTTCCAGTCCTGTGTGTCGAGCAATTTAGGCAAATTGGGCTTGCATTAGTGGTTCATCAAATACTGCCGCGCTTTCGAGCTACCTGGATGATTTTTTACTCTTTTTGACAACAGCTAAAACCGAGTATTGACACGCTCTGTAGATCGTTGGGCTAAAACCATTCACACAGCAGGTCTTAATGTTCAATTCTGATTTTTTATTTTTATTTTTTCTTTACTACTAATTAAATATGACCACCACCAGAGTTCTGTTTGAACGGTTTACAACCCTAAAGCGACACAGAAGAAAAATGTTGACGTCTCACAGCAGTACGTTGATTACGGATGCTGCTGTTTATGGATTCATTCAAAGTTTAAAAAAAAGAAAATGCAACTAATAGAAATAGCCTTTTGTGGAGTATTGACTGCAAAGCGTGTAGAGAAGTCTTTTTGGATTTGTTGTCAAAGTCAAGAGTGGTGGGATTCTGATGTTCATGGGCTGTAAGTTCATAATATTCATGTTTATAATTTTTAGCCGTTGCTTATTTACTTTGTCTGAGTGAAGAAACGTTTCACATCAAAGACATGAAAGTCGCAAAAAATACAACATTACTGTTAAGGTAAGGTAATTTTATCTATGCAGCACATTTTCAGCAACAAGGCAGTTCAAAGTGCTTTACATGAATTAGAAGGAAATACAAACACGACGAAAAACTGATAAATCGACCAGCCGATTAATCGGTGCATCCCTACCTGACACGAAATTAAATTTCCCAGAAAACTAGCATGCACTCCATAGATATTGTATTAGGTTAAAAACAGGTAAAATACTGGAGGAAGAAATGGTAGCCATGAGTCAGGAGAAAATTTCATTTTAGTCAGCAGCACTAATACAAGCAAACAGACAATGAAGTGCTTGGTATGTTTAAGGTAAATCATGTCCAAGTGTTTCCAACACACGTTGTTGGCTCATTGTTCACAATTAAACTGAGATCATAATGACCAAAGTATTATAAAGTTTTGTTTGTTTGTTCATTTGGATCATTAGCCATAGTTGTCACAATGGTTACTTTTCCTCATGTCCACATCATAAAACAAAGCGTTTATTACAAAAATAGTCACACATACTTAACATAGCATTACTTTCATAAATGTAGCAAAAATTACTGTTCCACATCAAATGTAACACTAACTTTTGCTGGGGGGGTTGTGTGTGTGTTGTGCCAGTAAATATCTAATTGCTGATGCAAATTAAATTAAGTAGGATTTAATTATTTGAAGAAAACACGATCATTGTTGAACAATCCTCGGCCAGAGCTTCATTTTACAGCTTTGCTAGTCGGTAAAGCGCACAGCTGGACCACCATGCTGGAAGAACAATGCCCCCATTCAGTACTAGCCATGATTAATTCTGTGATACTTAATCCTATTCAAAGACTACATTATGATTTCATCTTAACCTTTCTGCAGCTATTTGTATCGCCCTGATTTAATTTGAGAGTGCAAATTTCTGTGTGTGTTTACTGCTGCTGCGCGTAGCCGTGCGGCTTTTGTTGCGATTGTTTACTTTTATGTGTTGCGCTTCACTGAAGAGCGTGTTTGTAATTGCGAGACATTACATTGTTGGCCTCTGGCCGTTTCTTCCCACCCTTTCTTGGCCTCTTTGGGTGAAGGGAGGATATATCAAATGGTGTCATCAGCAGAAGCAACTTGGCTCTCTGTAAACTTGTGTTTTGTTGTGTGTTTCATGTTTACTTTCCCCCCAGGCAGACAGAGCAGAGCCCCTGCAGACCCATATGGCCCAGCATATGGCTCATCCCCACCACCACACCCTCTTCCCCATCCCACTAGCCCCTAGCACACACACACACACACACACACACACACACACACACACACACGCTAAATTACATAGTCATAATTTATCTGCATAGGGCAATTTGGTGTGATGAAAACAGGTAGACAGAACGCAGTGTTCTAAACCGAATCCACTCTTAGCGGATCGGGACGTAGCTGGTGCTCGGAACATCGTTCTGCTTTATGTTTGTCAAAATGGAAGAAACAGTTTACTTCATCTCTTTTATTGATTCAGGTAGAGCTGTAGTTGACATTGGGCTGCTCTCTCTCTCTCTCTTTCTCTCTCTCTCTCCAATTTGATCTCTGTGCTGCCTCATTTTTTTTTTTTTTTTGCAACTTGGGTATAGCCTGAGCTTCTGCAGGACTTTGATGAATCTTTGGCAGCCTCGTAGGCATAGTAACTGTTGCTAAGAAAAGTTTCTCCACAGAATTTGAAGGGGAGGCTAAAAATGGACTTGTAGGCTTGCACCCTCTTAATAACACACACGGCGAGCGTGTGAACGTCATTTCACACTTTGGATCATTATTCTGCATGGGGGGGAAAGTGCCGCGTCTGAATCATATGTGGAGCAAACCTCCTGATGGGTGTCAATATATATGAGTGCTAGACAGAGAGAGCCTTAGTGAATGTGGCTCGATACGATGTTATTTAACACATATGGGTTGCTTATTCTTATAGCCATATTAGTTTCTTCAAATATTTCCCCTTCGTCAGTCGTCATTATAAATGTTTACCTTTCTTTTACCTCTTTTAAAATGACACTTCATAATATTTCTCTCACATCTCAGAAAGCCTTATAACATTTAATCGATTGGTTAATCACATTCTAGCACAGTGATTAATCATGATGCTTACTTTGCAAGCTTCAAATGTAAATGCTCAATTTGAAAAAAAAAAAATGTTTATAAGAAATCTTTCATTGTCTCAGACCAGGTATCTCATTTTTCCAGGTTTTTACATTTACTAAGGTTTAAACATAGTTGCTTCATACAAGAAAATGTTAACAGTGAACTAGTTGTGCATCGGTGGAAGGATAATTCACCGTTGAATAATAAGGGTACGTACCACCTAGGTCTTATCCAATCATCCCTTGTGGTGTTTTGTTTGTTTATTAAAAAATTTTTTTGGTAGTAGTGGCCTTTATTTGACATTAATCTGACAACTAGAGGGGATAAACATGCGGCAAAGCAACCAAAGACGGGATTTGAACTCAGGATAGCCACATTTAGGCCTTTAGCCTCCATATATGTGGCGTCTGCTCTAACCTCGACGTTTTTTAAAGCAAAATTGTTTCCTGAAAGCACCACTTTGACTCTCCTTGCTCATGTTTTCACTCATGTTTGTAACTCTGCCTGGTTGACTGCAGTACCAGACCATGTAAGGCGCTGCTTTGAGTCGAGGTCCTCTGTTCCATTCTTATGTCAAATCCAGGCTTCCACAGATTAGGATTGCTTTAAAGATGTTCTGAAACGGAGTTAATCGTAACTTAAGAGAAACAACTCACTCCATTCTGATCAGGCAGGAGACTCCCTTGTGTCTTACCAGGATCACAGAGCAGGTAGGCAAAGCTCCGGCTTGCCTTTGCATACCCTGTTATCCTATAGATTTGTTTCAGGATGTAAGTACAACAAACAGTGTTCACCCAAGGGCAACCTGTTGCATTGCCTTTTGTGCTGACCAACACTTATGTTGTCTGTGTAATAAATATCGATTGTAACCGTCAACTAAGCAGCTGGATTTAAATGCACAAGCCAGACAGAATTCAAAGTCACAGGGCTTGTTTAATAAGCTAAGGTCAGCAAACGGGATGCCATTCAAACAGGCAGAGGTGTCCAAATCAAGGGGCAGAGGCAGCAGAGCACAAACGGATCAAAAGAACGTGAGGCACTCGCTATCGGAGAGAGAGAACGGGAACATAAGGGTGTGAACGCACAAGTCTGGGAGTAGGTGAGCCAGATCAAGCCTGACATGTGGCAGCGATGGGCAGCTATGGCAAAACTTTGCTTGTGTCACCAATTGAATTTGTTACCCTCAGCCAGGCCTTTAAAACAGATGTCAAACTCATAAATATGTCGGTGACATTAGTTAAAAGGTGTGTATGATCTAAAATCAACTTTTCTGAGTTTTACATCATATTATAATGTCATTCCTTCATTAAAAACATACCTGGAGTGTTGCTTTGATTCTTTCATACATGTTTGAGAAATCCAGTCCTTACTCGAGCTTCCGCCCCACAGAACATTCCTCCCACACGCAGCTCCTCCAGACTAGCGGCAGCAGCAATTAGCAAACCCCAGGTGGAACTGTGAGTCTACTGAGCTCATCATATAAACTACTTCTCAGTCCAACCGTCCTAAGACTGGTTGTAAACAGCAATAAAAAGAAGCATTGTTGCAATGACCTGCTGAAGGGGGCGTGTCAGAAAGAGCAGGAGCTTCTTAAAGAGGCAGAGGCTAATTTTAAGGTGTCAAATTGCAAAGTCAGATTTCTTTTAACTTATTTTTGATATACACAGAATTTTTATAACAACGAAAGGTAACAGTTACTTGTTTGTGCTATAAAGTGACTGGAAAATACAAAATACCCCGCTTTATAAGAGGATTTAATGTTGTTTAATGTCATTAGTTTTGAGCTTACAATGAAGTTATATTTATGTTACACAGCTGAGATAAATACATGCGTATTAATGTAAGTACAGCAATAGCAACGTGTCCAGTATGCACTGAAGTCTCAAAGCTTGCATTTTGCATAAATCTTCAGCGGTACAACTCTGACTTCCACTGCCAGCTTGACTTTAGATCTCAGCACGTCTTAATTTTTTCTTCCAACAATAGCTTTACTCTACAGGCCAGCTTTTCATAACGTACAATTAGCAGCGGTTCGGTGGACAGATTCTCACCATCTGAGTTGAGGATCTCTGCAGGTCCTCTGGGGTTACCACGGACCCCTTGGCCTCTTTTCAGATTAACGTCCTCCTTGCTTAGCCTGTTAGTATAAGAGCAGACAGAGGTTTCCCTCAGGAAGTCCGTGAAATGAGGTGAACAAAAATGACTTCAGGAAAACTGTGTTTCTGTCTTTTGCTAAGCTGCAGAAGATTACAGGTTTGTCAAGAGTTCAAGCATCTGCAAATGTAAAACCCTGAACAACAGTTTCAGGGCATTTTGTTCGTTTACATTTAACACCACTCATACCCAGCCAGCTGCGTGCCCCACATCTTGAGTGTGCAAGTCTGCAAACAAATGCGAATAAAAGTGGCAGCTGCCTGTAGGTTGTAGGTTCAATTCCAGCTTCTCCCTGCCAGATGTTGATGTGTCCCTGCAAGGTACTTAATCCTAAATTGCAGACCGATCGATCAATCAATCAATCAGGTTTATTTTTATAGCACATCTCAACAAGGCAGTGCAAAGTGCCAAACACAAAAATACAAAGGTGTATAAAACACCTTACAGTCAACAGTTGAACTGTGTATGAATGTGTGCGTTTGTGATTACGAATGGGTGAATATTGCTGTAGTGTTTAGCGTTTGACTGGTCAGTATGACTGGAAATAACTTCAGTCCATTCACAATTTAAAAAGCAAGAAGAACAGGGACTTGCTGAATGTAGACATAGACGCACTGCACGCTTTCCAAAGTTTCATTTGTGAAAACTGTAAAAAGGACGTGCCATTATTTTTACCGTAGTTATTTGCTGCTTTGGGTTGGTTTATCACAGTAACACCAATTGAAGTTTGTGGAAAAAATGTGAAAAGGTTTACACGACCTGCATATTTTTGCAAGACACACACACATATATTCTCAATTTGAAGATGTAAATCAAACAGATTCCAACAGACACCTGTGTATATCCTCAACAGTGGACGTAATAACTGCATCAAAAGTCATACATCCATGATAACATCATGTGATTTTGCAATGAATAACGAAGCTTTTCCTATTCACCATAAATTCGTACCTCATTTCAATAATGAAGTATTATCAGCCGAGTCTTAGTGATACTAACAGCCCTGAGCTTACTTTGTATGCTCTGCTTTTCACCAGTCTGATGGTTCATGTCACTGATTGTTGCTGTGCGATACTAGTTGTGTTTGCCGCCACATGCTGCTGTGGCTGATTATTCTGTTGTCTCCTTCCACCATCACAGCTTCCTTCCAATTTTTTCTTTTTTTTGTATCATACTTGGTAGCATCATGTGCCTTTCCAATCATGTCTTTTTTTTCACGTCTCATTAATTGTTTCCTGCTTTCTGTTCCGGGTACCCCCCTGGGATCAATGATGCAGTCCGCAGTTTCACTCTGAGGCTTTGGCATCCTTTGGGTGAGGCGTCCGCTTCCAACTGAGTAACCATTTGTTAATGTGAAGGATTGGTTTTCTCCCTGATTGCTCAGTAACAGTTAATGACTGTCTCTGGAAACAGAAAACTTATAGCTGACACTTTACAAATACAGGTTGAGGCTAAGAAATGTAAAGATTCCAAAAATAAAAATGCATATTTATACTTTATGTAAAACAAAAAAAAAATACAAATACAGCATTAAATATCAAAATTAAATTATAGGTTCATATCTAATTTACTTGTTTTTAATCGAAATGCAAACTAACTAGTTTGCTCCTTGCTCTACTGGATAATGGTAGGGGAATTGCTGTTTTACCAGAAATGATTCCAGCTTTCTCGATAATCAGTGCGACAATCGAAAGAAGAGCTTTTTTTACAATTATGTCTTAATGGCTGAGGACACTAAAATGCTGTGTTAGTCCTGCTTGAACTCAGCACCGCCTTCAATACTGCTGACCACTCAAGTTTGTTCAAGAGGTCAAATGTTCTGGCTGGTTTTCTTCCCGTCTGTCTGATTGGACGTTCTGAAAAAAGACAGACAGATTCTCACTGAACTGCACTAGTTTCTGGAGTTCCACAAGGGTGAGTTCTTGGGCCATTATTATTTTCTTTTAGTTTGCATTTTCCTGTTTTTTCTTTTTTTTATTTTTTAATCTCATACCCCATATGCATATCACATCCAGTTGTGACATACATCTATTAAACAGCACAATCTGCATAGGCTGTCCTCCTGCATCCAATGTTAATCTGAATCAGTAACTGGCTCTTCAAGTTTTAGACATAAATCAAACAGAAACCCTAGTATCAGATCCTCGTCACCTGATTTCAAAAAGCAATCAAACTGTTGTTTCTTTTGGGAATCAAATCTTACAAAACATAAAAATGCTAGTTACATTTGACTCATCATTAGGCTTTGACTCATTCACTCAGAGCCATTTTTCATCCCCATTCTTTAATTTAAGAAACATTTTTAAAATACAAGACGTGGCCTTCCGAGCAGACCGTGAACATTACTCATGCATTTGTGTCGTTGCGCGTAGATTACTGTATTGCTCTTTTTACTGGTCCAGACAGAAAATCAATTAATTGTCAAGACGTGACTCTGCCTGAAGCGCTCCAAAATGTTAACGTTACCTCCAGTCAGAGGAAACTTGTTTTGCAACTGAAAGATGACTTCAAACCGAAACACACCAGGACTAGTGTAGCTCATTCTGGACTCAACTTTATCTTTTTGATACCCAGATCAAACCCTGTTGCTGTCAGAGCAGCTAAATATATTTAATGACCTAATACAGCTGTCAGCTGACATTCCTAACATGTTTGAAATTTGGAAACTTAGCAGTGCAAGTATTAATAAAAGCAGAAGAGAATTGCTAGACTTGGTACCACCAATGGAGCCAAGGTCTCCACTATATCGGTTTTTGCCATCTTTTGGCTCTGTTGTTGTAAATCTTGCTCTCCTGAAACATTGCAAACACTGTGCTACCCAAGGTGGATTAAAAAACGTTCCCCATCACCGGTATGCTGTGTAATTTGACTGCTATTGGGTTTTATATTGATATTTGGAGCAGGGAGTGTTGCCCTGTTGCACTGCTTAGCCTCAAGTGCACTGGCTTGATTAATCATTGGGGGGTGGGGGGTGCAGGCTGTACGTGAACATCATACCGGAGAGCATGTGTAGCATTTGTTGCTCCATACGCATGCTTCAGTTGATTTAAATTAGACCCTCCTCTAACGATGCAGGATCACAAAAACAGTGGCTACAAAAGGATGATGATTGCTTATTTATAGCACTTCTACGTTCTGTAGAGCCACTAAGGTGTCAGTCAACGCATGGGGCTAATATCATTGGCAGTACGTCCTTTTCTGAAAATGTCCTGAAGGGCTGCTGACCACCTGTTTTCCTTTTGCCATAAAGTCAGATTGAGCCCCTTTAAGAGCCAAACCTGGCTTCTTTAGGACTGGGTGAGCACGATTAGGATGCACGCACGCATGCATGACAGAGAGAAAAGCGCCACATTGCCAGCCAGTTTGTGTAAATCCGGCCAAATGGAATGTGTTTTGCACTTTAGACCGTTCTGATTACGAAGCAACAAGCCCTGCGTTTCCTTACAGCAAGACCTGCTCCTGCTTCCTTCCCTCTCAGAGGATGACGCTGCACAAACACAAAATCTCCCCAAGTACTTCCCGTCTTGTCTCTAGTGCTAATATCTCAGTATGTTGGAATAAGACAAAAACAACTTACAAGTAGCTCTTCAGCAAGAAACACGGGCTTGTTTTAAGTAAACAATTTTTTAATATTGATGAAAAATTACAGTTTCCCCTGGCTGCTTATTTCACTCATAACATGGGAAAATGTGTTTTCATCAGTGAAATGCCAAAGGAGCTAATACTTTTTCATCAATATTAAGGAATTATTGACATATCCACTTGTTTAACCTTTGGTTAACAAATCTAAAACAGTTTTCAATCTCACTGTTGTTGTTTCTACCCGTGACTTTGTCGTATCCCTTGACAATTATATCAAATAATCATTGAATATAGTACATAAAATGAATTATACATTCTGTTTCTAAAGAAGGCGTCTAGCGGTAAAGACGACAATATCTTTCTGAGAAGAGAGCAACAGAGTGCTGTACAGTAAATTTTCTGGGTCGGATGAAAGCAGTCTCTGTCGGAGGAATGAAGGACACATCAGTCAAAACAACAGGCAGAATTAAAGAAGCAATATGCTTCTTTAATTCTCCAGCTTTGGAGGATTTGTGCTGAAGACTTTTTCTCAGGAGGATAAAAATGTGTCGTGTTGTTTAGATTTCCAAAAATGAGGAGTATCCTGTTGTTGATTGTCAATATGCACACAGATATTGGGCCTATTCACCAGTAAATTCAGGATTGTTAGTTGTTTTGTGTCCTCCTTGTGTGCTTGTCGTTAATCTCAATTGCATTATTGCAGCTTTGGATGTCTTTGCAGACATCAGATTGAGACTTTTTATCTGGAATTGTTCACTCTTGCGCGACAATGGAAATGTGGACCACTTTAAGTCGTGGTTTTGTCCATTAACAGCAATTAAACTAGCAAATTTATAATCCATAATGCAATTTGAGTTCCTGGTACTGGATCATAAGGTTCTGAAATTTTTTTTTGTCAGCTATTCGAGGTGAAAGGAAACTGTTTGAAGTTCTTTTCTCTCAGTGGAGGTTTGGCATCTTCTCTGGCATTCTCATGCATACGTTGTATGGGTAATTTGCACCTTTTGGAGAGCTTCTTGTAAGTGTTGTAATATAAAGTTCCCCTTAGGAAATGAATAATAATCCACATGCCCTTGGTGTTCCAGGGCTGCTTTATGCAAAGTGAACAGAACATTCTAACACTATAGAACTAGAAGAAGCTGTCAAGGGATAAGAGGAATATCACAAAAGTCCTGAAATCACTCAATTGTTCAGTCCAATCAAAAGAAAAGAAGGCGAAAGTGAGGAGCATCAGATTATGTAGCAAAGCTCCCTGGTATTTCAAAGAAGAGAGAGTAGAGTAAGACTGACGGCTGCTTTGGTTAAGGTGGTGGTTTGTTGGGAAAGCAATTTATCAGTAAAAGAGAGCAAGACAAACTAAAACTAACGAGAAAAGAATTCAGTTTCATGGCAGTTCATTAAAAATTCATGAGCGAGTCAAAACAAAAAAATCAGATGGTCTTCTTGTTTTAAAACTAAATGAGAAAAATAATTCCAACAGTACAAAAGCGTATGTCTTCAATTTTTTTTAATTAAAATTTGAAAATAATTTTTAACCTTGTAATGATAATAAAGTGAAATTATCTTCTGTGGAGTCTTCTTCTTTGGCAACGTCTGTAATTTCTGGTATCACTACATTTAAGAAATCATATACTTGCTATGTAATAGATGAAACTCTAGATTTTTAATTATTTTGAATTTACTTTTGTTGTTGTTGTTTAGGGAAAATCAAAACCAAAAACAGAAAAAAAAAACTTCTTTTTTTTTCAATTTTGTTTTGAAATAATGAACCATAAGATTACAATTCTATTCCACCCTACCTATAACTACTACAGTAAAAAATAAACAAACATTTATTTAACTTAAAAAAATCAGACAGTGCTTCACTGATGTGCTAAATAATTTTTTCTTATCCTAGCCGTTATGCTTAAGATGATTGTCCTATGTTAAAGAACAAAAGCTGTAGTATTTATTGATAGTGGCAGTAAAACAACCCTCTTCCCCCACAACCCCGTTTGCCAGACATTGAAATTCCCTGGACCTTTGGCCGAAGCATTTGCAGCACAATTATAGAACTACTTCCTCTGCACTTTATCACAGGATTGGAGAAGCAAGACGAGTCAAACAAGACAGAGAGCCAGATCATTCCTGAGAACAAACAACATGAAGAATCAATTAGGCAATAGAGTTTAATGGTCCTTTGAACTTCAGCTTGCCCTTGAATTAACTGCAGAAAAAAAACC
Source organism: Poecilia mexicana (assembly GCF_051168715.1). NCBI lineage: Eukaryota > Metazoa > Chordata > Actinopteri > Cyprinodontiformes > Poeciliidae > Poecilia > Poecilia mexicana. The sequence goes on along the minus strand of NW_028263371.1, from coordinate 6,412,595 downwards.
TAAATGCTTAAAATCTCAGCAGCATGAAGTCCGGTCAGCCTGGATATGATGTATTACAGACCCATGTACAGACACACAAACTGCTTCTTTGTTGGGCCCTGATACAGAAGGTGTCACGAGAAGCCTAAATTACAAGGACATCTTGGAAGAGCGAACTTGAAAGGAAATGTCTCACTAACCTTGATGACTGACGGGATCGATTGTTGCAGACTTACCAGGGCGAATTTTGTCTCAGACAACTTAATTCCACCCTCTACTTCTCCTGTATTTTGTTCAGTTTCATAATGTTCCAAACTTCAAGCGAGTGTCAAGGAAACCTTTGAGCTAGCATAACGTAGATATGAAACTTTTAAAAGGCCAACATCAAATCAGAGCCCTCACTGCATGAGAAATTCAGAAAATTATCAATTTAGTGAATACTTGTCAGAGGAAATGTAATGCATTTGAAATGAATTGATCAAGGATCAAAGAACATTCAAAGCTAAAAAAAAAAATCCTTAACTTTATTCTTGACAGACACTAAATGTATTCAAATAATATTTCATGCAAATTGCTTTATAATTTCTATGAAAATTCTAGCAAGATATTAAAATTGTGCTCGATAGCTTTTAAGTGCTGTGAAGCATGGGACTTAATTGTAGAAATGTAAGAATAATTTTCTAAATTAATGATAGCCCATTTTAAAAACGATTCGTTTCGGGTAAGGTATTTCCTGCTAGGTTTTTTTTCTGTCTATTTCTGAGCCTTTACGTGTTTCCTGTCTTTTCTTTAATTTAGCAAATCAGCTAATGAATGCCATTCCCATTAGGAGAGTGAAGAAAAGATATAAATGACGGCCCTTTACAAATCTCGCAAAAAGTCATTAAACCTTTTAAATAGAAGAAAATGGGCGAAGGAAGACTTGAACAAAATGAGTTTGTTGAGAGGGAAAAAGAGACATTTGATATAAAGAGGCATCAACATCAGGAAGATTGTGAGGCAATAACACTAATAAGTGTACAAAAGTATGCAGCCATGTTGGTTCAATATGATTCCAGTTCACTATGTGTAGCTACAACAGCTTTTGTTTTTCTGAGAATGATTTCTATGTGGTTTAGGAGTGTGTTTTTCCAGAAATGTAATAGTCAGATCAAACACGTGTCAAGGGAACTTTGAAGTTTCCTTGACAAGTTTTCCTTTTCGTTGTGTTGGACAAAAAGTCCTGACTTGCTTCCTCCACTCTAATTTCTCCCAAAAGTGTTTTGTTTTGGGTTGAGATCTAGACTGTAATATTGAAAAAGGAACGAGACATCCCCAAACATAAACTGATAGTTTATCAAAAGTAGCAAGCTGAAGCCAGGTTTGCAATTTAGCTAAATTTCTCCTTGTACTTTGTCATAATCACATATGTCCCCGTGAAAAACGGCAGCTTCTGCTGTTTGTGACTGCACCTGTAACCCAACAAACCTTAATTTGTGGCTTGTCCAAGTGTGTGTAGAACATGCACTCAAAGTGAAACAGGATCATTCCTGTGATTTTAGGTTCAGTTTCCATTGGTTACCAGAAGACAAGGAGCCCAGATGAATGTGACTAAAGAATGGAGAACCCAGGTACGTTTGCTCCTTTCATTCTAGTAGCAAAATGTATACAAAGTAAAACAGACAATTTTTTTAACTCGTCTTTATTTGAAAGATTAAAGATAATAAAAAGTGAATGCTGCTCTTCCATATTCTTGGTTCTGGGGATGCAGGATAGACTTGGACCAGAACACCTGAGTGGTCTGGAAGGTTTATACAACGACAACAACTGGTTTTTACAGTATTACATGCTAAGCCATTCAGTGATTTATAAACTGAATACAAAAATACTGTAAAGTCTATTTCCCAAGATACAGGGAGCCAGTGGAAGGACTTTAGCACAGGGGAGATGGGATCTAGATTACAAGAGGCTAAAATATGTAGCAGGTAATAACATTCTATATCTAGCGAGGCACGTTACACTTTATCTGTCTATTTGTGCATGTGTGTGTATGTGTTCATGTGAGTCCATTTGTGTACAAAAAGAATATGAAAGGCAGCAGTGCAGCACACAACTGGGCAGTAACAGACAAATCCTCTGATTCATGCGTATATCTGCGTATCATTTGGACATATACTGTAATATTGCTCCGGTTCTGCACACTCATTAAATGGCGCATACACCAGACACAGCATGACCATTAACAAGACTTGTAGTTGATGCTGATCATCACTTTAGTGCGGCCTCCATTATCTCATGCGCTGTTGCTTCGTCCCTTGTTCATCACCCAACCAGCTCCAGCCTATATTTAGATGTTCAGCCTTCCCTTCCCCACTTATTTTAGTTTGTTGCTCTTAAACCGTTTATCACATTCTCTTTCCTTTGTATGTATGGAGAGCCTCTAAATTCAAAATTAAAGTGTTGCTAAAAAAAAGATCATTAGTATATATTCTATTAAATAAATACATGTTCCTAAGACAGTAAAATGTTCCTAAATAAAGTGTTTATTCTTTTCCCCCGAATACTTATTTTTTTTATTTATTTTAAGATTGATTTATTTAGTCATTCAGATTTATTTACTTATTTAATAATGGAGTTTAATGGGCACTTCTTCTGTGGTTGTAGTTTGGATGTAGAGGAGGATTGCCTTGATGATGTATGGAATACAATAGTTTGCTTGTTTTGTAGGAAAAACTACTGTTGGCTCAGGAGCTCAACTAAAAGACTCAATTAAGGCAGCCCGAAATGTGCTTGAATATACGGGTTGTTCATGAGGCACGGCTTAAATCTGATTAGAGCTTAGATCAGACCCAAAGTCCAAATTAATAGACATTGTGGCTGAGCCTGATCTGACCCGACTGATTAGATTTAAGTGAACCAACCCAACATATTTTTTAAATTGCAATTTTACTGCTTTTGTTTTTAGACCACCATTTAAGTAAGCAATGTACATTTAAGTAAGCGGTATGTCCTCACGTACAGGTTCAGCTAAGATGGAGCTCCTATTTAATTCGATCAGAGCGTCAGGTAGTGTAGATACTCTTTCAGTTACAGCAACTTCATAAAATATAGTTACTGAATGTTTTCATATGTAAAGTCTTGTGACCAACACATGTATTGTGTCCCTGTTTTCCATTCTAGGTGGCTGGAATAACAACCCTTCAGCAAGGCAGTTCCAGGCTATCTTTTGCCGGCTGGGCAGGGACAGTGCTTCAGACAACAAAAATGGCTGCTTTGTGGGAACCATTGTACCCACAAAGTTTATTTAGTCCCGCCTGGTGGGGGCCCACAAACGCAAAATTGTGTTTATTTAATTAGATGCCGGGTTTGCAAAACCAGATTTGTGGGTCATATGGCAAATGCAAAGCTGGCCTGACTGGTTTTGCATGAACGAGATGTGTGTAGAAGGAAGGTGAGGAAACCACACGCCTTGCTGACCGCTCATTATATCCAGCACGGCTGGAGCCCAGGAAGAATAATGGTCCTGGAACACAATCCGACCTGGACAGAGGACCAAAGCGGCCTTGATTTGGGTGTCCAAACTAGACACCTCCGGGTTTGAACGAGCGGTGAACGCTTAGGTTTTGGATTCTGTGGAACAGCATGGCCTGTGCATTGCGCCCCCGCCGCCTTTGATGCGGATGGTTTTCGGACCGCTTTTCACATTTCTATGTGTACATAGAGAGACAGGCAATGTGGCAGCACAAAACAACACCGTGTCTCTGTCTGCTGGGGAAATGTCCTATGCTGAATATATGGAAGAACACAGCTACACTTTCACCAGCATTTCAGCTGTTCTGTATGACCATAGCTATCTGCTGGCCATGTTTGGTGGTCTGTTGGAAAATGTTTTGGTCTACATGGCGGATTTGTACTCCTGCAGATTTTTTGAAAACTGAGCTGTGATGTGTGTCGTGTCAGCTTGACCCAGGATGCTGCACCATCATCATTTGATGAAAGCTGCTACCTTCTCACTCTGAGAAACAATGGTGGCTTAGTGATTCCCTCACAAGGGACAGTGAAAGTGGTGAGATCTACAGAGAAAGTAATCCCTGGTGCTGCAACAAAGCAACCTCCAAAGCAGTCCTTCGTCACACACGTCGCCCGTGAAGAGATTGGAACAGAGGATGTTTTCCTGCTTGGCAAACACATCGAAGAGACACAATTTGGCATTGACGATCATCATTCTGACTTGTTGTCATTGGTTGTGTCGGTGTTTCTGAATTGGAAGAATCAGAGAAGAAGAAGTGTCCACCATCTTTTCTCCGACATCAACTTTTTTTATTTTCTTTATTTAGACAGGTAAACCCCATTGAGATCTGGATGTCATTTTCAAGATGGACCTAGGCAGAAGTCTGCAATAAAATACTTATAACTCTGTCCAGCTTATAATCACAGGTACAGGGACTGGTCCTACCTCCGATCACATCTATGTCTTCATCTTCAATATCTCGTTTTAACCCTCTCGCAGTGGGTTCCTCCTCCTGGATACACCACACTGCGAAAGTCACCTCTCTTGGCCTGCAGAAAGGCAGCACCAGAAAAAATCATAGGCTGTTTCAGAGTTTGTTTCCGATCCTCGTCGGCCAATCCAGCACAAGATTGCCTCATCTGGCTTGTTTATTTGCGGGATCGTCTAAGACCAGCAACACACACAGCTGATGAGACAATTGGTCTCCACAACAGACACTTCAGATTGTCTATAACCGCCTACAAGAAGCCAACTTGCATGCTCAGCAAATTCCTCAACGTGACCCCGACCATGTTCAAAGGACTGTCAATGCGCTACAAATGGCCATACCACGATGCCGATATGAAGATCAGTAACTACTGAAAATATATTTTGAGTTTATCTATATATTGCATAACCCAAATGTTGATAAAACTCATATAGTTGACATTGGGTGTTTATATTTTTGTTCAGTGTAGATTCTCCTTAGGCTTATTAAAAATGCTGCAGAAGCCTGAGCCTGACTCAACTATCAAGGAAATAATTCCGGCTCAACCAATTCGGCTCGGGCTGAGGCCATAAATCTAAAATCTGATGAAATAACTACAACACTACTTTTTCCTGTTAATGTTGCTTCTTTGAACAATAAACGGTCAGTGGGTCAGTCTCTGCATTGCCTTGTGATTGACTGTTGACCTGTCCAGGGAGTATCCTGGGTTTCTTCTTCAGTGACTGTTGGAGATCCCTCCAGACACCCTACAAGGATACGCATATGTAGAAAATCAATAGACAGGTGAATGGAAATACGAATGCAGTATGTACATGTGCAAGAAGGAGGCTGCTGTGTTTGGATTGTTGCCTTTTCAAACTGTATCCAGCAGAGACACAGGAGTCAAGGCTCAACTACCAGGGAATCTCAGACAGCGTCCCCTCCAGACCTCCAAGACTTAGCTGAATAAATCTGAAGCACAGTAACACTAAGACCGTATCACAAGAGATAGACATGGTGGACCACCGCCATGTGATTGAATTAACTTAAATTATGCATAGTATGAAAAGATTATAGAAAAAAGAAATAATCCATATGATTCTTTTGTCCCATTTCTCTTTTTAGCTTCCATCTTTTACCCTCTTCATAGCTACTTTATCTCACAAACAACGGCTTTGCTTTTGTCTCTCTTTTCTCTGCCTGAGAGGATCATGAGTTTTAGGTGACCTACTTAACCGTTAGCAATGCAAAGGGATTTCAAACGAAGGTAAAATGTGAACAAAGGCTGTTTGGTGTGTTTACCCTACTGCTTCAAGAACAACTGAAATAGCCATATCAAATTTTTTTTTATTAATTTCTTACTTTCAGAAGACACTGCCATTTCAAGACCATTATTTTTGTGTTTTAATGATGTAAAATACTTTGAACTGCCTTCTTGCTGAAAAGTACAATACAAATAAACTTGATTGGTTATTTGGATAATAACATTTTTTTATTTCAGAATAACTACCCAATTTGATTGTTACATTTTTAATTCATTAAGAATAAATCAAACTTTCTGCTCATAGCATTTTATGAAAAGTTATTAATTGGTAAAATTATTTTGAGCTTTATGTTTAGTATTCCTATTGCTGATTTTGCTGTTATTTTTGGCTATTGTGAGTTTTACTAACTTGCTTCTAAAATATTGAGGATAACACTGTCAGAGAGCCTTCTTGTTTCCAATTCCTGGGTTACAAACATGTGACTCGGATGACGCATGAAATTCAGATGGAGGTCCGGAAGTGGCTTTCTCTGATTCAAAACAAAGCAAAATGGATCACAACCAGTAGTTAATGTCCTAAACAAGCTAGAACAGACGAGGCATGTTGAATATAGATTTAGGATATGATCCATATTATCCCTGTAAAAAAGACTTCTCTTATAATATTGAGGATTTACCCAGTGTCGAGACGATCCGCACAACTAACTATCTGGAGCTGCAGACCTCATATTATACGATGAGCCAGAAGAAAGTTTTCAAAAGCCTGGAGAATACAATTATTTAACTTCAGGTTGGGTCAAATTTAGGACTAGAAGAAGCATTAAATGGCTGTTGATTGGGTGAGTAGTGAGTTGTGCTATTTTAAGTAATTAGTCTATGATAACAATGCTATCGCTAACAACGAACTAACTTTCTATGTGCGTGGATCTCCTGGTAAATAATTTATTTAGCTTCTGTAAACCCAAATTCATGCTGGAGTTGTACGTTAACGTTGAGACGCTGTTGGATTCAGGTTCAATGTAGGTCAACGATTCGCTCCGATCTACAGAGACTCCGTGTTCATGTCTGTTCGTGACCAGACACGAAGCATGTGGGAGAATAGTAGCAGCTCACTGTGACTGTATGGCTGGATAGGTTATATTTAAATTATTTATATATATATTTTTTCTTTTAAGAATGAAAGTCCCACTGAATAAACATTATATTTTCTGTCCGTGACTCGGGACTGAGCTAGCTGCTAACAATATTAGCGCTCTGAGGACAACCACGCTAGGGCGTAAAAATAACATATCTTACCTTAGATATGGATGCTTATCTTTTCTAAGTAGCTGTCCGATAAAATATCTGAGAATACAATTTAAACGATCTGATCGTTTCTAGATAGTGGGCGCTGCAAACTCTGACATTGTTAGTTCTTATTTCTTGAGTTAGATGCACTTTTTTTCTCAATGTGATCATCTTGTAAAAATCTTAAATTGTAACGGTTACTCTGTGGTTGATTGGTTCAACAATAGCAAATGATTTAACTTCATGTAAGCTAACTTTCTGTCAGTAATGAATGTTTTCCACATGGAAGATTCTTGCTGGCATATACATCTACATGTAGACAAACCTAGAACTAAATTGGTCCAGTAAAACATGTTAATGGCACTTACATTATAGAGGGCATCTGTAAATTAAATTTAATGCAATTCAGTGATAATGTCCAGGAGTAAAGCTCAAACACATTTTTCTATGCATGTGCTCTTGGGGTTTGGGGCAGTACCTTAAAGGTCCTATAAAAATGGTGTGATTACAGCTGGAGTCAAGGCAATCATGTCCTAAGATATTGAATAGGGAATGCTTGTGTGTGTGTGTGTGTGTGTGTGTGTGTGTGTGTGTGTGTGTGTGTGTTGTGGTGATAGGATGCCTGTTCTGCCTCCACATTATTGCATTTTGTGGACTGTGAAATGGCAGGTTAATGCGAGCTGTTCCCACCTCATCTGGTCCTATACAGAAATGCATGCATCACACGTACATAAACACATGATCTCTTTGGCTGGGTTGAGACCGACAAGACAAATAAGGGTCAAATCTGGAAATGCTGTATTGCAGTCACATACCTGAGGTTTCTTCCTGCCTGAATGTTACATTTGACAATTCAACTACTTTTAAAAAAAATTAGCAATTTTTAAGATTTTTCAAGCAGAGGTCAGCTCCTTTTAAACACCATTGATCTAAATAAATAAATAAATAAAAACATTTTATGTTGACCCTCAACTATTAATTTCTGATCCACTTACCCTCGAGTATGAGGTTATCTGTTTTATATGTGAAACATTTTACTACTGAACCAGAACAAAGAGCAAGCCGATGTAATAAGAGGGACACTTGAAGTAGTATTTCGACAGCCCTCATTGCACATATAGTCATAACATAGCACTGTAAGTGTAAACTAGAGAGAACCATTCCTACCATAATTAAAAATAAATACAGGAATAAATAAATGACTTGTTAAAACATTTGCAGTACTAAAAAGCAGCTTGAAAGATAAGTTTGTGCCATTAAACGCGAGATAATGCTAAAGACTTAATAATTGATAAATCAATAACAGTAGGCACGTTTTAATTAAATTTTTAGGTGTAATTTATCTTTATGCTTTAATGCATTTTTTGTTTAAACCTATAACTTTCAGTCACTTTTTATTTTTGTTATTTTGTTCTAAGCGTTAATTTAGAACTGTCTCTCTCCATTCAGGAACTAGTGTCATGAGACGACAGTAGAGTTGCCACCCGTCCCTTAAAATACGTAATTGTCTCGTATTTGGTTGTTAAATGTGGCGTCCTGTATTGAACCAAAACGGGACCCAAGTTGTTCCGTATTTCTATAAATGTCCGGTAGACACGTCTATCACACATCAAGACTAATTGTAACAATAATTACCTAAATAAAACACAGGATATATTAAGGTCAGCTAAATTGTCGTGGTGTGAGCTAAAGGACCCCCAGAACGCTACGGACTGACGCGCTTGTGGTTGCCTAGAGACGGACACTACGCAGCCAAGGTGAGCTGCTATCGACCGCGTCTTTTTAAAACGTCCTCAACCCGAATCTCCACCGTCCTTAGAACCAAAACCTCTCGTAAAGATACGGACGTGAGAGGGAAGACTCAAATCCCAAGCTGAATATGTTAGTGAAGATGAATACAGTTGATTAAAACAAATGTGTTTGTCCTGGCGCTGTGTGTAGTGCTGCATGATGTCAGACAGAATGGAAACTGCAGACCCGGTTAGAACCTAAAGAACCAGACAGCAGCGTCCTTCATCCCTCAACCATCTCCTGAGGCTGATATGGTACAGAATAGAGGTGTGCCGATCGATCGGTCACCGATCATAATCGGGCCGATTTTCGTGAAAAAGTGCATACGGAGGATCAGACAGCAGGTAAAGCAGCGCACAGCTACAAACACTCACCTGGATTAGCATGACGGTCAGAAAGCTAAACAAATAACCCGCAAAATTATTTAAGTCTTCGAGCCGCGATGTCAGACGCTGGTTCTGCTCTCGCTGTTGAACCGCTGCTACGCTACAGGTAATAATATTTCACAGACGGAGCTTCGCTTCTGCTCCACCTGGTAGTGACTCTCACACCGAACCTCTGTTTAAAGCTGCAGCATCTAACTTAAAAAAATACATTTTACCTACATATTAAAACTTTCGCTGTCCTAACATGAGACAGATAATCTCTAAAAAAATAATCGATCTCCTCCCTGTTCTGCATAATTACTCCCAGAAACAGCCAATCAGAGCTAGCAGTAATCAGCTAGCCGCCATGCTATCAGGAAGTTTTCATTCAGTAACTCTGGATTGTTTATTGTAATGGATCCTGTTTTTGCCTTTGAATGTTAAGTTTTATACTTGAACTTCTTGGCAATGTTGAGAGGTTTTATTTTGGCTCTTTGCATTATTTAGCCTCTTCAGAGCCTTCATATGTTATCAGTCTGTTAAAGATAGTATTATCAATACCAGTACAATTTGCACAAAGCCTGTTTTGTTTAGTTTTCTTCTTGGAAAAAGTTATTAAAAACAAGTGTTTGTCTAAATTAAGGTGAATTCATGGTTCCTTTTTCCACATAATGTAACCGGTAGTGTTTATGATAAAAAATAAATAAATAATAATTATGTGATCGGTATCGGTGATCGGTATCGGTGTATCGGCCCTCATGGGTGATCGGTATCGGTATCGGCAGGAAAAAACCTGATCGGCACATCCCTAGTACAGAACATTTTGCTATGATTGATTAAGTTGCTTATTGTGGTTTTAGTAAACTGTTATGGTTTGATTATTAGATAATCAATTATTTGCTTCTTTAATGTATATTATCAGCCAAAATCATATAAATGGCCATTTAAAGAACAAATCATATTAAGATATTAACAATACATAAATATTTCCTACTTTAAAAAGATTTGTTAGGGCTTTCTGTTTGTTTTATTAAGAAATGTTAACATATTAATTCAGTGTTCAGTGGTCATTTAATGTATTATTAATGTCAGACACAGACCTTCTGCCCAGGGGCGGATCTAGATGGGGCCCAGCAGGGGCACAGAAGAAATTATGCTAAATAAATGTCTTTTCTTAATATACAGAGGTGGATTTTTTTTTAACTTTCACAATTTTATTTTAACAATGAATTAAAAATTATAGTGCTGCACTTTTAGCTGCTGTATTGAGACATGATCATACTTTCCATCTACTAGATCAGGATCTGTAACCTGGATCTCCGGAGACACAAGTGGCTCTTTAGCTCACTTGATATATCAAATGATGAAATATTGCTCTGTTTTTTTGTTTCATTCTTTTTAAAGTGTCGCCATGGAAAAACACTGACTACCCTGGCCCTCGTGGTAAATTTGGTCTAGAACCAACCTCCAAACCTAACTCCTCCCTTGTATAAATATTTTGGTAATACTCTTTACAATACCAGAATTTTCACATAACTTTTATACTTTTGGAACCCTGTTTGAGGACACATTTGATTATTAAATTAGGTATTATGATCAGTTACTCAAGCAGTTTACCAAATACATTTTACACTTGCTTAATTAAACATGTTTAACTCTGATTGGAGTACAATTTTGGAGTACTCTATGTATGAATGATTGCTCTCTGGATCACTTTTTTAAAGGTTTTGTTGTCTATAGTTGCCTTCATTTGGAAGTAGTTTGACAGGAAAGTGGGTAATGAGAGAGGCGGAAGACATGTGCCCTGCGACCACCGCCACGATGACTAAGGCCTCAATATGTGGGTTGTGCTTTGCCCCTGCGCCATCACAGCACCCCCTCTGGATTACTTTTTAAAAACAAAAAACACTGCCATAAATATTGTCTATCGTTGCAGCGGCCATCCCACCCCATGAAAGTAGGGTGACACGCCGTGGTGGGCGTCCCTTATTTTGATTTCTGAAAGGTGGCAACCCTAACACCAAGGGATCATGAGATAAACCTGCAAATATGAACAGTCGAGAACCTGAGCATTTCCTTACACCAGGATGGTGAAGGAGGTGAAAAAGACATCTGGAGGGCGCTATAGAGTCAAAAATAAATGTAACTGAAGAATTTTATTTTAAATATGCTTGATTTTTCTACATCAAACAGCTCCTATAAACCTGTCAGAATGAATCCAGTACTTACTGTTTCTACATTTTATTAGATTTCCTTAAGATGGATCAACAGTTGAAGTATAAGAATACACGAATTTCACAAATCTTGCAATGTTCAGGAAAGTGTTGCATTTATATTTATCACCCTACCTAACTATGATGCTCCAAAATAAAGTTAAACCATTTTAAGTTTGTTTTTTTTTTAACTTCAGTTGAAAAGCTGGAGTCAGATTAAACGGGAAGATGGGTGACGCTAAGTACAAATGCACGCCACACTGCTCAGATTTTTTTTAATTGGAAGATAAATGTTTTAAAACCACGTTTCATTTTATATTGTAGTTGATGATCAAATATTTTCTCACTCATAACAACCAAACCAGATTTTTGCTTTATGTGCGGAAATTTTCCCCCAGACATGTTTGCTAATAATCAATGAAAATATCACATTTAGAAATGGTAATTTTTGCTTGTAGGTGCATATTTTTTGTAATGGACGAAATAGCACAGATCTTTTGTATTCTCCTGATAACATTTATAGGAATTAGACTAAATTTCTTGACTGTGCGGACTCGTGATGATCGGAACCTTTCGAACACAGCATGTTTGCACGGGGAAGAAGTAGATCCGAACACCGGGCTCTTTACAGGCTGATGGAGCTGTCAGCTTAACGGTATGATAGAAAAACAGAGAAAATAACCGGACATTTCATTGATATGTCTTTAAGCTCAATAGTTTTTTTTTTTTAATTATGGAACATGCCAAGTGCCAATTTTCTTAATTTTATGGAGAATATTAGCATCGATTAGCCAGATTTACCAGGCTAGCTCTGATAAATGCTCACATATGGGAGGGAGCCTTCTGTGCTACGGAAGGAGGAAATATAGAGATGTCAGAGCTTTAAATCTGTTTTATTTTTCTGTTTAAAGACTAACTGATCTATTTGTTTAATTTCTTACATCATCAGATTATTTCACATAACATTTCATATTATAAATGAAATATTCCACCAGTGGAACTAGTAGTTGTTTTAATCAATATTAAGGAATTATTGACTTAAACAAGCTTCTATATCTTGCTCAAAAGTTGCTTATTAATCAGTTTAGTCTTATTTTAAGTGTACTAAGATATTTTCACTAGAAACTGGACAAAAAAAATACTTGGTAAAATTTTGCCTTCAAATGATACAAATTCAACTTTACTGATCCCAAAGGAAAATTAAATATTATAACTGATATAGATTTGATTAATGATAACATTACCCAAACCATGAATTTCAGTAATTAAATTCAAACTAATCAAACTCAATTTCGTAGAAAATAATCCTAAATAATAACTAATTAAAATTGATTTTAAACACAGAAATAGTCTAATTATGGTAAGGCTGACCAATATTACAATATCATGAAATAAGCATCTTTATAATGTCTGTATCAATACTTTTTTATTAGTTTTTCTGTTTTAAATATTTGGAATACTTTCCTGTTTTATCCACAGACAGAGAGTAAAGGCATATCATACATTTTCTGACTCCTTAGAGTCTGTTGAGTATTTTAGTTGTTAACTCTTGTGTCCCTGATGTCCCTGGACACCACTGGGATAAAAGAAATGTATCTAGTTTGGTCAAAAGGTGTGGAAAAATGTGTATTATTTTTGTTTAACGAGCTCTAGCAACCTCTGTGATGGTCAGAGAAATTCAAAACCTGGTTTAAATGAAAGCCAAGAGTGTCCCCTTTAAGAAGATACCAAACACTATATTATAAACCTTTGACAAATGCCCATACCATGAGCCTAAACCAGACATACACCAGTCTCAAAAAACTGAATTTTTCCAAAGGGGTTGTTTACTTCATGAGCTGATAACTTTTGGAAGGGCTAACATACCAAAGTATTAACTAGAGACATGTAACTTTTCAAAAAATATCGATAGAATTTGCCACCCTGAAATGGACAAAAATGTCAAATTTTGGTCTCTGGCCCATGGACTAGCATTCAGCTGTAAAATTTGTTTTTGTTCAAACTTCAGCAGTTTTCTAGTTGTTCTGCTGAGGTAGTGACATCAATTTGTGACATCACGCAAATTGATGTCACAAAGAGAACAGAGAACAAAGAAAACAGAGCTGTAATGTCATAACCATTGCAGAAGTCACAGAGCAAGAGGAAGGAATGTCTCCTAAGAAGATTTTGGATTTGTCAAGACAAAAAACTTTAGCTACAGACACAGAAGCTTCAAGCCATCAACTTGAAAGAAATATGTCGATAGAAAGTAAAGACCTCATGAAAGAACAAGAGGATTTTAAGTTTAAAATCGAAAAGCTTCTTCAAAAAGACAATGAAAGCTTCAAAAAACTTTTTGAGGAAAACAGATGTTTGAAGGAGCAGAACACCACCCTGGAGAAGGAAAAAACCACCCTGGAGCAGAAATGCACTGCCTTGGAGAAGGAAAAAACCACCCTGGAGCAGAAATGCACTGCCCTACAGAAAGAAAACACCACCCTGGAGGAGAGAAACACCTTCCTGGAGCAGAAAAGCACCACCATGGAGCAAGTAGACTCCATCTTGGAGCAGGCAAACACCACCCTGGAACAGGAAAACGCCACCTTGGAGCAGGAGAAGATCTTCCTGAAGATGAAAAACTCCACCTTGGAGCAGACAAATATCGCCCTGGAGCAGAAAAACACCACCCTGGAACAGAAATGCACTGCCCTAGAAAAGGAAAAAACCATCCTGGAGCAGAAATGCACTAACCTGGAGAAGGAAAATACCACCCTGGAGCAGAAAAACACCTTCCTGGAACAGAGAAGCATCGCCTTGGAGCGAATAGATGCGGTTTTGGAGCAGGCAAACGCCACCCTGGAGCAGGATAATGCCTCTTTGGAACAGGAGAAAGCCATCCTGAAGGAGAAAAACAGCGATTTGCAGCAGAGAGGCACCGCCCTACAGCAGGAGAGCAGCACCCTGAGGCAGAAATACATTAACTTGGAGAAGGAGAAGACTGCCTTGGATCAGGAGAAGACCGACTTGCAGCAGATAAATGACGTCTTGGAGCAGGCAAACGCCACCTTGGAGCAAGATAACGCCACCTTGGATTTGGAGAACACTGCCCTGAAGAGGAGAAACATCGCCTTGGAGCAGAGAGGTACCACCCTGGAGCGGAACATCACCACGCTGGAGCAGAAGATCACCACCCTGGAGCAGAACATCACCACCCTGGAGCGGAAGATCACCACCCTGGAGCGGAACATCACTACCCTGGACCGGAACAACAAACTTTTGAAGAAGGAGAACACACAACTGGAAGATGATAAAGCCTCCCTGAAGGAAGAAAACAACATGCTCCGCCATTCAAAGAACGCCTTGGCAGAGGAAAAAAACAACCTCCAGCTAACTTACATCGGCCTGCAGCACAGAAGCGTCGCCTCCGAGCAGGAAAGAAAAGTCTTGGAGCGTGTAAATACCAACCTGCAGCTTGAAGTGGATCAGCTGAGCCAAAGGCTGAGGGACTCAGAGGAGAACGAGGATCTATCTGGAGAGGAAGCCGACGAAGACAACCAGCCGTTTTCAGACCAGCCTCAGGAACAGCCACCTATATTAGGACGTGTGGTCAGAGGTTTCACCAGTACACTTGTGAGAATATACCATGCAATCAATCTCAGGCACTGAGTTGAAGCATGATAATTCTAAATAAAGTGTCATGAGGCCTCCAAGCTTCATACTTGATTGTCAGTGGCAGAAAAGCTTGAGGACAAAAGGACTACGGTGTCAATGGAGCTTGACAGTTGGGGGCTGACCTCCAGGGCTTCGTGGTGAGTCCCTTTGGTCTCTCGGCCGACTTCCAGGGCTTATTATGAGTCCTATTGGTCTCCCGGCTGACCACAAGGACTTTGTGGCGAGTCCCTTTGGTCTCTCAGCCGACCTCGAGGGCTTTGTTGTGGGTCCTGTTGGTTTCCTGGCCTGCCTCCAGGGCTTCGTAGCAAGTCCCACTGGTCTCTCGGCCGACCAGCAGGACATGCTACGAAGCCCTGGAGGTCGGCCGAGAAGAGACCAACAGGACTCGCCACGAAGCCCTGGAGGCAGGCCGGGAGACCTATAGGACCCGTAACAAGTCCTGGAGGTCAGCCAGGAGAGCAACGGGACTCACCACGAAGCCCTTGAGGTCGGCCGGGAGACCAACAGGACTCGACACGAAGCCCTGGAGGTCAGAGAGACCAGCAGGACTTGCTATGAAGCCCTGGAGGCAGACCGGGAAACCGACAGGACCCGCAATTAAGCACTGGAGGTCAGCCGGGAGACCTACAGGACTCGTAACAAGTCCTGGAGGTCAGACCAGAGACCAGCAGGACTTCGTGTGGTGCCCTTGAGGTGAGCCTGGAGACCTCAAGGGCTTCGTGGTGAGTCCCGCTGGTCTCTGGTCTGACTTCCAGGGGTTTGTTGCGGGTCCTGTCGGTTTCCAGGCCTGCCTCCAGGGCTTCATAGCAAGTACCGCTGGTCTCAGGTCTGACCTCCAGGGCTTCGTGGCGAGCCTGTTGGTCTCCAGTCTGACCTCCAGGGCTTTGTGGTGAGTCCCGCTGGTCTCCCAGCTGACCTCCAAGGCTTTGTTGTGGGTCCTGGCGGTTTCCATGCCTGCCTCCAGGGCTTCATAGCAAGTCCCGCTGGTCTCTGGTCTGACCTCCAGGGCTTCGTGGCAAGTCCTGTTGGTCTCCCGGCTGACCTCCAGGACTTCATTACGGGTCCTGTCAGTTTCCCGGCCTGCCTCCAGGGCTTCATAGCAAGGCCCGCTGGTCTCTGGTCTGACCTCCAGGGCTTCGTGGTGAGTCCCGTTGGTCTCCCGGGTGCCCTTCAGGGCTTCGTGACGAGACCTATAGGTCTCCCGGCTGACCTCCAAGGCTTTGATGTGGGTCCTGGCGGTTTCCCGGTTTCCCGGTCTGCCTCCAGGGCTTCATAGCAAGGCGCGCTGGTCTCTGGTCTGACCTCCAGGGCTTTGTAGTGAGTCCCGTTGGCCTCCCGGCTGCCCTTCAGGGCTTTGTAGTGAGTCCCGTTGGTCTCTCGGCCAACCCTCTAGGGTTTCGTTGAGTCTTGTCGTCTTGCGTCTCCGGAGTCTCGTCGTGGGTCCCATTTGCCTCCTGGTTCCTGCTCTGCCGCAGGCAGGTACTTGCTCCACTGCCAGTGTCGCAGGTCCTATTGACCTCCCAGCCAGGCTCAGGAGGTCGGTCAGGCCGGGACACATCCCCAGCATCCCCAAGGTTCCTGTTCTGCCACCAACATCCACCAAGGTACTTGCTCCGCTGCCAGCGTCCTCCATGGCTGGTGTTTACCAGGATCCTCCTCAGATTCTTTTGGTGTTCCTTAGTTGTTTCCATTTAATTCTGCCTTGTTTTCCACATCTGCTCTTCATTGGTGATTCTAATTATGTTTATTTCTTGTTTCTAGTTATTTTCCTTTGTTCTAATTTAATTAGGTTCCTTTAGTCTCCTTATTCCTTAGTGTTTGTATTTTGGTTGTTTCCCCTTGTGTAATCTTCCCCCCTTTCCTTTGCCACTATCTCTATCCCTTCACAGTCTGCTTCCACTCCCTCCACTCACACCTGCTCATCAGCCCAGGTCCTGCACAGTGGTGCACTTGGTAGCGCCGTTGCCTTGCAGCAAGAAGGTCCTGGCTTCAATTCCCAGCCATGATTATTTCTGCATGGAGTTTACATGTTCTCCCAATGTATGCGTAGGTTCTCTCCGGGTACTCCGGCTTCCTCCCAAAGTCCAAAAGCATGACTGTTAGGTTAATTGATTTCTGCAAACTCATCCTTATGTATGGATGTGTGCATGCCAGTGTTGTGATCAAGACCACCTAACCTGAGACCAAGGCAAGACCAAGACCAGAGTGTATTGAGACCGAGACAAGACCAAGACTTTTAGGATCTGAGACCAAGACCGAGAGAAGTCGAGACCGAGTCAAGACCAAGACCAGCGGCCCGCGCTACATGACACAATAAAATGCAAAATATGATTAAAATTGCTTCTCAAATTGATCTGAAAGATCAATATAACCTGAGACCAAGACCAGTGTATTGAGACCAAGACGAGACCAAGACTTTTAGGGTCCGAGACCAAGTCTCCGAGACCAAGACCGAGTCAAGACCAAGACCAGTGGCCCGCGCTACATGATGCAATAAAATGCAAAATATGATTAAAATTGCTTCTCAAATTGATCTGAAAGATCAATATAACCTGAGACCAAGACCAGTGTATTGAGACCAAGACGAGACCAAGACTTTTAGGGTCCGAGACCAAGTCTCCGAGACCAAGACCAAGACCAGTGGCCCGCGCTACATGACACAATAAAATGCAAAATATGATCAAAATTGCTTCTCAAATTCATCTGAAAGATCCATATTCCCATAAAAACACATAGATATTAAATACTTAATACATTTTACCAATATTAAATATTCCATCTCTGTGCTACAATCTGTGACACAGAGATGTGCCACGGATTGTGCCATCCCTAAAAAGATAACACCCTGGGCGTTTGCCCATATTGCTCATGTCAGAAACCACCACTGTCTGCACCATTAAACATAGCAATTGAGGCAATGCCCTGACGGTAAATGACGCTCAATTATGAACACTGACCAAGGAGCAACAAGCAAGAAGTAACCAAGCACAAGACGCTCATCGTGACTATTCTCTCCCTCTCTCCCACTACATGAAGCCAGGCAGTCTGACACCATGGCACACATTACCGCTGCCACTTTGAACAAAAACAATCAAATGTGCATGCTCTGCATGCACTTTCGTTCTTGTGTTTTAGTTATTTGTTAATTTAAAAAATATCAGCGTACATAATTAAATAAAATAATCATAGCTATTGCAGTGTACGCAGAGCATTACAAGAACAAAGAATGGGTGTTCTGTCAGGTCAGATTGTCATACACTTAGCACAAATTCACAGCTATATCTGTCAGACACGTCATTACCATAACAGTTGTATGGCATCCTGACTTAGCGGTTAAGTAGGTTAATGAGTTTTACATGGGCGTGTGTTTTAGCTGACTCCAGCTGCAGCCAGACCCTGCTTTAAAGACACTTTGAAACCACGACAATGCATGTGTATCTATATAGTTATCATTGAAAACAATTTAATGACTTATTTTCGTCATAACTTGCTGCTTATGGTGAACTGACAACTCCTCTGACGGTCGGACTTCTTAATGCGCATGGATTTTAATCGGTGCATTTTGCATCCACTGAAAACAATGATGTTAAATAAATTGGACAGTATGCTGTACATTTAGTTATATATTTACAGTTGTGGTCTCGACTGGTCTTGAAATAAAATGCCAAGTCCTCAGCGCCCGAGACCGAGACCAAATGCAGTCGAGTCTGATACAAGACCGAAACCATCAAAATATGGTCTCGAGACCAAGACCGATCTCGAGTACTACAACACTGGTGCATGCATGGTTGTTTTGTCCTGTCTCTGTGTTGCTGGCAACCTGTCCAGGGTGTACCCTGCCTCCTGCTAGAGAGGCACAGTAAAATATGCTGGGTTATTTTCATAACCAAATTTCTGGGTTGAAACTGTTTGGTCATAGGTTGGGTTAGTGCTATATTTATTTTTAGGAACATAAAATTACTCTTAACATTTGAAATTGCTGGCTCATTACAAGTTATTTGCAGTGGAGACAGCTATAAGATTGAATTCAGTGATTCTTAAAGTTTGATTTGTGATTTTGCCTTTTCTGATAGATTTTGTAATTTTACATCCAGGATCTTCAGGAGAATTAAGCGAAACCCAAACTCCTTGTTCTCAACAAAGACCTTCTGTATGGCCAAGAACATGAGTCTACTCCCCCAAGGTATGGAAGCTCAGAAGAAATGTTCTCTAAAATGTTTTCATGCTTTTTAGTTACTGCAACATTTTAACACTAGCTTATGTTTGCCAGACAGACAAGATGATGTAGCCCTGCAGCTGCTGCCAGTACTCCTTCCTGCTCCACCTTACTAATTTGGGAGAAGTTTCAGACCCATCAACCTGGAAGTTCAGAAGGCTTCATTGATACCCAGCCTGTAAGTCAACATTCATCTATGAATAATGCTCATATTGTTTAAATAAGTGCATCACATTCAGTAGTGAGGTTTTGTGTTAAACTAGAATCAGTCAGAAATTAGTTTTTACCTTTAAATTCACTAAAGGCCTGTTTTTGTGTCTCCTCTCTCTTGTTCTCAACAAAGATCTTTTGTATGGCCAAGAAGAGAAAGGAGCGGCCATCTTTTCAACATGAATTTTCTCTCTTAAGGTATTGAAGCTCAAGAGATGTTTTCTAAACTGTTTTTAACATTTAACATTTTAACACAAGCTTATGTTTGCCAGACAGACAAGATGATGTAGCCCTGCAGCTGCTGCCAGTTCTGCTCCCTGTTCCACCTTACACATTTGGGAGAAGAGTTTCAGACCCATCAACCTGGAAGTTCAGATGGTTTCATTGATATCCAGCCTGTAAGTCAACATTCATCTCTGAATCATGCTCCAATTGTTTGCTGTTTAAATAAGTGCATCACTAATGGCCTGTTTTTTCTGTCTTCTCTCTCCATCAGGTTGGGACAAACCTGGTGGCGCATCTACAAAATGTGACAACCCGTATGTCCTCATGCAAGGAGAAGGGCAAAAATGCTAAAGTGTCGTTAAAAATGCTCCTTGTTTAATGGCTGAAAGTTTTACTTGTAGTTTGCTTTAAAACAGACTTTTTACATTAAATGTTTTCTAATGTGTAGTAACAGATACTTCTGGAGTTGTAACCAAATGAGTTGAAGTGATTTAACTATATACTTTGAAACAACTTACTTATGTTTTGTAACTTTTGTAAATGAAATCTGCTGGCTCTATATATGTATCACGTGGAAATAAAAGAGGCTTTAAATTCAGATCGTTTTTAATCCTGTTTTTATATAGTGCAATTTAAAATTAAATCTTTTTTTAACCCAACTATAGTGGTACAATAACCCTTATGTTGGGTTATGAGTTTCAACCCAATTTTGGGTCAATTTAACCAATTTAACCAAGTCAATTTAACCAATTCAATTTAACCCAACCTAAAGCCAGGAACTCCTGCTGTTTTACGGCTTTTCACAGATGAGTATGAAAAGCTAGAACTTCTCTTAATTTTTTTCCCACACAGACAAAAGGCAGTTCAAAAGATCTTAGAAAACCATCTGCTGTAACTACAGGTAACATAAAGGTCAATAGGCCAGAATAAGTTACTGATTTTAAAACTATAATTAGGCTATTTCAATCAAGACATGTTAAGTTTTAAAACTAGCATACTTTAAATTTATTTTCTTAACAGTACTTCTCTAATATAAGGCTCACAACTGAACTGTTGACAAACTCAACGGATTTTAACTTCAGGTATATAAGTTAAATTAAAATACTATCAGGTGCAAAATTGTGACAATACCCACAATAAGACGCTTGTTAAACCACATTAACATTTTTGAAGTTTAACTTAGGCATTTTACACACGTAGCTAGGTTTAGATAAAAACAAATATATCTGCCACATTCTTTTAAAAAATGTATACACACAGGACTGGTTTAGAAAAATAGTTCTTCCACACAAACCCTCTGAATAACACCTCTGAGCGTTGTTTAACATGCCAAATCCATAGGGGGAAGTGTAGGGCACAGCTAAAATGTCAACCAATCACAATCCTTCAAAACAATGACAACTTCGTTTTAGGAATTAAACATGGTGCCAAGAGATTAATTTGTGTGGACAGGCAAATAAGTTGGACTACTTTTAAATACCACGTTAGAGAATAAAGTTAATAAAACACAAGACGATGTCGACTGGGAATCTTGTCAAAGCAAGTCCATGTGCGCTCTTTCTCCTTTACAACTCAATGTATTGGAGAAGATGGGTTTGTAAAAATCAAATAAGTAAAACGCATTTGAACCAAAAATTAGTATCTAACAATGGTCAAGTCTCAGACTAGAGGGACCCTAAATCTCCAGTTTCCAATGTCCACATGCAAATAAGGAGAATTCTCAAATCGTCACTTAGGTGGGAGTTTTTATTAATAATAATTTTTTGTCATACTAAATGAAGTTTACATATGGATGAAAAGTGAAATAGCATAAAAACCTATTCATTTTTTTTATTGGGCGTGAATCAGGCCTTTTTTTATGATTGTAAAAATTCAGTTTCAGAAGAGCAGCTTCTTTCCCCAACTTTGAGTGTGCAACGTTATAACCAATGCAGGTGTGAAACAATTTTAGAATAAAATGTTTAGACACTACACATTCATTCTTTACCCCGTTTTCCTCTGCTGACATCACATTAGCCAGTCCTTTTTTTCTTCTCTTTCACGTCCCTCGGTGTCCACCTGTGCTGTCTCCGTCTTTATACCTCGCTCCTGCTTGCGGGCGATCAGGTAGACAGCGGTCATTCGAGCAGTTGGTCTAAATATCATCGGATCACCGAGGGTAATGTGTTTGGTGGGGAGAAGCTGCCCTTCGTTGTTGGTGCATTGTTGTGTGCGTGCCTTGTTTCCTGTATAAGCACCAGTGTGTGGGCAGGTAGCAGCAGTGTGAAGTATGCTGATGGTATTGAAGGCAGAAGGACTAGGAAAGAGGTGGAGAGGAGGTCAAGTAGACCACAGTGAAACGCACACACGCACACGCCCTCTTGCAGATACAAAGGGATTAGCATACTGAAGATGTGTAGAACAGCTTGTATTAGTACTTTTCCACATATGAGCACACCCACCCACGTCGAGATGTGCACCTATACTGTGCAACCTGCTGACTTAGAGGACAACGTATATTAAGTCAGGCATGAGTAATAACACTGCAAAAAAGCTGTTTTTCACGCTGGCACCTGTGCATGTGGGTACGTTCACATCCAATGGTTTCCCACCTTTTTAATTTCTGACGAAGCAACACGAGCGGAGACCCCAGGCTCATAATAAGCCGATGGTTAAAAATAGAAGCTCTGCGTATGCACAAAGCCCAGATGCTTGGCTTCTAGAAAATGCAAATATTGTCATGGGCCCATGCTGTAATGCATGGAGTGTCTCTTTTCTTCTTAAACAGCAGAAAAGACGCATGAGGTAAATAAAACTTTAAAATATAAATATATATATTTTGCATTCAGCTGCTCATACACTCCTAAAGGGGATCTTGAACAAAGCCTGAATTTGTACATTTGAAGTGCGTCTTCTGTTCATGTTGGCACCATTTGCAATACAGTTGAAACTGAACTTGAACACATCGAGCCATTTTTGTTAGCTTGTGTCAGCATTTGTAGTGTCATGGTTGTGTTGCATGCCACCCAGGGCACCTGAGGCATTCTGGAAAATTCTTCAGCATCAAAGGGAAGTGAGTCTGTGTCCATGTTCTCCTGGAGGAGCACCAAGAAGAGAACTATTTTTCCATTATTTGATGAAGAGCGAAGTTGTTACAGAGGATTTGTAAAGACCACAATCCTCTGTATCCAAGGGTCTCACAGACCGATTTCTCTAACCGCATCCACCCAAGATCAAATAAATAAAACCAAAACTTTAATAGTTATAACCTTGGCATTTTACAGCAAAAATTAAAGAAGAACATTGATTTTTAAAGAGGAGTTATTTTAGGGTAATTTTATACCCAATACTTTCCGGTAGACTCAGTTCGATTAGGGATAAAAATTGCAACATTTATTAAATTTTCAGCTGGTGTGGTTCTTTCATACTGGGCTGTGTTCAATGATCCAAACCCTCTGAAGAACATGTTCACGTCCTTACGTATGGCGTGACGAGATGAACACAAAAGAAAACGACACGGAAACCTCCGAAGAAGACACCGAGCGCAGCTTCCTCCTTCACGAATTGTCAACAAAGACAGAGTAGCATTATATTTTAACGGTGGTAGGATTTCTCTTTTGTCTTCCTATTCTTCCAAACCAGAAAAAGAATTAGACCAGAGGATATTTACTTATACTTATCTACCAACCCTGAATAGGAGTATCTAGTTTATTTACTTTGGATCAATATTATTAGCTTTTTCTTCTTTTGCTCTTTCTCTTTGTTTGTATTTCCTTTTAAATCCTGTAAAGCACTTTGTATTGCCTTGTTGCTGAAAATGTGCTATATAAATAAAATTACCGTTACCTTTAAAAGACCAGTTGCCATTTCTACAAATAGCACTAGACACATGCGTTTCTTTTGGATGCATTTACCCAGAATGCCCTGCTCTTTAGTCTACTTTCAGGTTTTGGAGCAGGTTTCGTTCTGCTTAGCATTCGCATATGCATTTGAATCGCACCAGAGTTCACTTGAACTGAACCAATACGCAGGTTTGAAAGCGGATCAAAGTTCGTTTGCACGTTGACGCGTCACCCCAAAAGACGGAGTTTCTGGGCAAACGAACTAGAGTTCAACTAAGATGTCAAGAGGTCAAGACTTAGTGCAATGCAATTTCATAAATGCAATAAAACAAAACAACATAAAAGATTCCATTAAATCATTTAATTTTAACGGTATTAATGTTGGTAGTCAGATACCATCCTAAACAGACCACAGGATGTTCTGCCATAACCAACTTTTACTCTCCTTGACTCTCAGCTTGACTCGACTATTCATAAAAAAGATTGAATATATACAGAGTGGACCTGATGAAAAGGGAATCGGCAGAGTTTTAGAAGTTGATCAGTGGCTTCGCAATGAATTTATGTATATAAAAAACAATCTTCCCATTTACAGCCGGAAAAACTAAATACTGACAGGCTTGTTTTAAACTTCCATTTTACATAATTTCCTCAACAATTCTTAGCAAGCGGTGTGCTCCTGAACACCTCCAGGACTCATTTTTCACTCTGTGGCATATTTACAAGTCAGTGCTCATCATATTGTAATAAAATTATAGTTCTTTCCTCTGCCCCAGATTTGCATGTGTGGGAGTGAGGGACTGGAGGGAATTGTGTCCAGGAGAGGAAAGAAACTAACCAAGTTTCTCGAGCACATAATGATGCACCTGCCCATTTAAAACCAGATGAGTACATCAAGCCATGGATGACTCTCAAACACACTTAAGACATATGCACGCCCTCACATGCTGATTTCATTTTCCACATCCCTTCTTTCTTTACCTCTGCATCAATGCACTTCTCATTGGTTAATTACAAAAGCGTGTCTCTGTTAAACAGAGTTCATCATTCACAACTTTTTTAGTTTATTTATTTTTCATGTAGCATTTCATTACTATCACTAGTGGATTGTTTGATGAGCAAGTCATTTCAAATATTACTACAAATCACTTTTAGATTCTTTTATCTTCAAATTTTTAGACATTGATTTATAGATAAGATTTTATGTAGTAACACTGCATTGATTACTGTAAAATTAGAATGGTTCTAAAGTACGCAGAAAAATCAGACTTTAATTAAAACCCCAAGGTGATTATATTATAGTAAAGCATAGATGGGACAGCAAGTAGCATAGTTTGAGGCTAGCATGACTATGGACGTGCTGTAAAGAAACACAATGTTTACACAATTTCCTCAAATTATGTGCCTCCTTCTTTTACTTCCCTTTGCCATCTTTTTTTATCCTTTATGTAGCATCTTTCTGTAGCAAAATTTCTTTGTTGTAACACGTATAAAATAAATCAATAATACAAGTAACAGTAAGAGTAAAAGTTACAATTTTTGTGTACCCCTTCAATAACTGTATTTTGAAAGAAAGACTGTTTTGGCTGTTAAGGAAACCCAGCCACTTGCATTGAGGTACTGACTTTGCATCAGTCGCTCTAGCCATAGGACAAACCATACTAAATTATTTATTAGCGTCAAACAATCTTAATACCGAAAATCTTTTAGGTTTGACTTTAAGATAAGACAGTGTTTAGATGTTTTTATGAAACATTTTCTGGTTGGGTCTGCTTCTGTTAACGCTCTTTGGGTTGTGTGATTTATAGTTTTTGTTCCGCTCTGGCTCCTTGTGCTCCCTTTCATTTTTGTAAGTTTGTCCATCATTTTGTTTCATTAAACATTCTTCATTTACTCAATGACTCTACCTTTCTGCTTTTGCGTCCATCGTACATCATGACAAACACTACATTTTGTCAAATGCCTTCATCAAATCAAATATGTTAATCAATAATCCATTTACCACTAATCAAAGTAACTCCAAACAGGTGGATGGTAAGTCTTGATTTAGAGGAACTCAGTGTTTTAGCATCTTTGCATTTTTCTTGAAATTTGTTCTAGATTTGTGGTGCATAGACGTGGAATGCTGCTTGTTCAACTTCAGCTAAAACCCCATCTAGCTGATTTTTTTCCCTCTCTGTAAGTAGGTCGTTCTCAATGTTGGTCATGAAGGTGCTGTGCAACAATGTCACATATATGCCCTAGTTAAAGACCGCACATTTGCAACTACACATAAACATGAGTTTGTACAGAAGTATACATACTCAAGACAAAGTTAGTAGCTCAGTGATGTTCACCATCCTGCTACCTGACAAACTGAAGAGTGAATCTTGTGCACACAAACACACACACACGTTTGCGTGGCTATCTTTGTGGGGACTTTCCATTGACTTCCATTCATTTCTACATCCTAAACCTTACCTTTACCCTTTTCCTAACCCTAACCAAAACTCAATTCACACCTTAGTCCTAACTCTGACCCCTGACCCAAAAACAGGGTTTCCCCTTGTGGGGACCAAGCTTCGGTCCCCACAAGGAGCGATTGGTCCCCTCAACATAGTATGTGTCAGGAAAATCGTCCCCACAAGGTATTACAAACGCACACAGATGTCCGTTAACTCTCAACACTCTCTGCTTGTCACTTATTTATTCAAGGCTGTAATACACATTTATGTAACAGCAAGCCAGTTCTTAGAGAAGTGTAAATGATTCAAGGCATGTAGATGGGGGGGGGGGGAACAAAAGATAGAGCATTGGGAATCATCTGACTGTGTTGTTGTGTCCAATAAGGCCCCATAATCTCTATAGGAACTAGTTTATTTCACTACACAGGACCAGAGAACATCCAGTTGGCAGAATAATTGCAAAGTATTAGACTAGTCTGTGTGGGGGCAGGGAGGGAAAGCTCCTCAATTGCGAAACTCTGATGCTTTATGTTTCCTTGCAAGTCCCATGAGATTGTTCAAAGTTAAAAACAGATGATTAGAAACTAGAAAGTCACCACCAAGGGAGTGAGTTATAGCTTCCATGGCTCAACATCCATTCACACACAGACGTTTGCTCATATTGCAGTTCATATACAACATAAGGGAGACAATAACACAGTAACTAGGATAAACTCACGCAGCAGGGGACATTCCTATTTTCTAATTGTCTTTGAAATGACTCTTTCTCTCTGCTTAAATCTTATGGTGGATGAATTATGATTATGGGTCTACAAATCATCCCTTTTAAAACAAGACACACTTCAATGCACTTACTCCAATATGCACAACAGTAGTGCCTTGTAAACCCCCCATTCACATGCATATATTATTTTCGGAAACCATAAAAGCCTATTTACACAATCAGTTAAAATCTTTGCAAATGAAATACGGGTTTATGCTAATAATATGTGCAGGATTGCTAATTAATAACTGTGAGGCGATACAGCATCATAGGGAATTGCATTGCTTATTGCAACCAGGATAGTCAGGCACAGCTTGACAAAAACAATGGAGTAATTTTTGTGAAGTTTGTTTATCTAAAAAAATATTTACTTTCCTCTTCTATGTGGTAAATGGACATTGGTAAGAAACCAATTAAAGAAATTAAATTCAGAAAGTTTTATCATGTTGATAGCTGCTTTTTTTTGTTTTATCCAAGAATACCATTCCAACACCACTATTTTATGTAGTTTTTGCACAGAATTCATCCAGAGAACACATTTCTAAAACATAAACATTTTACTTACTTACAGTTTATACCCAAAATCAAAACACATACATCTGCAATGACATCATCCCAAAACAATCGAAATTTTGCTTTGGTTTGTATTTTTGTGGCCATTAATGAGTTACGTCTTCGTTCTCTGAATTAACTCATCCTGAGTGGTGTTACAGCAGTCATTCTCAAAACAGTGTTATGTTTCTTATAGATGTTCGTAAAGATTTGCTGATTTTTGCATAAAGGGTGTGAAACCGGCAAGGCCCTGTCCTGGGGGTAGAGGGCAGTCGCCAGCTTGTAACCCCAGTACTCAGGCAAAAAACCTCCACTGCTGCATCTTGAAAGTACTGAAACAGAGTGATCATTATCCAAACTCTTGGCTGGGTCCTTCTGTCATGATATGGTGTATTGTATAGAAAAACATGTACAAAACATCATAATCCTCACACAAACATTATATTACACATGGAGGGACTTAATTAGGTGGGTATGATAAAGCTACATCCAGACTGCAATTCTAAAACAATGCTGAAAATCAACGTAATCGTTCACAACTTCTCTTTCTATTCACTGACTGGCCAGGTATAAACTCTACCGAAGAAATCTGGGTCAATGGGAGAAAGACCAGATTGTCAAGTGAGACTTGAATCGAGTGGAACATAAGAAGGCAATGCTCAGGCTAGTTCCTTCCACACATTATTAATGTGAGAATTTCTGTATGTCTTCCACAAAGTGTTGTCCTTTTGTTTTCAATAAAAAGCTTTTTGTTGGGCCAGTGTAACAGGGCGGCCGTTTGCGGTTGGATTTTACGGTGAAGAAGACTTCAAGAGGTAGAGTCAGGTGGAAACAGCAGTTGGTTTATTCTCTTCCCAGCATCAACACACACTCAATCACAATCCTTTTTCTCTCCCCACACAGGTGAAACCACAGGCTTAAATAGTCTCAGCTGTGCTGGACCCAACCACCTCCAATTCACAGGGGGATCTCCCTTAACAAATCTCCACCTATTTAAATAAACTACAATTTATTAAATATAAACATTTAAATTTACTTTTTATAAATATTTTATATTTTATCTTACACCAAATGAAACACCACAAAAAAACCCATAAACAATTATCTCCCCACACTTTTCAATGGCCTCTCCCGAACCTATAAATGGTGTCTGGACCCCCGGGGTTGTATTTGTCCAAACACCCTGGAGCGGACACAGAAAAGACAGGTGAGTCACTCATTATCAGCACTCCACACCTAACAGATATTGCACAAACATTTGCTCAGTTTTACCCACCAGTAGCTCCTTGCTCTGAGTAACAATTATCCTCCCTCCACAGGCAACCACCTCACTTTCCAATGAGGAGCAGCTGTGCAGAGCCCAGAACAAAAGGCTACATGCTAATTACTAAAATATTCAATAAATACAATTAAAACTTCTCGTGTGCAAATTGTTGTTTATGTGCAAATCTCTGCTTAAAGTGCAATGCTAAATAAAGTGCTTGTTAATAAAGTGCAAAAAGTGTTTTTAAAGTGCTAAACAGTGACTTAAATACAAATAGACCCAGTAATGAAGCTCTCTTCATTACATTTCCTCCCTCCTCTCTTAAGAGTACCTCAGTCCTCTGACATTCTGGATAAACCGTCAGCAACCACATTAGACTTCCCTGGCTTGTACTGGACCGTGAAGTCAAATGGCTGCAGCGCCAGGTACCATCCAGCGATTCGGGCGTTGGCATCCCTCATTCGTCTTAGCCATTGGAGGGCACGATGGTCAGTCTCTAAAATAAAGTGACGTCCTAAAAGATAATACCTGAGGGCCTCAATAGCCCACTTCATGGCCAAACACTCCTTTTCCACGGTTGAATATCTTGTCTCTCTATCCAGCAGTTTCCGACTCAGAAACACCACAGGTCTTCTTTCACCGTCCACCTCTTGTTGAAGAACAGCTCCAAGTCCCACCCCTG
This sequence comes from Poecilia mexicana, assembly GCF_051168715.1. Lineage (NCBI taxonomy): Eukaryota > Metazoa > Chordata > Actinopteri > Cyprinodontiformes > Poeciliidae > Poecilia > Poecilia mexicana. Next base: position 6,383,411 of record NW_028263371.1, on the reverse strand, counting down.
AAGCGTCTGTTTGCAAGATGAATGGCTTAGTGAAGTCTGGTGTGTGTAGAACTGGATGAGTACATACTGCTTGCTTGAGGTCCTTGAATGCTCGATCACAGTCTTCTGTCCAGCACACTTTGTTGGGGGCTGCACCCTTTGTTAGATGGTTCAATACAGCTGATCGTTCTGCAAAAGAAGGTATAAATTTCCGGTACCAGCCCACCAAACCCAGAAATCCTCTCACCTTCCTTTTTGTAGTTGGAACTGGGAAGGACTGGATTGCATCCATTTTCCCCACTTGAGGCTTTATTTTTCCAAACCCAATGACAAAACCCAAATACTCCACCTCTCTCTGGGCTACAGCACACTTCTTTGGGTTAATTGTCAGTCCAGCCAATCTGATGCGGTGTAGCACCTCCTGTAGGTGAATCAGATGCTCCTCCCAGGACTGGCTATACACCACAACATCATCCAAATATGCTGCAGAAAATTCTGAAACATCTCTCAGCACATGATCCATTAAACGTTGGAATGTTGCTGGCGCACCCTGGAGCCCAAAAGGCATGACTCTAAACTGGTACATACCAAAAGGAGTTTTGAAGGCGGTCAGCTCTCTTGCTTCTGGTGCCAAAGCCACTTGCCAGTATCCTTTGCACAAATCCAGCGTTGTGATGTAGCTTGCTGAACCAACTTTCTCCAGTAGGTCGTCAACCCTGGGCATTGGGTACGGGTCAAAATTGGACACAGCATTTAAATTTCTAAAGTCTATGCAAAATCTAAGGGAGCCATCTTTCTTTGGTACTAGCACAATCGGGCTGCACCATTCACTACTAGATTCTTCAATTATCCCTAAATCCAACATCAGTTTTATTTCTTTTTCCAGTACTGGAATCAACCGCTCTGGTATGCGATAGCTCTTTTGACGACTCGGCACATCTTCTTTAACCCGAATCTTATGTTGAACCAGTGATGTAAATCCTGGAACTTCTTGAAAGAGCTGAGGATCCAAGAGAGGTTTGACTTTTTCCTGCTCAGTAGGGGACAGATGAGAAATGTCAACCAAAGCACAGTCTGACATGTTAGTTGGAAAAAATTTCTCAGTCACCTCCTCATCCTTAACTGCTCTCACAAATAACTCCTGGTGCACTGGCTCTTGTTGGCTGTGGAACTCTTTCAACAAGTTGACATGAAAGGTCTGATGCTTCTTAGCCCTTTCTGGCATGTACAGTTCATAAACCACTTTACTCACTTGTTTGGTGATCTCATATGGTCCATGCCATTTTGTCAGCAACTTGTTGTCGCTGGTAGGAAGCAATAAAAGAACCTTCTGACCTGGAAGGAAGACTCTGTCTCTAGCCTTCTGATCGTACCATCTCTTTTGATGTTGTTGAGCTGCTTTCATGTTGTCCTGAGCAAAAGATGCCATTTCCTGCAATCGCTCCCTCATATTGATGACATATGCTGCAATGTTTTCACCCTCTGGTGTAGCGTCTTCCCAACAGTCCTTCAGTAGATCCAATGGACCTCTCACTTGACGCCCATACAATAGTTCAAAGGGTGAAAAACCTGTAGACACTTGTGGGACCTCTCGGTAAGCAAATAACAGGTACGGTAGCCATTGGTCCCAGTCGGCACCTGTGTCAGAGACAAACTTGCGCAGCATATTTTTGAGAGTCTGATTATATCTTTCCACTAGCCCGTCCGTTTGGGGGTGGTAAGGGGTGGTCTTAAGTCCCTTAATCCCTAATAATTTATAAACCTGCTGCAACAGTTTAGACAAAAAGTTTGTCCCACAATCTGTGAGAATTTCTCTAGGTATTCCTACTCTAGAGAAAAGCTGCAGGAGACAATTAGCAACCTGTCGGGCTTTAATGGATCTGAGAGGAAAAGCTTCAGGGTACCGTGTAGCATAGTCACATATCACCAATATGTAACGGTGACCTGTAGAGCTCCTTTCTAATGGGCCCACAATATCCATGCCCAGCCTTTCAAAAGGTGTCTCAATAATTGGCAGTGGTTGTAGTTGGGCTCGAGCTACTCCTTTGCCTGAAGTCAACTGACATTTTTCACAAGAACTACAAAATTTAGAAATCTGGGTATACATTCCCGGCCAGACAAAACGGCTGCTGATTCTACTCAGTGTCTTATAAAAAGCCATATGACCTGCCCATGGAATTGAGTGACCCAGCTCCATAACTTTGTGTCTGAACTGTTGTGGAAGGGCTAATGCTCCACACTGTCCCTTCTTCTGATACAAAATGCCTCCTTTAATAACGTAAACTGCATCTTCTAGGAAGTCTAACTGACCCTGATGAGTTCCCCCCACCCCAGTTACCTTTTCAAACCAAGGTTTTAGTGTAGAATCAGCTCTCTGGAGTGCACCCAAATCTGAGGGAATGTCAAACTCAAAGAAGTTATCTGGCTTAGATAATTGTGCCGTCTCTTCATCACCTGAGCCTTTGAACTTCTCCCTTCTTTTCTGAGCTTTTGACTTTTTTGTTCTTCCCGGTTCTGCTTCTAAAGACTCCCCAAAAAAGGGCAACTCTTCTAACACAGTCTTTGAACTTTGCGCTCTTGTTACTACATTACAAGGTTTCAATGGTTCTACTGGAATATCCGTTTTAGGACACGAGTTCTGGGCATCTCTGTTGGTAAGAACTTGGGGTTCATAGTCTGACTGGTGGATAAGGTCAAAGAGAGTGGGTATATCATTACCAAGTATAACTGTGAATGGCAAAGAGGGAACTACAGCTACCTGTACCAAGTATGTTTGACCTCCCACTGTCAAATACACCTCAGCAGTAGGGTAGACATGTTCATCTCCATGTACACAACTTATTTTAACCCCCACCCCACTTAGCTTTTCTGCTGAAATTAAGCTAGCATGCACTAGAGATTGAAAGCACCCAGAATCAAGCAAAGCTTCTTCTTTCTGCCCATTAACTAGAACAGAAACAGTGCAAACTTTCTTTTCCACAACATCCATAGCTGGTCTTGGAACAGAACACATAAGTGATGGCTTTGATTTAAGGGCAGGGCAGAAATGTTGTGTATGACCAAAGCCATTACAGTTATAACATCTAATATCTTGGACTGAAGACTTGACAAATGGCTTTTTAACATTGGGGGGTCTTTGGGAAGGGAACTGCTTTAAACTAGAAACATTTCTAGCCTGACTTTGACCAGAGCCCTGTTCACCCCCAGTGGACTTACTTGATTGGGCATAGTGAGTCTCTCGGCCAAAATAAACGCTCTTGCTCCCCTTCCTGGCTGATGTGAAGACCTCTGCAAGAGTAGCTGCTTCTTTTGCCGTCTTTGGGTCACGCTCTCGTATCCAGACCTCCAACTCTGGATTAACCATCCTTAAAAACTGCTCCAGAATTATCTGCTCAGATATTTCTTCCACAGTAGATTTATCAGGTTTAATCCATCTTGAAAACAAGTCTTTCAATCGCACATAAAGTTCACGTGGCGTCTCACCTGATTCAATCTTCAGGGATCTGAAGCGGCGTCGATAAGTGTCAGCAGTGATTTCATATTTTGCCAGAATTGCCTCTTTCACTTTGTCATAGTTTTCAGAGTCAGCCATATCCATTAGAACGTAGGCTGTGCGGGCCTTGCCGGTCAACAGAGGGACAAGACGAACCGCCCACTCATCTCTAGGCCACCGACACACCTGGGCCATCCTCTCGAACGTCGTCAGAAAATGCTCAATGTCGTCATCAGTGGATAACGGAAGAAATCTTGGTTCAATTATGGACCTGGAACCATGAGCCACCTGGACATCACCACCATCAGATTCTTCTGATTCACCTGCATGTGCTTCAGATGTCCTGGGTCGAGCTTGTGTTCCTGATACCTCAGGTTTGTCCAATACAGCATGCACTTGAAGCTGCATTTGTTGAAATTGATGCTGTATGCTCTTCCACCTTTGTTCCTGGCGGGAAAAATCTTTATCAATCTTCAGGTCTCTAGCCACTTGAGACCGCATAATAGATTTCACCATCACCGCCAGTTCCTCCAACTTATCTTCAGGGTTGGTCGCTGCCATGGCCTCCATTTCACAGGAAGCTCCAGCTCCTTCATCAGGCTCTCCTTCTTGGCCTGGCTTTTTACCACTTCTGGTCATCATCTTCTCACCGTGGCATGACTGACACACTTCTGACACCACTTGTAACAGGGCGGCCGTTTGCGGTTGGATTTTACGGTGAAGAAGACTTCAAGAGGTAGAGTCAGGTGGAAACAGCAGTTGGTTTATTCTCTTCCCAGCATCAACACACACTCAATCACAATCCTTTTTCTCTCCCCACACAGGTGAAACCACAGGCTTAAATAGTCTCAGCTGTGCTGGACCCAACCACCTCCAATTCACAGGGGGATCTCCCTTAACAAATCTCCACCTATTTAAATAAACTACAATTTATTAAATATAAACATTTAAATTTACTTTTTATAAATATTTTATATTTTATCTTACACCAAATGAAACACCACAAAAAAACCCATAAACAATTATCTCCCCACACTTTTCAATGGCCTCTCCCGAACCTATAAATGGTGTCTGGACCCCCGGGGTTGTATTTGTCCAAACACCCTGGAGCGGACACAGAAAAGACAGGTGAGTCACTCATTATCAGCACTCCACACCTAACAGATATTGCACAAACATTTGCTCAGTTTTACCCACCAGTAGCTCCTTGCTCTGAGTAACAATTATCCTCCCTCCACAGGCAACCACCTCACTTTCCAATGAGGAGCAGCTGTGCAGAGCCCAGAACAAAAGGCTACATGCTAATTACTAAAATATTCAATAAATACAATTAAAACTTCTCGTGTGCAAATTGTTGTTTATGTGCAAATCTCTGCTTAAAGTGCAATGCTAAATAAAGTGCTTGTTAATAAAGTGCAAAAAGTGTTTTTAAAGTGCTAAACAGTGACTTAAATACAAATAGACCCAGTAATGAAGCTCTCTTCATTACAGCCAGGAATACAACTTGGTCAACACAAGGGAAGATGTTGTAGAGAGCGCCTCACTTCCTGTAGAAACGCTTCATGGTATTTTCTTAGAATGTTAAATTCTACAACAAATTTGTGCAGAGCCGATATGCTCTACAGTGAATTCCTCCCTGTTAACGTTGCGATGTGACATAATGATATAAACTAGCTTCACTTTTGCGCCACACGTTGCGTTCCCTTTCCAGAATCCCTATTTTTTAAGGTGATTGTGGCTGTGTCTCATCTATTTTATTTTTTTTCTCTCTCTCTGTCAGTCACAGTCCATGTTGTCTGCTCCCTTAACTGCGGCGAGTGCTGTTATCTATTTTCAACAGTTCCAAATCCCATACAGTGGGGCTCGGTTTCCACCTCCTGCTTAATCATCCTCAGCCAGTTTGCTCTGAATAATTAGCTGTGCACACAAACATGTACAAAGTTATTCATGTACAAAGCTTTAGTTTTGAAGCCTTCAGTATGACTCCTGACTCCCGACCACTGTTACCCTCTGAGCAGTTCATTTGAAGTACAGCAGGCAAATGAAAGTGATAGCACAACACTGGGGACTGCTGCCACTGACACGCTATGCTGCCTGATATTAAAGTAGAAGCACAAATAGCAGGACTGCAAAACTAAAAACAGAGGGATAAAAAGAAAAAAAGACTGAAAGAAGAATCCCAGTAAGTATGCTTTGATAGAAATTGATGCGTTTCTCTGAGATGGTTTTCCAAGTCGAAATAAACAAGGCTTATGTGGTAAATCGGCGGATGTGTTCATGTACAAATCAGCTAGGCAGAATAAAGCAGGGAAAACATAGCAAATAAAACCGGCACCTGCCTAAACTGTCACTGGAGCGATGCTAACTGGCTGGTTGTCGAGGTGGAAAATTTAATCTGTACAAAACAGCATTGCAAGTTTGGCACTATTGGACAGAGATTTAAAATTCATTAAGCTTCCAAGCTTATTAACCGTTTTACCTCGGACTGGACATCGACTACAAAAACGCTGTACAAGATGCTGTGGGATGTTTAAGGACATTTTGAGTCTATTATTTATGTAAAATATATAATTTAAAAATGTCTGAAGGAGTTAGGGTGTATTTCATGTCTTAATGGGTTTCATGTATTAAGTTTTTTGTGCATTTAACATCTGTGTTGACGCTTATGAGAAATTTTAAACCCGACGTCGATATGATATAGTGATTGTTCTCACAGTAATACCCCATGCAGTGAAGAACGTTTGTTGTAAAGTTTTTGTTTTTACCTGATACTGCCCTAAACTCTTAAAAGTTAACTAAACGCTTTGTTTTAACTCGTCACTGGTAATTACACCAGGTGGTGCTGACACCTCGGTCGTCATGGTGATGATTTTGCTTGATTACTTGCAGCACTTTGTAGTGTTGGAGACATTAGTTTAGTTACAGAGCTGTGAAGAAGTATTTGCTCCCTTACAGATTTCTCGTTTTCACCTTTGACGCAATTACTTTTCTCAGATCTTAAAATAACTTTAATATCAGAGGAAGGTAATCTTGAGTATGAAACACTGTTTTTAAAAGCTGCAGTATGTAGCTTCATTAGATTTTTTTACATTATTTTAAAAGTGTCAACATTTTGTGACAGTATGGTATGAGACAGAAAATATGTGAAAAGATTTAGCTTTTCCACACAGTTCCTGAGCAATTGTTGCCATCTGTAGAAATGCTCCCCTCCTGACCAAAAACAACCAATCAGCAAGGAGGAGGGTCTTAGCGCTGTCAATCAATCTCATATACTCGCTGCTCAATGTGTTAATGGTGGTGAAACAACAGACCGTTACAAGAAAACCGTTTATCCGCCAAACTAACTACCCTGAACGTTCATGACAGGCTCTGCTATCAAGAACGGGGTTGTGATTGACAGCACTTAGACCCTCCTCCTGGCTCTGATTGGTTGTTTCTAGTTAGCAATGGAGGCACTGGTGACAGGTAAGTGGAAAAAAATAGAAAAAAATTCAAGAGCTTTTTGAAAGAAGAGCCAAGCTTTACAATTGACTTACTCCATTCCCCCTCGTTTTCCAAACCAAGATTCATCCGACTGCTGTCAGCTGCAGGTGAAGCACAAACATCTCCAGACGGCTTCTCTTCAAAACCAAACTTTTCTTTTCAGCCTTTAATAATTCCACAGTATCGTTAAAAACAATTTATGTTTACCTTGAGCAAGAGAAAAGTATGGTGAAAACAAAGTAGATTGACAAAACCACGAAATGGATCGTGCGGACAAGAAGCAGCTTAGATCAAAGAAAAAAGAAAGTGAAAAAAATAAAAACCTTGAGAGAACACGGCGCAGTCTCTCCTCACCTGCCACAACATCTGGGCTCTGTCAATGGGTGTTTGACTTGTATTTTGAGCAAACATGCACAGACACACTCACATCCACTGTTTTCAAGTCAGAGTTGGGGAATATGTGACCCACTTCAGAATTGCACCTTCTACATTACCAAGCATATCCATTCCTTCCCTCTAAATTAACTGGATCTGATTCCCAGGTCTTCAAAACCTTCACTTTATAGTTTGCTTTTGCAGTTTCCATCAAGAGTTCTCCAAACACGAGTCTCAAACAATGTTTCTCTTAATATTTTTCGCTCCAGCCTTTCATCTCTGTGTCAAGAGTTGTGGTAAGTGGTGGTGAGAACGAACGCTGACGACCCAGGTTGTGATGAAGAAGATGAATTTAATGATGAATGTAGCTCAAAACAGTCCAGATCAGGCAGCATGGCATAGACAATAGCACACAGCTAAATACCGGTAGCATCTGACAAAAGACGGAGCAAGGTAGCCTCAAGACTTCAACTTAGAACTACTGACTAAGATGAGAACTGACAAGGATCTGACAAAGGACAGAGACAACTAGTGGGCTTAAATCCACAGGGAGGGTAATCAAGGAATGAGACACACCTCGGAAGCAATCAACGGGGAAGACGCAGAAACAACAGAGACTCAGGACAGAAACTGAACACAGAAAAACCTTAAAATAAATACACAGAAACACGGATCATGACACTGCGTGTGTGTTCTTTAATAGACTCGCATAACTCTGTTGTCATCAAGAAGTGTTTGGAAAACCTGTTATGCCATTTTTATTGTCTGTTTGGAGTGTTTGCAATTTTCAGACCTGTTTACAACTGCAATCTTCATAAAGTCAGTCAGTACTTTGTGGAACCAAGTTTCACTTTGGTTACAGGTGCAACACTTCTGGGCTGTATCTCTACCAGCGGCTCACGCCTGAAGAAATCTTTTCTTTTTCATCTTTTTTTTTATAGAGTTGGTGACGCACCGGTCTTTTCTCACCAGCATGCCAGACGGGTGAAGTGTCTTGTCCAAGGACACAACGATGGAGACGGACGAAGAGGGGACTTGAACCGACCGCCCTCACGGTTATGGGACAAACTCCTATTGCCATTGGCTGCATTGGGTCATTCTGACCCAAGTATGACTTATGGTAAACTCTTAACAGGACTTCTTTTGGCTTCCCTTTAGCAAATACTTTCTTCCTCCTCAATGAAGAGCAGATTTGTTGAATGACAGTTGATCTGCTAATATATTTGGGTTAAAGATATCTGGAATTCCTCCAGTGCTGTCCCATGAATCCTGCCTTGACCTTTCACCTTGGGGGAACAGCCATGTCTAAGAGAAACCGGTGCCTTTAGTTATGAATTCATTCCTGGTGCATGTTATAATGTTATACTCTACACTTTGACGTGTGAAATCCTGATTTCAATCCCTGTAAAGACCCTTTTTTTTTGCCCGTTTGTATTGTTTCAAATATTTATATATTTGTTTACTACGACCATTTAAAGAGTTTGCAGCTCGGCTTGCAAAACGTTGGGATGTTGAGTTTCCAGATAGGAGCAACAGAAGCTGACTGCATGACTCTACCAGCACAGTGGTAGGTAAAGCAGCTCTCATCTGAATAATGCAGTCTGTGCAAGTCCATGCTGACTTTCTGCTTTATTTCATCTGGTATAAGGTGAGTGAGAGATGCGCAACACCTAAAGATTCACATTCAGCTTCATTTACTTTTCCTCCACATGGCTGTCTGATTGTACAGATCATAATGAGATGGAGTATCTATCTATCTATCTATCTATCTATCTATCTATCTATCTATCTATCTATCTATCTATCTATCTATCTATCTATCTATCTATCTATCTATCTATCTATCTATCTATCTATCTATCTATCTGTCTATCTGTCTGTCTGTCTGTCTGTCATTTGATTGTATTTCCACATTAATTTGTACTTTGCTGTCTTTTTTCTCATCTTCTGTGATTATTGTTTCAAAAGGCCAGCTAAAAATAAAATAAAATAAAATAAAAATTACTTGACGTGTCTTTACCATCTGAAAAGCTCAACCTCTCAGAAGCAAAACTGAATTCAGAGCCAACAGAGAGTAAAACTTAGTCTGTGTGTGGGAATTACGCATATTAAAAATGATGCTGCTTTGCTACATATTATTTTCTTACATCATGCTTCTTTTCATCTATTTTTTACTCCATCCTTTTTCACATTCCCCAAAGTTTCATTCTCTTTTCCCTGTTGAGCATTTCTTTTCTTTCCTCCGGTCACCATTTGCTCTTTCAATATTTCCCAGTTTTTTCCCTTCTTCTTACATCTTCACACACTATGCATATCCTTTAGGAGAATTCATCTCTCTTTCTTTTTTTTTCTCAACTGGGAATGGTGAAGTAATTCACCAAACTACTTGTATACACATTCTTTGTATGCTCAAAACACACCAAGTCTATTCTTTACTCTGCTCCCTCTGCGCTTGTTGCCATATTGTTTTGTTCTCACTTGGCTCTCCGGGGTGTGCTTCAGCTTAACCAAATATCTGCTCCTCATCAATGCCTCCAAGCGCTTTAACATCCCCTGCCTTTAAATTCTCTCTGCATCCCATCACATTTGTCTTTCTACTGTTTTCTTTCTCAGATAAAATACCCGAGTCCCTCTTCACACATCCATATGTAACATTTTCATTTCTTTCACAAAAATCAACTTTTATTCCCTCCTTACTTCTATTCTTAGGCTTCTGTCAGTATTAGGAGGATCGCTGTAACGGGGCTGACATTATCCTTGAAACCGATTTTTATTTGCAACTTAAACTAAAAATCTATTTAAAGTAAGCAAACTGCATCCCCCCCCCTCCTCGAGGTTTATGTGTTGAGAACATCATAGAACGAGGAAAACAAAATCGCTTAACAATGCTGCCATCTGCTGGGATTGTAAAATCACACTATCATATTCTTTCTATGCATCTTTTCCTGCCTGACACAAAAAGGACCTCCGTGTTACAGTTTTTCCTGTCGCTTCGGCGCATTTCTCAGAACAGAACTGAAATTTTCAAATCGACTAGTTCACGCCTCGAGTCACTGTGTGCACATCACAAGAGCAGTTTCTCACTCCTCTTAACTTTGGTTTGGTTACTGACAGTGATGATAAACTTTCCTTTGCAATGTAACACTTTGGTTTGTCAGCTTACAGCTGCAAGTCGCTGATGCATAGATGTGTCACCTTTCTTGTTCAAATTAACCTCATTTCCTTTAAGGGAAGACCACGTGTTGCATGTGTGAGAGACAGAGAGAGAGAGAGAGAGAGAGAGAGAGAGAGAGAGAGAGAGAGAGAGAGAGAGAGAGAGAGAGAGAGAGAACCAACCCTTAGTCATCTCAGAAACCTCTGATTGTTATAGGGGTAACTTACATTTTGTTTGTTTGTATGTTTGGTTTTTATAGTCATATGTCAGTTTTTATATGTCTGGACTTATTCTTGCAGGACTGCAGTCATGAAGACCAACATGCTGGTTTTTGGTTCTCTGTATTTGCTGCTTGGTTGGACGCTTCCTCTGTGCGCCCATAAGGTAAGTGGAGCTTCTGTTTGGTTGGTGTTCTAGAGTAAAATATAATTTATTAAAGTCTATATCTAGATATCAAGAATGTAACATATGCACTTCTCGATGCTGTAATCACTGAAAAATGTCAAAACTAAGTGATCACAAAAAGCCAAGAATGAGTCAGAACCAAACTGTTGGGTATTAATGGCTGATATTGGACAAAAAACTTTGACACAATATTTTAGAATGTTCACTGCATTATATATATATGACAATATATCTGTCTTTGCATAGACCCAGAACCCCCACAAACACAAATACTAAAATTACTCATAATCAGATAGGCTGCTTGTGCGCACCACTTACATAATATATATAGCGTAAAAATATAACGTAATTGAACCACTAAATAAAACATAATTGCAGCTTTTGATTTTTTAACTTATATTAATAAGTACTCATGAGAAATCAGGAGTAGAAAGAGTCCAAAGTGTAAAAGAAACTGTCCCAATGTCCACACCATGCTGTACATTTTTAGGGTTTGCAATCAGTTTTTTGTTTTTGCAAGAAATTACAGTTCTTCCGATGAAAGTTCAATCTGGAGAGACTCAGACGGAGAGAGGGAAGCAGTTAAAAGGGTTTAATGACAAAATAACGTGAAAATAAACACAAAGTTCTTTGGCGATCAGGCCCCAGCCGGGGACGTCGGGCTGGACTTCGATAAGCTCGATGAACATTCCTGATGCAGCGAGGGAATGTAAACCCCCCGGGGCCTGTGCTGGTGGCGGTGGTCAGAGGATGATGAGGCCTGAGAGCCGGGAGCTGAAGATGGAGGTGGGGTGGCGGTGGGTTGATCGGGGCTGGTAAGTGGAGGAGGCTGGGAGTGAAGGTCCTTTTGAACCAGAGCCTGGACGATGATTGGCTGGAGTGAGGCTTGGACCCGCGTTGATAGGTCCAAGTTGCGGAGAGGGAGGCACTGATTGCAGGGCCAGGTGCGCCAAAAGAGTCTTCCAGCCTGAACTTCAGTCAAGACTCCATTTCCTTTTTTCCCTCAATACACTGACTGATACAACAAATGCCCATTTTTACTGTTATGGTTACTGAAACCATAAAATCCTATCATACCTTGGCACAATAAGAAAAGGCCTCAATACTATATCCCTAATTTAAAATAATTTAAAAATAATCAAAAAATACACGTTGATCAGATTCTCAGTTTTTCATTTGAAAATAGCACATGCAATAGATACATACTTAGGTGGAAATTAGCTAGCTTACATATAATTGAGCATAAGAATGACTAACAGAGGGTAGAAAAGAGCTTCCAGTGCGATTGATGGTATGTATAGAATATGCATCAACAGGCATCACTGGTATGAAAACTTGGCTTGAGGCAAATTCACAACAAAATGCCACAAAGGGTTATGTTATAATTAAAACTACACTAAATTTATCTATTTTGGTTCATGAAGACTTGGTCCTTAACTAGGAGGTGAATACCCTGATGATTTTTTCCCCCCATCTGAGTTAATATTCTGAAAAACGTGGAAGCAAATACAACAGATTCATTTGGATTTACAATTTTTCTCCCTTTCCCTCTAGATCTCTGGCACCTTCATTACACAAGATGATCAGTCTATCCCCCTGGACATGGTTGACAATTCAGTTGATGACATGTACTCTACCTGCGCCACAAAGATGGAAGAAAAGGTCAAGGGCACATACTTGAAAAAGGAAATGAGGAAGGACTTCAAAACAATGTGGGAAGCAGCGGAAAAGTGCGCAAAGAAGAAAATCAAAGAAAGAGAGAGAGGAGATGAGGCTTTAACAAAAGATCACCTGCAAGCAATTTGTGCGTACACAGCAGGAGGACCAGAAAACTTATACAAGACGTTCAACGAAGCAGTCCGCACCAACAGAACGCAGTACAGTTCGACCTTTCCGTTCCATTCTCTACATTTCTGGCTGACCAGAGCGATACAGATCCTCAAAACCAGTGACAGTAAATGTCGCACAACTTTCCGCAGAACCAAAGCCAAGTTCACTGGCGATGTCAGCAAAGTGATTCGGTTTGGCACTTTCACCTCTACCTCCGTCTTGTCAACTCTGACAAACTTTGGTACGACTACATGCTTTAAAATTAGAACCTGCCACGGGGCGTATTTGAAAAAATACCCCAAGCTCGGAGACAGAGAGCAAGAGGTGCTCATTCCACCTTATGAGACGTTCAAAATAATCAGCAATAATAAACCCATCAAAAAACTTTCCGACTGTAAAACTGTTTACATTCTGAAAAGCACCGGTGTCCAAAGCAATCTTGACTGCCAAATTACAGAACAAATTCTTTGGTGATTGTTTTTTTTTTTTTCTCTCTCTCTCTCTCTTTCAAACCCGTAATTATGTAACCATGTATTTTAATCTAAATTTACACTTCTGGCATTTTAAAACAATGTTATTCACAAAAATCACATCGAAGTGACGGACTTAGAGATGTTTTTTTGTTGTTTTTTTGTGAACACACAGGATCATGACCCCCAAAGGAAAATCAAGTCCGGTTTAAAGTTGTGGGGAAGATTAGAGGAGGGTTAAGCTTTAAAACATCCAAGCCTTGAACATGTCAAAAAGTGCTGTTTAATCCATCATCTGGAAAAGGAAAGAGTTTGGGGGTATTTTACTGCATGGGGATATATTTTTCAGAAGACAATTTTTTTACATGTTTTTAATCAGTAGTATTGTGTTTGTAAAGTCTGTAAAATACATGAAAAATGTTTAAGAATCATTCAAGTTTTACTGCATTCTGTAAGTTAAATAAATTGCCTTTGAGCTTTGATAAACAGGTTTCATATTTTTGTACAGGTTTCAGCTTGAATTAGTAAAGTGAAAATAAAAGTTTGTTATTTTCTGAAAAGTGTGTTCAACTCCTTTTACCCCTAAATAAAATAAAGTCTAAAAGCCAGAGAGAAAAAAGATGGGCAAGAACGTGGGAGCTGTACCGAAACCCTGGTATCCCATAATAATGGATAAAAAGCTAATTGGTGTCTAGATTTGAAAAGCTGGTAAAGAGAAGAAGTGTTTTATCACAAAATTATATAAAAAGAAAAATTCATGATGAAATTAATACCTGTGTGACAAAATATGAATATTACTTTTACATCTAATGCCTCTTTTCTTTCTAACCACATATTGCTCAAACCCCAATTTCTTGAAATGCCCCTGTTCCATCACCCACCCATTGCTCTCTGACACAAATAAAAAGTTTCCATTGTGACTACTTTTTAGAAAAGGTCATGCCCAGACATTCTTTTGAAATGACATGGTTTCTCACAGGAAGTTATGTTTTCACACCATCTTTAACAAACAAAAAAATGAGACCCCCGTTAAACTCAACAGCTCTGACACAACTTTTCATTCGGTTTTCCTCATTCAAATTTCTCCTTGTTAGCATCGTTATTATTAGACTTCCATGTTGTGAAACCCCTAAACGTTCCGATATGTTAAGGAGTGCATTGCACAAGACACAAAATAGGAAGCTCAATTCTCTTAACTTTTACAAACAATTGTGGCTGGCTCTGATGAGCATGGGAGCAAAATGTGCTGACAAAACTTTTTTCCCCCCAGCCTTTCAGAAAACTTGTGCATACAACGAGAGGGCGCCATCTACTGAGAGCAAAGTAGTGCGATGTGACTTGATGTAATTTTCAAAATGGCCTTTCATTGACAAAAGTGCTGCACTGAATAAATGCAATGTAAAAATATAACTAAAGTGCAGAAGTGTAAATTTGAGTTCAAACTTTGTTTGTGTTCCTTCATGTATTTTTTTCCTTAGGAAAAAAATTGCTGATTCACAATAAATTTTGGAAACAAGATTTTGTCTCCTGTATATTTGTCAAGGTAATTAACAGCATCTATTTTAAAACAGTAGTTCAAACTAGTGTTTAGAGAGAAATTACCAATAAATCCATGACATGTTTTTAAATTGTGCATGATAGGGAGTGAAATAAGTGTTTGATCAAGCAGAATCCTTAATAAGTTCTTCCTGCGCAGCTGTTGAAAATCCTGTTTTTAAAATAGTTATCTTGAATATTATCATTGCACAGAGCCCCCTAGCGGCCCATGGGGGATTTGTTTTTCTTTTGCATTACCTCGCAATAGGTTTTGCATTCTGTCAATAATGTACTGACCAGTTCATGCGGCATAACTGAATACTGTAAGCCTTTCTGACGGTGACCATCGTACTTTCTGCTATTATATAAGGTTTTCGTAAAGTTTTCCATGCATGTTAATATCTGTTAAGTTTTATATCTTTTTCTTTAGGATAGAAATGCACCACAAACCTGTGATACTTTCCGTAAAAAGGAAAGAAATAAAAAATACATCCAAACTACCGTATTTTCCGCACTATAAGGCGCACCTAAAAACCTTCAATTTCCTCAAAAGCCGACAGTGCGCCTTATAATCCGGTGCGCCTTATGTATGGACCAACATTGAGCCACAACAGGTCTAGCATCTACGGTAAGCAGCCGCCGACTTCATTTTCGCCTGTAGAAGAAGAAGCGCACAGTGCATGCTGGGATAGTTGTCAGAACGCTGGTTTGTTAATAAAGTTTGACTGACCTATCTACCTACTGACCATCTAGAATCAGGTTGTCTGCAGGTCATTTAGCACCACGTTCTCCACGAACATGCTGTGCGCGAACGGAGAAGGGTGACTATCGTCCGCTCACGCCCCAGCCCAGTTGAGGAAGGCTCTCCTCGCCGACCAGAGTCGGATTGTTTTGTTGACATTCCGTTTAGTGGAGCTCCATCTAGTGGATGCATAACGTAACTCCAGCCTCTACTGTAATGTCTATTTTATGCGCCTTATAATGCGGTGCGCCTTATATATGAAAAAAGTTTTAAAATAGGCCATTCATTGAAGGTGCGCCTTATAATCCAGTGCGCCTTATAGTGCGGAAAATACGGTACTTGGAATATTTATTTAGTTTTGATTGTGTCTCTCTTGTGTTGCTAGTCTGAATGGTTCAAAGGGCCGTTTTCACGTGCAGTTCCATCTCAACCTGACACAAACAGGCATAAACATGTAGTGAATAAATCAATTTTCAATCCGTTTTTTGCACCAAAGAGTTAAGAATAAACATGTTTTCACTGAGGCTCTTTATGTGCGGACCGTACATATTTGAAATTTCACATTTATATTTGTGACTGTATACAAAATAGGCCAGCAAACATTTGTATAAACATATTGCGAGGGAACGCAAAGGAACATTTTCTCCCTATGTCCCTTAGGGGGCTCCGTATCATTGTGTATGTAATTTAAAAGTTACTCTCGGGTAAAAAAAAAAAAAGCACACAATTAATAGAAATATAGTTCCACCTAGCTCAGTGATGTTGAGTGTTTCTTTTAGGATGTGACCTCTGGGTGAGTCATGTGATCTGTGAGGACTTCCTGGTGTATGTGGGCCCTGTGTTGGCTCGCATAGATAAGGCAATTTAAATACTCGACATTAAATCCTTGTCAACATTCCTAAGACAGTGCTGCCATCTGCTGGAATTTTAAAGAAACTTCAGAACTCTATGCCCATAAACATGCAGATACTTCTATCATAAAAAAGTAAAATCTTTTTTTTTTTTCACTCAAAGTGACAATTATATGTTATGCAGATTTATTAACTATTAAGTGGAATATTTCAAGTCTTTATTTTTTTTGTAGCATTAGTTATTATGGATAGGTAATAGAAAGCCAGAATTCAGAATTTTGGAGAATTAGAATATTGTGGACAAAGCAAAGCACTTAAAACACACAGTGTCACATCCTAAACGGTTCATTAACTCAAAACACCCATTCATTCTCATAATTATTGCTAGAAACAGAGATCTATTTAGGAGTTTAAAAATCATATGAATTGTCAATTTTGCACCAGAACTTTATTTTCCTTTGATTCTGAGTGATCAAATATTCACATTGAGGCATCAAGGAGGTAATTTTAACAGCTGTAGTTTATTTCACTATTATTGCCACTAGAATAATAGTTAGGATGAATATATCAGGGTGAGTAGCAATTTTTCTGTAGCTTTTTCATGAATACATAACTTATTTGAGTGCTTAAAAAAACAACTGCAACAACAGTTTGGGGGTATTTTAGCTATTTAAAACTAAAAACTAATCAATAGCTGTCAATAGCTAATCAGTAGCTATTGACATCCAATAATATGAAACGCTTATATCGTGATGTTTTTCAGTCATATCGTCCAATATTACATCTAAATATTTTTACATTTCTTGATAATTTATATTGTTATCAAAAACAAATACAAGCTCATTGCCCGTGTAAGTTTTTTATTTGCTTATCAATTATTGACCTTGTCGTCATAAGTGCCACTGCCCTTATAACCAGACACATATCCACTGCTGTCGGTCATTTCCTCACGCCCTGATAAGCCTTTCCCTTTGCCTGACTCGTCAAAGCGCTCCTTATGTGACCCGGTGTACTTGGATGTGTCAGTCAGTCTGTCCACTCCTCCTACCTTTGAAATTTTCTAAGAAGTAACGAAAAGCAGAAAAACATCCGATGAGAAATCTAAAGTAGAAAGTAGAGTTACATGCAAAACAGTTCATTCAGTTCAGATATGAAAAGGGAACACATGAAATACACACTGTCAACTTCAATTGCACTGCATTGTTGGCGGAATAGACACATTGACACATGATGAGGAATACCATTGGTTTTAGCGGTCAACTTTTTAACACAACGAGCTAAATCGTAAATGTTTCCGTGATATATAATAGAAAAAGGGACGCAATGTTTTGCTATTAATTGTCAACACTATGACAACTAGAAAAACAGGCCTGAAAGTATCACATTTCACACGTCAGTAAAAAGTTTTAAAGGAAAAAAAATAGTGAGGGAGAGGAAAGCAGGTCAGTTATGCTAGCTTGACTTTGCAACCTTAACATGAAGATGTGTGCTGTTTCCATTCAGTTAGAAAAAAAAAAAAAACAGGAACTGCACACCTACTCTCTGAAAGAAAATCAGTGATGCAGGTGTTTCAATTAGCTAATCAACCACCACTGTGTTCAGACAATCCCTTATTAATAATCGCAAAATAAACATCAAACCTGAAAACATGCAACTGTAATGGACTCATTGTTTTGTTATTTGTTGGCGTGTGTTTGGTGTTAAATCCTGATACACCTGAAAGTGATATCTGCTCTATCAGCTAATTGAGATGTTGTCAGCCAGTTGCTATGACAATGGATCTGTGTGCAGCATAAAACCAAAAAAGTGGGGGTGCTGTGGTGGCGCAGGGGTTAAGCACAACCCACATATGGAGGCCCTAATCCTCGATGGGGATGTCACGGTTTCAAGCCCCGGCCTGATGACCTTTGCTGCATGTCTTCCCCCTTCTCTCATTAACCACTTTCCTGTCAATTCACTGTCAAATAAAGGCCACTAGAGCCAATAAAACCTGAAAAAAACATCCAAGAAAAATACAAGTTGTTTTTCTGCGTTATTTTTCCTTTGTTGTGGTGCCCTGCACTAGATTAACAATACTTACATCTCCAAGTTTAATTTTGTCAAAAGAATTGTACTACAGCAGCAGCACAGCTATGGGTGGCAAGTAGAAGAATAGACCTTTTGCTCTCTAGTGTTGTGTCGCTAGAGGGCACAACACTAGAGGTTGTTCTGGCCCTAACCCCTAACCCTTACATCCGTTTACGTACGGAAATGTACACAAATTTCTGGATGTAAATAATAGCATTCAACGTATCTAAATGTATGTATTGTGTTACTCGTGGCACAATACATACATTGTGTTACACATGTTTACACCATCTGCTGGTGTTAACATGAGTACCCCAAAGTTGAAAAAACTATATTCTTTTCTTTTTATCAAACAAAATGAAAATGACCCACCGAGTAAGAAGTATAACAGCCAGTCAGAAATCTACCCAAATCTTGGGGTCCATGAAGGAAGTGTTGATATGACCTGCTTATACTTACAGTGACTCCAGCATTGGCAGGATCCTGCCCAGCAACGAGACCGTACATATGCTGAACAGCCTCCTCTTGGCTCTTGCCTTTGAATCGTTTTGGAGCCAACTCAATCAGGGCCTGGTTGAACTCTTCAAATGTGATGACACGAGCGGTCTTTGCCCTGTTTAAAAAAAAAGAAGAAAAAAAAAAAGAAAAAGAGACAAACCCTGTAATTATTATTTTTTTCCCTTTTATCTGTCATTGTGCTTTAACATCAAACTGGCAATAATCTCATGTATGTTTCTATATGAATATTTATTAATATGTATTGTCCTATTTTTTAAAAATAAACTTGAAAATATCATATAAAAGTTCTGTGTGAATATAAATAACAATTTATGTGGAGATATATTTTGGTTATATAAAAAGGGTAGTTGTTAAATAAATGCTGCTGTAATGATAGCCTTTATCAAAATAAAACCACATAGTGTGCTGAAATAGTTATTCCAATGTAGAGGATTTATTCTGAAAAAATAAAGAAAACAAGTAAGAATAATCACCAAACATGAAACAGACACTCCTGCTCTTTGTTGTGGGGACATTTTGCTGACATTAATATTTTGAGAAGATGAATCCTGTCGTAAGTCTTACTTGACTTTGCTGAAAACTATGTCGACATCAGTGGAAGTGACGTGCTTGCCGTCTATAATGTGACAGTCTTTGCATATCTTGGCAAAGTTCTTTCCATTCATCTCCCGTCCAGTTGCATGAGGATCTCCGTGGACTGCAAACTTCTGGAAAGCGCTTTCCACGTCTGCAGAGGATGCTGATCCCGAGGCCATGCTGAAACAGACATACATTTATTTAATATTGAGAGAAATATCTTTAATTAATGATGTCACTGATAGGATCACATTCTTTGAATCCTTTGACAGTAATAAGAACACAAAGTTAAAATATTTTTTGATGTCATTGGATGGGAAACAACAAAAAGCACCAGGATAAATCAAAAATAAAAAGTCATGACAAGTTTGTGGACAAGCAAGTAGACGTTTTAAAAAGGCGCGGATTGAAGCGCGGTGCCTGTTTCTAGGAAACGGGATGCAACATTTAACTGCCCAATACAGGTCAAAACCGTATTTTACGAGACGGGTGGAAAAACTATTAACCATGAGAAACACTGCTTAGAAATTTTAGTGACATTCTTAACGGGAATCACAATGAACACCCACTATTTCTCTAAATTTACAGTTACGCCGTTACTACACCTACAACAACTAGCGTCACAGCTTGCTTCGAGTGCAATAACATTTCCATTGCCTTTTATTATATTGCTACAAGGACTTTAGCTATAGAGGTAATGTCTTAAATGTGGAACATAAAACTTACCTGGTGTTGTAAATGCAGCGACACAACGTAAAGTTTCTGGCTGCTTAACCTCCGCTTTCCTCAGTCCCCTGACTCTCCTCTTTCACCGTTGCTAACGGTCAAAAGTCGCTAGGAGTCGCTAAGTGACGTCACCGGAAGCTTTGTGAATGCGTGATTCAGAATACAGCGAGTGTTTTTCCATCTCTGCCGTGACTGCAGGCTGGGTTTTTCTGAACTACGAGGCTCCTTCAGACTGACCGTGGTGGTGGTGGGATAGGCTCACAGCAGCGCTCATTGCTCGCTGTCACTGCAGTTACGATTGGCGCCTTTAGTAGGCGCTGTTTCTTCCATGTTTGACTAAGATAAATCAAGTGAAGCGTTTTGTCACTCTATCCTGAAACACCGAGCTAAGCTATCACTGCAGGAAAAACATCTTTTGTTTTCACTTACTTCCATTTATTAAAGCTTCATTTATGTTTATGAAATTATGTTTTCACTGGCAGCACATAAGTTTGCTGTGAGATCTATTTGTATTGTGCTATTTTAACAACTCTTAACAAAGGTGTGACCTAAATGTGTTCAAATCTCTCGAAAGGAAGATGGCTCTTTCTCAATTGTGATACTGGCTACAAGTTTGGTCATGTAGATGTTGCAGATGCATTTCTTCTATCTTCAGGAATTTTAATAATTTGGTGTTTGCTGACCTCTAGTGGTTCAGTTTCTTACTTGTTGGCCTGTGATATGTAAAAAGGCTCTACTGACAAAGAAACTGACTGTAAATGACACACACTGTGCTTGGCGTGACCTGCTTTTGAAAAAACAATGAAAACTCAAAGGAGCTAAAAGCACTTCTTATAATCTTTAGGAGTTGTTTATTTATCAACACACACAAGTCTAGGATTTAAATGATTTTATCAGCACTGTTTTTTTATCCTCACACCAAAAATGTATGTGATACTTAAATTGCCAATACATATTATCTACACACACATCATTACTACTGATAAAATACTTATCCAAATGAACACGTTAAAAAAAAGCATTGGTACTGTCTTAAACTGATTCTACATTTGAAGCTACACTCAGCTTCAAAATAAATGCTTAGAAAGTGCATCCAATTTATTTCTATTGATCATTCTTAACCCTTTCATAATGGTATTTTTAGCCACATCCAACAGTTATCAAAAAGAAAAAATAAATATGGTCTCACTGTACAGCATTAAATTTCTAAAAACAAATTAGTTGATTATTTTGATCAGTTTAAAATTTTAAAGGAGAGACAAAAAGTGAATTTTACTTACGTGGCACATTTAACATTTTAAAATAAGACAAGATGCTTGAGAAGATATGATGGATGATGATTAGTAGTTTTACATCAACTTATCAGCTATACAGGTTAAAGTGTAGACTAAGGAGATGAAAAATGCTTTTACACAAATTGTCTTAATTTTATCATTTCATCATTAACAAATATTCATCTGTTTGAGTCCAGGAACCTTGATGCTAATTTTTTATTTATTTTTTTTAAGTATAAGGCATAGTGTTCTGCTTCAGCTGGCAGAGGGTAACAGAGGAGCCAACCCCAAAACCAGCAAACAGAGGCTCACTGAACTGAGCTCTGAACCTGTGGATGAGCTCCATTGTGTTGGATATTGAATAGAAGGCCAAAGTGTT
Organism: Poecilia mexicana; assembly: GCF_051168715.1. NCBI lineage: Eukaryota > Metazoa > Chordata > Actinopteri > Cyprinodontiformes > Poeciliidae > Poecilia > Poecilia mexicana. The sequence goes on along the minus strand of NW_028263371.1, from coordinate 6,361,552 downwards.
GCCCGCATAGTCCAAGTACACACCTATTCTAGTGGCCCGGGGAGCATCAGGCAGATCTTTGTCTGCTTTGTTGTGCCAGGCTGAGTACCCTGAATCAGAGCAGAGGAGACTCCACGACTTGTCGTTGTAGCCCAGAAGGCTGTTTGAATTTTTGCCCTTGCGACTGATGCTCTTGTAGGCCACACCGATGGAGAACTCCCCGCCCCACTCGGCCTCCCAGTAGAACCTGAAGCCGGACAGAGGCTCCTTGCACAGCACCTGGGAGAAGCCATCGAAGCGTTCCGGATGGTCTGGATAAAACTGGGTCGTTTTCCTTCGAGTGACTCTCTGATTGCCATCTGACAGAACGAGCTCTTTGTAGACGGTGTTTGAATCAAAGGACAGTCTGACCGCATCTGAGAAAGAAAAAACATCCACAGTACACATTTCTTAGTATTCACCTGTAACCACTATAGGATATGCTTTGATTTGAAGTCCTGATTGGATGTTCAAGTCAAGTCTGATGACTTTCATCCCGAGTCTAAGTCCAATCATAAGTCTTTAATGTGAAGTTACAAAATGAATGTTACTTTTTCTTTATTCTTCATCTTTAACCATGCCATAACACTTAATTTAACAAAATAAAGTTATTAATCGCCTTGAATTCTTTAAAAAAAATTTACAAAAGGTATAATTTTTTAACTCAACGGGCAACATAAGTTTGCATTAATGTTTAAAAGAAATTGCAGAAATAGCTTCGCACCGTGTCAAATATCTGAATGAATCAAACAGGAAGTGCTGCTATTTTTAAGAACCTAGTTTATGAAATATCTGTAGTTTAACAGAGAGAAAATATGAGTCTAGTCAAAAGATTTTTGTTCCAAAGCGACACAAAGTAATTTAACTGATAGGCTGTTATGAGCCATTAACTGACATACGTGGGCCCCATATGTACTGTCACTTGACATGACCACAACAACCATTTGTTATTTGTTATGGTACACTGCAATAACTTAAACATACAATATGAATCACACTTACATCTCAAGAAGTCTGTTCTGGATTTTGGCTCCTGAAAATCAACTCTGGAGGGAACTGTGTGAATGACAATAAAGAAATCTTTGTTCGATAAAAAGGCCCACCATTTTTGTTGTTGCTCCTGAATTGCCAAATGCCACTGAGTTTACTAATCATTACCTTTCAGGCGTTTGTCCCCATTTCTTGGCAAAAGTATATACACAGGAGTTTCGCTGACTGTAAGGAATACCTGCGTTAGTTTGTCACACGATTTAACTTCAGTTCTGGGAATGTGCAAAGTATTTTCTGCACGAGCTTACCCGTCTTGGAGATCTTGTTCAGCTCCTTTTTACAGATGTCATCCAGGCTTTCTTTCATCTCTATGGCTGTTTTGCTTATTTCTCCAAAGGAGAACTGAGGATTGATGAGAACTTTAGGAACCATGGCCTCTGGAGGAACACATAGGGTGGGAAAATTCTGTGCGACAAGGAAGAGAAAGGAAAAAGTTTAGTCTTAACCTGATTCTTCAAGACCTGGTTTGACGAGAATCCCTCTATCAAAAACCAATAGATTGAACCCAGTATTTTGAATGAACGCTTTATGTCATTATTTTCCATTAGGAATACTTGAGTGTAAGAAAAGTATCATCAAACAGATTTGTATGATCCTTTGGCACCTGCAGAAAATGAATGTTGTCCTCTGTTTCCAGGATCTGTCGGAGCTCAGCGTCTCGCCGCTGCAGCTCCATTATCTCCTGTTCAAGGCGCTCAACGTAACCATCAGCCTGCGTCATGGCTGCCTGCATGTTGGCCATTATCATCTGATTGATTTCAGACTTCCAGCGCTCGACTGCCTGCAGCATCTCATGGAAGGTCTTATCGCTTTCAGTCTGCGCACGCTGGGCAGCGTTCTGAAGAAATAAAATAAAATAAGATTTGATGTCATACTGGGTAAGAATATTCTGAGATCCGGCGTACGGCAGTGAAAGATAAATGTTATACTTTTTTCTTTAATGTCTGACTTACTTTCAGAACATCCACATTGTGCTTGAGGTCCTGCAGCTCTTTCATCCTCTCTGAAATGATGTGCTGCACTTCGGACTGGGTCACCACCAGAACTTTCTGAAGGAAAAAATACACACCAGCATCTAGTTTCACATCACTTAAGGACAAGGTACTTTTAGCCTTCATCAATGTTTTTCTCTTTAGACTCTACAAAAGTATGATTTGATTTTACATTTGAAGAAGGATAAAAGTCATACAATTCTCTGTTTTAGATTTATTGAAATCTAAATGCATAGCTTTTTCTTAATCTTTGCCTTCTAAAAAAAATCCCATTTTTGTGAAGCAGCAACTGATTGACAAAGACCCACACATATCTCTTCTGATCCAGAACGGATTTTGAACCAACTTTTTCCATGAATTTAACCAATAAAAGAGTGAGGATTTTATTTTGACAATTTCCTATCAACTTTATTTTGTAAGCACAACAAAGTCTCTTTTGTATCACTTTGCAGGCCCATCAATTCAGAGTCTAATCTGGGAACAATCTAAACTATATAAAAACTAGATTGTCCTCATTTGTAATCTCAAGTTTAAAAATGTAAGACTCTTTTTTTGAAATAAGGAGAACAAGAGAACTTTGCCCTTTTATGCAGTATGTTTGTGGTTATGCAACGCGCTGACCTGCTGTACCTGTGCAATGCTAAAAAATACACTAAAGGTTTTCACATTATATGTAATGTATAGGGGTGCTGGGCTAGAGGGGCGCCAAAATGATGGCAGAAAAATTATTTCTAGTTGGGGTGTGATATGTTTTTTCATTTGAATCCTGTTGTCTGACGACTTGGAGCTAAAAATAGAGAGGCAGAAAAGAAAGGGGGTCAGAAACAAAAAATGAACTTTTCAAACTTTTCAAAGCGGTTGACAGACAGTAGGTGAGTCTTGTCAGTCTATCAAAAAGAAGCTTGTCAACATTCAGGTTAAGTTACTAGTAAAATAACATCTCTTGGTCGTCTTGCAACTTTGTGCTGTAGCTACAGATGTCTAGGGTTGCTTTACTGTGTCAGCATACAACTCAGAAAGTACGTAGCTGCACCCCTGCATGTAGGCAACACAACCTACAAGCCAAAGCTGTTGGAACTCACTTGTTTCTCAATGCGCTCTTCTTCCGCTGAGGCAATGTTGTGGCTGCGGTGCTCTCTGACAGTACACAGCACGCAGATGCACATCTGGTCAGAGCGACAGAACAGCTCCAGGCCCTTCTCGTGCTGGGGGCAGATCTTCCTGTCCAGGTGGCCCGTCTCGTCCACAAGCTTGTGCCTCTTGAACGTGGACGACTCGTAATGAGGCTTGACGTGCGTCTCGCAGTAGTAAGCCAGACACATGAGGCACGACTTGACGGCCCTGTTGCGGCGGCCGACACAGAAGTCACAGTAGGATTCGCGGTGCATGTACGGGAAGGGGGTGAGCTCCGGAAGCTGCTGGCGGGGCTGTTGCTGGTGCTGAACATCTGGGACGTTACGTCTCAGGACGGGCCGTGGCGTGAAAGACGCACGGCACTGAGGGCAGCTGTACACGCCCATATGGTCGAACTGGTCCCAGTAGATCTTGATACACTCCAGGCAGTAAGTGTCCCCACAGGGAATGGTGACCGGGTCCCGGAGTCCATCAGTACACAGGGGACAGAAAGAGTCTGGTGGTAATGGGAAACCTGAATCAGCCATGTTTAGTAACCAAGATATTCCAATTAAGTTCTTATGTGAAAGAGCAGTCAGTCAAATAGTCCCAGAAAAAGGTCCACAAAGAGTTACTCCATGGGCGTGTCGGGATCCCACTGGTCCCTCTGAAGGAATGCTGCGCTCTTTTCTGCTGGCATTTAAAGGAAAGGCTTTGTTTCTACCACAAACAGTAAACTGATCTCTTCCCACACAACTTGTTTTCATTTTCTGATCAAAAGTCCTGACGTCTGCACCCGTGGTGAAATTTGCTTTTCAACTTGAAAATTATCTTTGCTCTTAAAGTAAGGTCAAGAAATCATCAGACTTGCAGAATCTTTTGCCACCACCTACAATGTAAGTGGGTGAATTATGAAGAGTGTGTTTTGCGTTCTTCATGTAGAGATTGTGAATGATTACAGGCAAGAGTGATGGATATATTACGGTTTGAAATTAAATTGAAGGGCTGCAGGATACATCTTTTCTTCATTAATGTTCAAGTGGTAAATGGACTGGACTTAAATATAGTAAAAAATAATAATCTGAAAGTTCAATAGGAATTAATGATTTTACAAGATGTAGTGCAGCCAATCTGTGAGGTTTCCATTACCATAAAATTAATATTATTCATGAAAAAAAAAATACAGTTTGCACTGTGCGGGCTGTGGAAGTTTGAACCAAAAGTCCTTCACAACCTTGATCTTTTCATGTGACTGAGCAGTGAGTTTCATGGCGGTACCTGATTGGAAAACAACAGACTTTGTTTGTCATGTGAACAGGGGCCATGACATGTGGGCTCTCTCAGGAACCAGTCTGGATGCTTACCACAAGGTGAAAAGATCCCAGTTTATATAACGGACAATACATAAACAAAAAAGACAAACTCCTAACCTCTCAGCTTATGTCTCAATAAATATATAAATATAAATTCATTATAAATATATATATATTTATACAATGTGTCCTATTTTGTACAAAATAATTTATTATTATTAATTTAAATTTTATTTAGTCATTATAAATCATGTTTATGGTGGCCCTGAGGTGCAAACCACGAATTGAACATTGTTTTGTGCTTCGTTAATGTTGTGTTGCTCAATTTGTTGAAATGGCTTGCACCTCAGGGCCACCATAGTTTGTCTTTAAAAAAATTCACAAAATATACATTATTACAATGCTTTGTGAGATAAATCAAGGTTTAATGTATCAATCTAAATATATCTTTATTTATATGGTTAACTAATGTTTCACGCACACTGAACCTTTTCTTTATGAGGTCAAATATATAATTTATGACAGCATTACCTCATGAGAAAGGCTTACTGCTGCATCAGTTAGAAGAATTAGCATTAAACATGTCTGCTCTTTGTTTTTTTTACAGTATCATCTTGAAGCAGTTTGTTTTAGATCACAGTAGAGCAGCACAATGACTTCAAGGTTCGCACATTACATTTTTTGACAACATAAAGCTCTGAGGTTTATTTGAATTTCCCATTAAGGACCAGCTTTTTGTTGTCTATTCTCTTTGTTCTATGAAGGGCTGCTCTCATCTTTTCCCAAACAAGGCAGTTCTTGTTAAAACAACGGCTGGAGAGAAAACGAGCAAAAGCGAGAGAGTTGTAGAGGGATGGGTGAGGGCAGCAGTCACTGAATGTACTTATATCGGCATAGAAAAAAAAATGTATATGGGTTGAATTCCAAAACTGAAAAAAAATCTAATTAATAATGATAGAAAAAAGGAAAATAGAATTTGTGAGTATTTTTTGTTAAAATTACATTTAAAAGATGGAATTTTAAGGAGTTCTTTACTGTCTATCAAGACAGTGGCTTTGTAGCACCAAAGGTTGTATTATTTATCCCTTAATTACTTAATATTATTTTTCTAATGTAGCTTCTATGAAGAGGAAAAACAGAGAAAACATGGAGTTAAAAGCTGAAATGACAGCAAAAGCTGGAAAGTAGTAGGAGAATGTATCAAAGGTTGGAAAACTCATTATGTCCTCCAGAGTTTGCATGACCTTAAGAATAAATATATAGGTCCACATAGATGTACGGTATTATTGTCATGGCAACTCGAGGGCTACGTATAGCCCTGGGATCTGGGATGCTTTCAATGCCTCTGACAAAATGAGTCTTTTCAATGAAGCAGGACGCTGGTGAGGCTGAACAGATACTGGGAGGGGGATGTGGCGGGGTGAGCACCAATGACGTCATTCACTGTGCTGGTCGGTACTTTCTCCAATCGAAGCCTCTTTCTCTATGCCTCATCCCTCTGAGGGGAAAAAAATCTGGGAGTGGCAGGAAGGAGGAGAGCCAGAGGACGACGAGGAAAGCAGAGGTGAAGCAGCTAAATATTGACGTTGCATCACTGCGTTTACGACAGCAGGTACGTTTTATGTGCCGCGTTTCAGGCATCACCGCTGAGGCAGAGGTCCGTGTGGGAACACGATGAAAGGCAATGGAAGCGATATTTTTAAGCACCGTGACGCTCGTTGTTGTAGGTGTTGTAACTGTCGATATGTAGAGTAGTACTGGGAAATAGTGACTTGTTTATTTTCTGTCACGTCTTTCTACTTTAGAGGAGAATAAAAAAAAACATCACAAAAACGTCACATTTCTAAGCAGTGTTTATAATGATGTTTGTATTTGTGGGTGTTTTCGTTCACCTGCAAACCAATGGAAAGTTTTGAGGCGAGAGATGGGGCTATGTGAAATATTACTTCATATAGGTTCTGCAGAGTTGAAAATGTCTTTCACTGTTGATTCACATTGATCAGCTTATATTTAGTTGAACAATCCGCATCATAGTTCACTTTAGGATCGTGGTTTTATTTCATACCTACAGCAGCTGTTACATTGCTTTATTGTACACGCAGACTTAAATGTAACAGAGAAGAAGAGTTGAAGCTCTGAACAGTTTCGTTCAATCAGTGTAGATTGAGGAGCAGAGAAGCCATTTGGAAACTGACTTGATTGAATTAAATTACTTGAGTGCAGCTGCAGTAACACTTACATAATGATGGATGATAGCACTGTGTATTAGTGTGCATGTGTGCATGATGTGTGTGTGTGTGTGTGTATATCACATTATGAAAAACTTGATTTTTCAACATTTTCCCCAGTACAACCTATTTGGCAGATTTTATTTTTCTTTGTAATCATTTCATGAAGATTTGAGTCTTAGATTCTGACTATTGTACTATATAGACGGCTTTCAATATTTGATCTATGTACTCGGTAATTTAAACAGGTGACATGCAAGACATTTTACCTTTGACAGCTAAAATCCACAGTTGACAAACATTATAGTAGAAATATTTCAGCTATAGCACATTTCACATCTGGAACTTATGTTGTGCAGAAACATGAAGTACTCAGGAAATGTGACATGAATAACCATTGAGTACAATCACAGTGAAATGGGTAAGATCGATGTGAAAAACGTGTGATGAACATGCGAAACAGGAGGGAAAACTTTACATGTGAAAATTTTCTCACACATCTTAGACATTTTGCTATAACTGCATCCAAGTGTTTTTTGTTGTTTCAAATGTGATGGCATAAAAAAAAAATCTGAACTTTTTGTTATTTCTGTCAAAGTGTTCAGAGAATATGATCACCATGTTGCTGTCAATATTTAAAGCTATTATTGTCAGTAATAAATACCCGTACGTCTGTCTCAGCATGGCCGAGGGTACGGTGTCTATGGCAGAAGTGGAGACAGCCTTCCAGAAGTTTGCAGTCCATGGAGACACCAAAGCAACTGGGAAGGAGATGAATGGAAAGAACTTCGCCAAGATTTGCAAAGACTGTCACATTATAGACGGCAAGAACGTCACCACTACCGATGTCGACATAGTTTTCAGCAAAGTCAAGTAAGACCAAAGCGAGGATTCATTTGAAAAATATATGTATTTATAAGTGAGCAACAGTAAAGAACAGGAGTGTCTGTTTCATATTTGGTGATTATTCACACCTGTTTTTCTTTTTCAGAATATTGGAATAACTATTTCGCGTAGTCACGTGAAAACGTACAGCGCACCATTTGGTTTTTCTTTGTTCAAAGATGTCTTTGAAGCATGATTTATTTAATAGCTACCATTTTTATAGACCAAAATATATCTCCCTATAAATTATTTTATTAATTTTCACACAGAACCACGATGTGACATGTCTAATTTTGCTACTTAAAAAAAACAACCAGCTGGCAACACCGTTTGTTTTCACAGGGCAAAGTCGGCTCGTGTCATCACGTTTGAGCAGTTCAACCAGGCCCTGACAGAGCTGGCTCCGAAGCGATTCAAAGGCAAAGGCAAAGACGAGGCCGTTCAACAGGTCTATGGCCTCATTGCTGGGAAGGATCCTGCCAACGCCGGAGTCACTGTAAGTAATTCAGACCCGAGTGAAGTTGGCGCCCCGACCTTCATCAAATCTAACAGAACTGGTGTCAAACCAGCACAAACGCAGCTGAGTTTATTCACACCCATTTAGTTTGATTTTGCACATTTTTCGTTGACCTCTGATGACCTCTAATGAGGATTTTTTTTTAAATTAATATCTTTAAAATGATACAGATTGAACATTTTTGCTGCACACACCCTCACAAACGTAGCACAAACGTTCAATACCAATGTTGCTAGATTTGGGTAATGTAGGGCAGCTGGTGACGTTTTAACCTTTAACCTTTTATTAATATCTTCAAAGTAAAAGCAGAACAAATGAAACGTTTTGCTGCACAAACATAGTCTAGTTGATTGACACCAATTTCGTCTGATTTGAAGAACTTGGGGGAGCTAGTTGACCTTTCATGACCTCTGGAAACATCTAATATTTAAAATTATAGCAGCACAAACAAATTTTTTGCTGCACAAGCCAGCGAAAACATTTGACACCGATAATGGGGCAGGAAAGGAAGTCATATTTTTTTTCATTTTTGGAACAGAGTTCCTGGCAGAAAAATGGCTTTTTTTTTTTTTTTTTTGCTTTTTCTTTTGTTCCTTCTGGGTTTTGGATGCTGCAACTAAATTGATTTTTACACTTTGTGTTGTATGAGGCATAACCTTAGCCACAAGGTTATTTACAACCAGAAATAGCGGTCAACGTGAGATCATCAGCTCATAAACGTTCAAGCCCCGACACTCACATTTACACCAGCAGATGGCACTAGCGCATAACATATTCCTTTAACAATGCAGTGAACTCCAGGCTGACGGTTTTCAGTTGGTTTTTTTTGTGCTTTCAGAAAGTTGCGAAAGCAGCAGCAGTGGACAGACTGACTGACTCGTCCAAGTACACCGGCTCACACAAGGAGCGCTTTGACGACTCGGGCAAAGGGAAAGGAAAGGCCGGGCGAGAGGACATTCCAGACACCAGTGGATACGTGTCCGCCTATAAGGGGAGTGGCAGTTATGATGAAAAAGTTAAAAATCCATAACCAAATAAAACTAAAACATAAAATGAAATAAAAAATACATAACCAATGCACTGGGAAGTTTTGAGAACAATAAAATGAGCTAAAACAACAATTTCATGGTGCATGACATCTAAAGATATCATATAATGTATATTGCTGACTGTTCTTTAGCAGGAACCAAAGAAAGAGTGCTTGCTTTCTAGAGCAGATCTGCTTTTCTTTAATTGTGCCTTACTGTAGCTGCAGTCTCCACTGTAAAGGCTTTGAGACATTGTGCTGTTTTACTTAAGCTGTATTGACTCAATGTTAATGAATTGTTAGTTTTGAGAAGCTGTACTACTGAGAGCCACTATTTATTTGCTACAGTTTATATTCCCATTATGACAATAGCAAAATAATAAATGTCATTCTTTCATGTTGCACTGACACAAAAACAAGGAAAACTGCATTAAACTTTACAGATGAAGTCGTGGCAATATACAGAGTCTTGATGTGTTTTATTCCTTTAAAATTGATGTCTTTGCTGTATTTTTAATCATCTGAAGTTTTTCTTTATTTTTTAACTTCTGAAGTAAAATAAATAGATGAAGTGAATTTTCCTAATCCGGATGACGAAACATTAAAGTCCCTTTTAAGTCTATTGAATTCCCAGGTGTTACTGTGTTAGGTCTAAAAATACACATCCTGGTGAATCATTTGCTCTTTTCTGAATCACACAGACTGAGCAGCAACTTATTGAGTTAATAAACTGAATCTGGAAATAGTTTTGAGATTTAAAGCAATAACTTAATAGATAGAAAGCTGGTTCCAGTGATTTGTACAGGTAAATATCAGTTTCTCAATAGGATTTCAATTTGAAGGTCATGTTAAAAAAATAAATAAATCTGACCCTTATGACTCACAATACTTGAGAAATACTCACTTAGACCCAGAAAACAATTTTTTTTAATTTTTATTTTGCTTTTATTTTACTGCCTTTGAATGCAGTTTGACATTGAATTGTGAAAAAAGTATCTCAACAGTTTACTTCCCAAACTTTTAAGTCAAAGAGCAGCACAGTTCAGGTTGGACAAAGCTTTCTGCGTGCTCTTAAGTTTAAACACCACGTCGCATGCAAGGCTCTTCTGTTCAGATCTACTCTTAATCTGCGTCACTTTAAATACCTCATACGGTGGGATCAAAACTTCTGCTTCCGACTCTCCAAACTTGGAGTACAGTGACACGTCTGCTCCTAAACAGGTGGAAATCTCAAAGCACGTTTTGTCACCAAACCTGTACGGACCCTGATAGCCAAGCAGCGAGCTGGAGGTAAACGAGCCAAAGCGGATCTGTTCGTTGAGGACATCTTGGCTGAATTCGCCGTCGACCCTTCGATAGCCAGTCAGGCACCTTTCCAGGACGCTTCTGCGACTACATTCCTTTTTGTTTTACTTTGAGAGGATATTTCAGACACCAGTGGATATGTGAGACTTATGATGAAAAAGTTAAAAATCCATAATCAAGTTTTTTTTAAATTACTTGTCATCGTAGTATGATCGCAAACAAGACATTTGAAATAAGTTTCCATTCAGCATACAGATATAACCAGAATTGTTTACATATTCAAAACCAGAACATGATTAAATTATAAAACAAACACATCCAGCAAAGCTTGTTCATTTTTATGACATTTATTAAACCAGAATAGTGAATCAAGAAATAGAAGTACAGAAAAATTAATTACAGCTACGAAACATTTTTTTGTATTTTAAAGATTGTTGGTTCTGTTCAGTAAATGTATATAGAACCATTTCACAACAAATATAAAACAGTTCAAATGTATTCATTATCACATCCTACTTGTCCAAAACAATTCAGTCAGATTTAGACTCATTTACACATTCAGTCCAGTTCAAATGAAATTGCAGTTTAAAATAATCAAATACAGATTATCATTTTATGGCAGTTGTTAATATTTTTTCTATCAAACTGGAACAACTATTTGCTTCGAGTAGTCAGGTTAGTATCTTGAGCAAGCATTAAGTGACAGTGGGAAGGAATGAAATGCCTTCAGCAATATATTATATTTCAAAATCATTGAAAAGATTATTTATGTGTGTCATAGATAGCATAGAAGCAGAATCATAAATGAATGTATCAACAATTTATCAAATATCAGGAATTGAATCAATACATTATTTTTTATAATTAATTGTGAAATTGCTCAGTGAAGATTAGCAGTTAATACATGTTGCAATCAATTTAAGTAATCATTATATGACTTTATTTTTTGCATGTTTGGACTTCCATAAAAAAGTAAATCTCAGTCTGCCATTATGGGTTGTGTCAAAGAAAAGGCACAGCAGCAGGGTACAGGATTACTTTGATGAATTAGAAAAGGAAAGTGAAAACAAAGTTAAGGATTGTGAGACAAACTAACAAATAGTTTATGTCCCTTTTATAAAAATTGTTTGTTGTTTTGTCAGCCAGTGCACAGTTTAAATAGGAAAGTGTTTTATTTGTGCTCTTCAGTTTGTAGACAACCTCACATTTAAGGGAGTTAGCCCTGGATCTTTTCTGTATGCCTGTTACCTTAAAAACCTCATACGGAGGGATCAGGACCTCTTTTTCTGATTTATACTTAGAGAACTGTGAGATGTCTGCTCCAAAGCAGGTGATAATCTCAAAACATGATATACTGCCAAATGCAGAAGCAACAGAAGATTTCAATGAACTGGAGGTAAAGCTACCCAAACGAACCTCACTGTTGATACCTGTTTCAAATTTGATGTTAGTTCCCCTGTAGGAGGTGACACACTTTGCTGCATTGGGCTTGAGGGAGCGTAGGGCCATGGTGAGGTAGAAGTGAAATGCATGATATTGAAATTTGGTCGTGTACTCAGATTTTTGTGTTCGGACCGCCTTATTGAACTCATCGTATAATTTTGGTTCTTCCAGGGTGTAAGCATGAACAGCCATGATTTGTTCTTTCTTCAGCACTGAGGTGGTGGTCGCCCAAGTTTTTTTGTAGTACTGCTCCGATTTATTCCAAGCCTCTCCAAAATTCTCTTTTTTCTCAATATCTAACCACTTTGGCACTTCTTCATCCATCTCATCTTCACAGCCAATGTACATGTCATCAACAGAGTTCAGAGCTAAATCCAGTGGGAATGAGCCGCTCTAAACAGAAAAAAGGATACATGTTGCTGATTATTAATATTTATTCTATCCATATCTGTGTTTTGTACTTATTAAAATATTCCCCAAAGTAATGCAACGCTCACCTTCTCCTGTAGAGGGAGAGCCTCAGTGAAGCAGTTGCATGATGGATCTTTCTCTTTCCGAAACACCATTACAATCAAAACCAAAATTCTCACAAGAAACGTTTTATTGAAAGCCATGTTAAAGACTTCTCTGTGAGTCAGTCACTCTGTTAAAAAAAAGAAAAAGAACACTGTCATTTTCCTGTTCCAATTCCCAAACAAGCAGAAATGACTGGAGCCTGGGACTCTGGTTCGTGACCTGAAACTGTTTTCAAGATCGTCCAGAAACTCTGAGATGTTATTCTGCTATAGCTAATCCTCCATCCTGTTGTGTAGATGTTCTTTCCTTATGTGAGATAAGGTTCTATAAAGACCAGCATAGAGTCATAATAATCCAAGCAAAAGACAAGACTTACTTTCACAAAGTCCTTTGATTGAATGTTGAAAGTTGCGAAAGCAGCAGCAGTGGAGAGACTGACTGACTCGTCCAAGTACACCAGCTCATATAAGGAGCGCTTTGACGACTCGGGCAAAGGGATAAGAAAGGTTGGGCCATTCCTTTCTGTTTCACTTTGAGAGGACATTTCAGACACCAGTGGATACGTGGTACTTATGATGAAAGTTAAAAATTCATAATCAAGTTTTTTTAATTACATAAGTCATCGTAATATGATCACAAACAAGACATTTGAAATAAGTTTGCATTCAGCATACAGATATAACCAGAAGTGTTTACATATTCAAAATCAGAATATGATTAAATTATAAAACAAACACATCCAGCAAAGCTTGTTCATTTTTGTGAGATTTATTAAACCAGAATAGTGAAACAGGAAATAGAAGTACAGAAAAATTAATAACAGCTATAAAACATTTTTTTGTCTTTTAAAGATTGTTGGTTCTATTCAGTAAATGTATATAGAACCATTTCACAACAAATATAAAACAGTTAAAATGTATTCATTATCACATCCTACTTGTCCAAAACAATTCAGTCAGATTTAGACTCATTTACACATTCAGTCCAGTTCAAATGAAATTGCAGTTTAAAATAATCAAATACAGATTATCATTTTATGGCAGTTGTTAATATTTTTTCTATCAAACTGGAACAACTATTTGCTTCGAGTAGTCAGGTTAGTATCTTGAGCAAACATTAAGTGACAGTGGGAAGGAATGAAATGCTTCCAGCAATATATTGAGTTTCAAAATACAATAAATACATAAATCATTGAAAAGATTATTTATGTGTGTCATAGATAGCATAGAAGCAGAATCATAAATGAATGTATCAACAATCTACCAAATATCAAGAATTGAATCAATACATTATTTTTTATAATTGTAAAATTGTTCAGTGAGGATTAGTAGTTAATACATGTTGCAATCAATTTAAGTAATCATTATCTGACTTCTTTCTTTATTTTTTGCATGTTTGGACTTCCATAAAAAGTAAATCTCAGTCTGCCATTATGGGTTGTGTCAAAGAAAAGGCACAGCAGCAGGGTTCAGGATTACTTTGATGAATTAGAAAAGGAAAGTGAAAACAAAGTTAAGAATTGTGAGACAAACTAACAAATAGTTTATGTCCCTTTTATAAAAATTGTTTGTCGTTTTGTCAGCCAGTGCACAATTTAAATAGGAACGTGGTTTTTTTTGTGCTCTTCAGTTTGTAGACAACCTCACCTGGAAGGGAGTTAGCCCTGGATCTTTTCTGTATGTCTGTTACATTAAAAACCTCATATGGAGGGATCAGGACTTCGTTTTCCAATTCATACATAGAGAACTGTGAGATGCCTGCACCAAAGCAGGTGATAATCTCAAAACATGATTTGTCACCGAACACCTCAGGAGAAGCATAAGAACCCAATGAGCTGGAGGTAAAATGACCGAAGCGAACCTCTCTGTTGATATATGTTTCAATTTTGATGTTTCACCTCAGCAGGTCTCTGGGGCCACCACAGGATTAGAAGCGGGTCATTATACAACAGGACCAGGACCAGCAACAGTCCGCAAAGAGGAACCAGGTTTAGGAGTTTAATACCTCGCATTGATTCCCACCGGAAAGTCATATCTAGTTTAAAGAAATGACCAAGGAATTTTGTTGACTTTAAAAAAAAAAACTAAAGAAAACTTGAAGATCAGCAATAAACCTTTGTCAAGGGAAAACACAGGGCTCTTTTCATTTTCATTTTAGGCTTACCTTTTTACTGCAACTGGCTTCATAATCCATGGAGCACAAAAAAAGACAGCGAGACTAGGAGAGGAAATGTTTTGTTTTTCTCCACCTAAGCATTACTGCAGGACAGGATCTACAGGTGCAGCTACTCGGCCCACACCTTCATCAGAACTGCTGCTCAAAATAACCAAGAGTTTGCATGCTGTGTTTGCACAGAAGTCACTGCTAGAAAATAAATAACTGATCAAGTTCACCTTTCATCTTACTCCTTTTTCAACATTCTTGCTTTAGTTTGCAGTTTACTGTGTTGCACCATGTCAAATTTTTTTAATGATCATTTGTATACATTTATATGTAATAAATACAAGCACACTCCACTTTCTGTCTGTTTGCACGGCCAGAGGGAGATCCTCCAGGCGGTAAAACTAGTGAATCCGGTTTAGCCACCAGCTCTGGCTGATGCAAACAAAGGTGAGTTATTCAAACGCAGAAAACACAGAAGCACACAACATTTACATATAGCTTTCATCACAGCGGTGACCAGCATGTGGTAAGTTATCAGACTTATTTTCCCTTTTATGTATCTCTGCTCTGTATGTGATCTGCCTGCGGTTAGCTTGAATATTTAGAAAAATCTGACACATTGATGAAATCCATGGCAAAATAGGTCACTAATTCCTCATGTTACCTGACTTTTTCACCGTGTTACTTGGAAGTAGATCAAGTTGTGCCAAAAGAGTTTAGATTTCGGGGTACCGTCTCGACTTCCTCTGATTATGTCGCGTTACAGGATGTCTTTTCTTTCTTCTCCCAGATGAATGATGCCATCTCAGAAAAGGCAACAGAAGGGGTCTGCATGTGTAATTGCTTCTTTGGTTTTTTTAGAAGGACTGCTTGTAGTTTTTGTCATATACATTTGTCTCAGTTGGAGGGACACTGTTGGAGAGGTAAGTCACAGTCTGTCTTATTTTTACCCAATCAAACTTTAAACTCCAAATGATCATAAATATAAAATGACCGATCTGGAATTTAAAGTTCAAGAGCCTGATGTGTGTTTTTAAGATATTACAAGCCTTTCTCTGATTGTTTTTGACAATTTTTAAGATGGAAATGTGCAACAGTTCTCCACGTGTGTTGCTGTCTTGTGAGCTCTCTCAAAACATTTTTTCCCCTCTCCTTTTCAGAGTTCTCAGCATCTGACCTCTGACCTTGATGGCGACAAGTTTGCTGGCTGCAGAACCAAAGTCGCGGTTCTGAATGACGAGGCCATGAAACAAAAATGGCACACCTGCAGCGCACATTTCAGCAAAGCCTGGAGCAAAGCAGAGCAACACCTGAAAGAACCAGCAGACAAGTACATGGAGAAAAGCCATTCTCTGGCTTTAAACGTGTTCACCGCTGAGGTGCTGAAACGGGGGAACAAGAACTGGAGACGTTTAACTGGGACAGAACATGTGTTGATGAGTTCAGTTACGTAAACATTCACAACGAGAGACAAAATTTTCTGGGATAAAAAGGTAAAAACTTTGACTTCTTCCTCAGAGTCATTTCAGACCTTGCCAGTGATGGCCCTGTTTTACTGTGAATAGTGACACTTTTTAATTACTTCAGCCAACATTTTTATAAAGTCTTTTGCTTTTTAATCTGTGGTGTATGCAGACATTTAGCACCAAAACATGTTCAACCACAAACTCCTTTCCTGACAACAGTCAAGTTTTTCTTTCTTGGTTTCTCTCTCAACTTTTCTAAAGATCATAAAGTTGATCAGTGGTGCCTGTGGGCACTCGGTATTTGTTTATTGTCCAAATGATTTAAATTGCACGTCTGACTTTTGTTGCCTGTAAAAAAATAAAATCTTTTAGAGCAATGCTGAAAGGTTTTTTTTTAGCTCTTGTAGTGGATGGTTATGTAGTGAAAGCTATGTGGTTAAATGTTGAATATAAGACATTTGCCCTCCAATTCTGACTGCGGATGTGTGCTTCAAATATAAAAATGCTTCCATAGTGTTATGTAAGGCATGCACGACAAATAAAATCAACAATAACACAGTGACAATAGCTAATAAAGTTTATTAATCTGTTTAAGAAAACTGTTAAACAATAATTACAACAAAGAACCAAATAAACCTCAAAGGGCAGTAAAAATATACCAAGTACAATACAATATTCCAAGTGGAAGAACAAAGAGCGACTTTCAGCAGCTAAACAGGAATGGCACTTCTGGGGTCTGTTTCACAAAGCTGGATCGACTCGAAGCGCACCTGAATATTCAAGCAGACGCTGAGATGAGCTTTAAGTCGGACGTGTTCGAAGTTCATGAGACAGATTCCAGAGAGCAGAAGACGGCAAACCAGCTTGTCTGAGCGCAAACCGAATCGGAAGGTGAAGAGGAATGAAATGCATTACAGCAATCACTAAAATCAAATAACAGCAAATCTAGTTTCATATTCAGTTCACAATTCAAATGTTAATACAATACAGTCAAATGCAGATGATCATTTCATTGAAGTCACATAAAAAAATTACAATCTAAAGCAGCTCATCTAATTATTATGAGTTCTTGACTTTGCAGCAAATGAACATCTTGATCAAGCATGTGGCGACAGTAAGAAGGAATGACTCACTTTAAATACTCTATGCAGATTAATGGGTTACAAAATGCCACAATGTAATAAAAGCGTTGGATTTTGTGAATTATCTTATGGTTTCTTCGCTCACATGAGCAATAAAATATGTTAAATACTTACTGTAGCTTGTCAAAAAGATATCTGAATCCGCATACAGACATCATCACAAAGCTCAGTTTGAGAAGCCATCTGCTCTAACAAGCTAACGATTGGATCAGAAACAAAAGAGCAGAGTAGAACTGACCTGGGATTATTTTTTATGAAAAGAAAAACTTAAAAAAAAGAAAAGTTAATGGTTGTAGATAAAACTCATGTGCACAATAAATGTGAATTTTCTCTTTTAAAATTTTACGCAGTAAATATTGTAGATGTTCACTCACTGATGGGTATTTGTTATAACTAACTACAGCATGTGAAACTCAGGATTGGATTCAAGTGAACGAGATGAAATTTGAGTGACATTTTGTTAAAATAGAACTGCTTTTCTTTAAAAAAAAAAAGAAAGAAAAAATAAATCTCAAATTATGTCCAGATCTGCGCAGCACCACCTTTATTTCTAGGACGTTTCAATTAAAACCACGCAGACGTTTTTCTCTTGAACAGAGCACAGTTTAAATTGGACAGAGGTCTGTTTGTGCTCCGCAGCTTGTAGACAACCTCACAAGGAAGAGTGTTGTCAGAGGCTTTATTTATGCCTGTTACTTTAAAAACCTCATACGGAGGGATCAGGACTTCTCTTTCTGATTTAATACTAGAGAACTCTGAGATGTCTGCTCCAAAACAGGTGGAGATCTCAAAGCATGACTGGTTACCAAACGTTTTCTCGCAAGGATAGTCACCCATCGAACTGGAGGAAAAAGCGCCAAGACGAATCTCTTTGTTGAGAACATTTTTGCTGAATTTGCAGTTTGTTCTCTGGAAAACGGTGACGCAATTTTCTGCCTCAGGTTTGATGGTGCGCAGAGCCATGGTGAGGTAGAAGTGCAGAGTGTGATACTGAAATTTGGTTTTGTACTTAGATTTTTGTTTTCGGACTGCGTTGTTGAATTCGCGGTACAGCGGTGGGACGTTCAGGGTGTACGCGTAAAGAGCCATGATTTGTTCCTTCTTCAGCGGCGTCGACATAAGTCTTAGCTGGTAAAAATTCAACAAATATTTCATGGATGTGATTATGAATTCAAAATCTGTTCTGATCTGAACAAATCTGATATTTGTTCTGTAATGTTGGCTTACCCTGCAGCAACATAGAGTTTTTTTTAGCATTTGAAGCGTGATGGTGGACGACAAGGAAGTGCAGAAACATGAACATATCTGATTTGAACCAGGAAGCCAAACTTCTTGGACATATACATGAGTATTAAAGGACATAAATAAATGTCTGAATGACTTTATTGAACTTAAGCTTAAACAATAACATCATAATGAATATTTACATGTGAACAATGGATAAACGCTACAGAGTTTTTGTTTTTACTGTAGTTACTGTTGAATTGCAGTGTCACATTGTTAATCGTAGTTTTATCAAGGGTAATTTAAAGTGTTTATCGTTTTTATTATTCTTGCTTAGGATTACATCAAAGGCTTATTCCATCAGTTTCAACATCATATTTCCTAAAATCCTGCCTTAAGGAAGTTTAATTGTTCTGGAAAATTGGAGAGTAAATCAAAAGTCATACCTGAGGTTATTTGAAGAGCTTCTGGAAGAATGAATATCAAAATATTAAAAATGGTTTCTGTGTTTTAGTTTGTTTATTTTCTTTTGGCAGAAAAATCTACAGCAATAAATGCATCAGGATCCAGAAAATTAAAGTGAAAAGAGCAAAATAGAAAAACACTGAGTAAATGAAGAAGCCTTCTGCCCACCAGCCCTGCACTACGCTGTTTTATTT
The DNA here is from genome assembly GCF_051168715.1 of Poecilia mexicana. Taxonomy (NCBI): domain Eukaryota; kingdom Metazoa; phylum Chordata; class Actinopteri; order Cyprinodontiformes; family Poeciliidae; genus Poecilia; species Poecilia mexicana. The sequence continues at coordinate 6,342,491 of NW_028263371.1, read as the reverse complement.
ACAAGGCAGAAGCAGAAGTTCATTAGCTAACCTATCACCAGATTAAAAAAAAAAACATCGAAACTTATCTGCAGAAGAACACATTTATTTATTATTGCAAATGTAAACCTCGAAGCTCATGAGTCAGTCTTCTTCTGTTAATTGTGAGCTGCTGCTTCCCTTTACTTGCTAACCTTCGTCTGTTGCACGGCCTTCTGCGTCTTCAGCTGCAGTGTGCATGAGGTCTGCATCCACTTCTGCACTTGAGCTGTTCACACCTTGTTCTTGGAGATCTCACCTCTCTTTCAGTTGATTCGCCTCCACTAGTCTTTGTTTATGATTGTTCTTTTCCCCCTTAGTCCTAATACGCAAACTTTAAAAGACACAGAAGACACAAAACCAACTGAATTTGAGATACACCGTCACCAACACATAAACACTAAATATTTTTTGCAAGAGAAAAACACTTGAAATGGATTTTCAGTTTTGACCTTTTTTAAAACACTGTAGAATTCCACTAATAAAACAGCTTCATCAAATTTGTCAGATTGAAATTATTGTTGATCAGAACCAAAGTGATTGGATTATGAAGAAAATATCAATAGAGGACTAATGAATCAGATATTAGTATATTAATATGAAGACTAAATATTTTACATCCAAGCATTCTGTTACTCTTACAAGTAATAAAACTGTTTTTACAACCAGTACCGTAATTAGCAACCGACCGCATCATCACTTTTGGTACAAAGTACATTCTTTATACAATAGCACACATTATCTTTTTTATATTATTGAGAAAACCTTTTTCTTCTTTTGTAAATTATTTTGTAGAAAACATCAGTGTGTAGTTTTGCTTTATCCTTGTGTCTAAAAAAATAGTGGCTAAGCAATCAGGAACTAAAAATGAAATATAAAACGAAAAACAAAAGAGAGAACCGAAGCCGAGAGAGAATGTTTTCCGCACTTACTTTTCCAGACGGTTTTCTCAAGATAATGAGTTAATTTTGTTTTCATTTGAAAAATGAAGTTTAACACAACCCGCACACCCACACCCACACCCACACACACACACACGCGTGCACACACACACACACACACACACCAGTCATCTTGTGATTAATTTGTTATCTTACACAGTCTGGCTTCTAACATGCAGAGCATCCTGTCACTTTAAATGACAGCAGTCTGGGTGACGAGTTTCAGAATCAGATAAACTCAATTACTTTTTAGCTCAGTTAAAACATACAGTCACTTATGTTAATGTATCTTCTTTTTTTCTATTTTTGTGTGACACATTTTACCTGAAACTTGAATCAAGTCATATTAATTAATTAATCTGTTATTATGCAAACAATACACACATAATCCTTCTTCTAAAATATTGTATAATTTAATACGTGCACAATGCTGACATTCATTAAAGAAACATAACGCATATTTACATAATAATGTATTTATTGAAGTTGCACAGAATTAAGAAAAAGAACAGTATTTTCTTCCAGCAGAAATACTTTCACATTAGCAAAACGATGGTTTAAAACCTGTTTTCTAAGCTTTGGCTTGCAGCAGTTAAATGTTTCTAAGCAGCATAGAGAAGCTCGCCATTAGCTTTATGCTACAGACTAAATTTCTGCATGTTTATTAAGTGATCTCTCTCAGATTGAGAGAGATCAATCTGAACTTTCTCTTTAAAGATCAGCCAGGTGTAAATTTAGAACAAGATGAAACTGTTCTAAATTTATATGTGTGAAGAAAGAAAATCACAAAATTATTTGATTTGCAACTTGGCAGTCAAGATTGCTTTGAACACCCTTACTTTTCAGAACATAGACAGTCTTACAGTCGGACAGTTCAGGAGGTTTATCTTTGCTGATTATCTTGAACGTCTCATAAGGTGGAATGAGCACCTCCTGCTCTTCGTTTCCAAACAGTGGGTATTTTTTCAGATAAGCTCCATGACAGGTTGTAATTTTAAAACATGTTGTCTTACCATAGTCTGTCATATCTTTTAATTGGGAGGAGGAGGCAAAATTACCAAATCGAATTTCTTGGTTGACTTCACCAGTGAAGGTAACACCGGTTCTGCGGAAAGTTGTGTGACATTCATTTTGATTGGTTTTGAGAATTTGTATTGCTCTGGTCAGCCAGAAATGTAAAGAATAGAATGGAAAGGTAGAACCATCCTGTGCTCTGTTGGTCCGGACTGCTGTGTTGAATGGCTTATAGATGCTTTCATTTGTTCCATTTGTGTAAACACAAATTGCTTGCATGTGATCTTTTGTTAGAGCTTCATCTCCTGGTTCTATGTGTTTCATATTTCTATCTGCACAATTTTTTGCTGCGTTCCATGCCTTGCTGAATACATCGTTTTTCATTTCCTTTTCAAAGTACGTCTTCTTGACCTTTGCTTCCATCTGTGCAGCACAGGGAAAGTACATGTCATCAACAGAGTTTACAGCCATGTCCAGTGGGAAGGACTGATCATTGATCTAAAAGGAATGAGAAAAAATACATACATAGGATGAAGAGCAAAGCAGAACATAGATGAAGTTACATTGACTTCATTTACTTTGTTGGAAATAACAGTGATGTTACATGTTTCAATTTAGGAAATAAGTAATAATAAAAAACATTGCAAACTTAAAATTTAAATGACCTTTTATGAATTTTGCAGGTAGAATTTTTGATGTAAGATTTAGACCCAAAAATTAAATTGCCCATGCTGCTGCAGTAAATATATATTTATTTTACTTTGGAAAAAAAAAATCTAATTTAAAGTATATTAAATTTGACACTGACAAAAAGAAAACTTACCTTCTCTGGTTGAGCTTGAAGCAAGCAGCAAAGAAACAACCACAGAGAACCAGTCAGGAACATTTTGGCCTTCATCCTCGCAACCCTGCAACAAATGAACAGTTCAGAAAGACAGGAAAACAATATTGATCAGTGTGATGACTATATATAAGAAATATTATAATTTTACCTCACAGGAGCTCCGCAAACACTATACTTGTATTTTAAAACTGGAATCAAATCTTACATTTTTCTAAAAATAACGTCGTTCTGGATTATATTATCAAGTGATGAAGCGTAGATCAGATGGATTAGGATTTCTACAATGGCTGTTCCTTAAATATTCCTTAAACACTGTGCCAGTGTGTTGCTGTTCTAGACTCTTAAACTATAATATAGTTTAAGAGTGTGATATAACTGTGATATAATGTATTTATCACAGTTTGAAACAGAGAAAAAAATAAACAGTCAAACTGCTTCATTCAGAGCTAAAAATTTACTTTTTTTGCATACGATATATTTCTAATCCACCCATGCAAATGTTCTTTTCAATTTATTTGGTTTTATCTGTAGTTAAAGAAGCCGTAATTTAAGCTGCACAATGTCTTGGAAAATAAAACTTTCACTTATTTACTGGGGAGAATGAACTGATAATGAAGGTTTCTGAGCAACTGTTATACTTATGGAACTGATAATGGAGATTTCAGTGAAGATGTTTTTTCTTCTCTTTCCAACCAAAACTCCTTTGAGCCAGGTTTGGTTTAGGGACAGAGGAACCGATTAACCAGAGATGGGAGAAATTGAGAGAAACTCCCTACAGGAGAGAGATGGGTGGAAGCTGTCAGGAACTAATGGAAATAACACGTCATCTTTCTAATCAGTCATAAATTCGTAACAGTTGGATTTCAAAATAAAGGTAGAATAGAGTTATACAGATCTCTTTAGCTGTGGTGACAGGAAAGGAAAGGCAGAAAAGGACTGGAGAAATGAATGTATGACCAGGCTCTAAACTGGTAACATTTTTGCATTTGCATATAATTTCCCAAACTTTGCATGTCCTGTTTAACCCATGGGTTAAACAGTCTGATATTATCAGGGTTTATGTGGTAAAGTAGCAGCAAATTTGCTTATTTCATAACATGCTTCATAACCAACAACCTTCTCTCCTCTGGTCTGATTAACAACTGCAGTCTTAGATCATCTCAGCCCTCCTGCTCTATCAGCAGCAGAAACAACATCAATATAGTACGTGTTGGGGAAAATATAAACTAAATTTGCTTTGCATTGTTCCCACATGATGACAATGATATAATATACCTGCCAGCATACCTAGGTGGGCCCCATATGGAGAAAAGGAGGGCAGACCAGATGGGTCCCATATGGGTTTGTCCACCGTGGACAAACCCATATGGGACCCATATGTCTGCCCTTCTTTCCCCCATTTTTACTAGGCATGCTGGCAGGGATGATGCAATTAAATATTAGATTCTTGATTAATATGGGGTGTTGCTATGTTGTTGTACGGTGTTTTGACCTTGTTCAATGTGCTTCTTTTTAACTTTGAGCTCCTGCCCCTCCGAAGGTCTCTGCACAGCCCTGGGCTCACATCAGTTCAAAAGTGCCAATATGAACTGAAATCCAATTGATTTTTTTCCAAAACATTTTGATTTCTGTGATCCTGGTGAACTCAGCCCATGACAATTTTTAGAGTCTAGCTGCTGCAAAGTCAGATCAGATGAAATAAAAATTGATACTTCTCCTTCTAGATTGCAGCTGCATCCATTCAATGGGATATAACCGTCAAAAAGTGTTATATGTGTATATACGCATGGATTATGTGTATTGTAAATTTATGTATTAAGTAGACAATATGCTCTCACAAAAATATAATTTAAACAAGTTGTGTTCAGTCCTGCCCTTTAGGATCATTGTCCTGTCAGATCAGTTTCCCTGTTCCAACTCCATCATTCAATAGTAGAACTAGAAGTGAGAAAAGTATACATACCTCTTTAGCTGTGGCGACCGGTGCAGGAACAACAAACTGGGAGAATGATGGAGCAACTGGCTGTAGGAGAGGCAGAAAAGGACTGGAGAAATTAATGTATGACCAGGCTTTAAATTGATAATGTTTTTGAATTTGCATAAAATTTCCAAAACTTTGGAAGTTACGTTTAGATTTGCTTTTTAATCTAAACGATAATAAAAGTCCACGTCAACGCAGCAAACGGTGTAATCTTTTAGCCCCAGAAAACACCAAGCTGTCAGGAACTAATGGAAATAACACGTCATCTTTCTAATCAGTCATAAATTTGTAACAGTTGGATTTCAAAATAAAGGTAGAATAGAGTTATACAGATCTCTTTAGCTGTGGTGACAGGAAAGGAAAGGCAGAAAAGGACTGGAGAAATGAATGTATGACCAGGCTCTAAACTGGTAACATTTTTGCATTTGCATATAATTTCCCAAACTTTGCATGTCAGTTTTAGATTTGCTCTTTAATCTAAACAGTTCACGTCAAAGTGGCAAATGGTGTAAAGACATTTGACAAAAAATGACATTTTGGTTGCAGACTGTGTATTTCTAATCCACCTATGAAGATGTTGTATTTGTTTGGTTTCATCTGTAATTAAGGAAGCTGTAATTTAAGCTGGTCAACATAATAAGGAAATGTTTGAATACAGTTTAAATACACATTAAATACACATTTTTTTACATGTACCTTCAGTGTGTTGACATGGTTTGCTGGAACTTTATTTATTCACATATGTTATCTGATATAGATTAAATAACTAACATAACTAACTAAATAACTAACTAACTAATAGATTAAATAACTAAATAATTAACTAACTAACCTAGTGTTAGTTGTTCCAGTTTGCATTTAAGTTTGCATTCAAACTAAAGAGTGATTGATATCACACAAGTAGAAATGTATTTGTGAACGGTGAAACACTTTTAAAGAGGAGGATGTTGTATAGAAAAGCAATTCATCTATTTTATGACTTCTACAACAAGATGCACGTTCCCTCAGCTCTGACCCGCTGTTGGTAGCGGTAAAATAACATCATCTCTATCCTGCATGCAAAATATAAGTTGTCATGTTTTCTGTTCTTAATCACTGAAAAGAAGGTTAACCACACACATTCCCCCTCTTCTTGCTGTTTCTTTTTTGAGACAAATAATCTGTGAAAAAAATCTAGTTCCTCCACCTTCTTCAGCTACTATTGTCATCTGAATAAATGCACCGCTCCCAGTCAAAATCAACCAATAAAAGGCAGGAGGAAGGCCTAAGTGCTGTCAGTCATCTCATGTACGCGCAGCTCCATGTACTAATGGCAGAGTAACAACTTACAGTTACAGTTATCTGCAGTCATTGGTAGCCATGCTAACCTCAGGCTAGTCAGCTCAAGTTGTGAGCTTATACAAGCCATGACTGACAGCAGTAAGACCCGCCTTCTGGCTCTGATTGGCTGTTTTTAGTTAGCACTGTGAAAAGGCAGAGGAGCTAATTTTTTTAACAGATTGCTTCATACTGCCCTGTCAAGACATGTTGACCATTTTAACAAATATTAAACATCCACAACTCATAGCTGGTATCCTTCCAATCTCACTGAGTTTAGTCACTATGCTTTGTAAAAAAAAAAAAAAAAAAAAAAAAAAAGGTGACTAAACATATCCATAATGTAATGCTGGCCTCTCAGAAAAATGTTACTCTAATTGTGGCAGAAAAAAAAGTCTCTAAAAGTCTTGACTCGGGGGCATTGAAAACACATCTTTCAAAAGGTGCCGTGTGTAAAAAGTATTGAAACCCTTGCATCATATTTACTTTCAATTCATGATGTTTCTTTGTTTTGACACATTAAAACCCAAAATAAAATACATTGAAATTTGTTATTGTGACATGATAAAATGTGAAAAGGTTTGAGGCGTCTTAATACTTTTGCAAGGCGCTGTAGTAAACTGCTTCTTAGCTTCTGGTTCATTTAAGGAAAACAAAATAATATCACCTCAGCAGGATTAGAAGCGGGTCATTATACAGCAGAACCAACAACAGTCCGCAAAGAGGAACCAGGTTTAGGAGTTTAATCCCACGCGTCGATTCCCACCGGAATGTCATATCTGGTTTAAAGAAATGACCAAGGAATTTTGTTGACTTTAAAAAAAAAAAAACTAAAAAAAACTTGAAGATCAGCAATAAACCTTTGTCAAGGGAAAACACAGGGCTCTTTTTAATCTTGTAATCCACCTTTAGCAACAAAATGGAAACATTTTAGGCTTACCTTTTTACTGCAACTGGCTTCATAATCCATGGAGCACAAAAAAAGACAGCGAGACTAGGAGAGGAAATGTTTTTTTTTCTTCTCCACCTAAGCATTACTGCAGGACAGGATCTACAGGTGCAGCTACTCGGCCCACACCTTCATTAGAACTGCTGCTCAAAATAACCAGGAGTTTGCATGCTGTGTTTGCACAGAAGTCAATGCTAGAAAATAAACAACTGATCAAGTTCACCTTTCATCTTACTCCTTTTTCAACATTCTTGCTTTAGTTTGCAGTTTACTGTGTTGCACCATGTCAAATTTTTTTAATGATCATTTGTATACATTTATATGTAATAAATACAAGCACACTCCACTTTCTGTCTGTTTGCACGGCCAGAGGGAGATCCTCCAGGCGGTAAAACTAGTGAATCCGGTTTAGCCACCAGCTCTGGCTGATGCAAACAAAGGTGACTCTGCTCTGTATGTGATCTGCCTGCGGTTAGCTTGAATATTTAGAAAAATCTGACAGATTGATGAAATCCATGGCAAAATAGGTCACTAATTCCTCATGTTACCAGACTTTTTCACCGTGTTACTTGGAAGTAGATCAAGTTGTGCCAAAAGAGTTTAGATTTCGGGGTACCGTCTCGACTTCCTCTGATTATGTCGCGTTACAGGATGTCTTTTCTTTCTTCTCCCAGATGAATGATGCCATCTCAGAAAAGGCAACAGAAGGGGTCTGCATGTGTGATTGCTTCTTTGGTTTTTTTAGAAGGACTGCTTGTAGTTTTTGTCATATACATTTGTCTCAGTTGGAGGGACACTGTTGGAGAGGTAAGTCACAGTCTGTCTTATTTTTACCCAATCATACTTTAAACTCCAAATGATCATACATATAAAATGACCGATCTGGAATTTAAAGTTCAAGAGCCTGATGTGTGTTTTTAAGATATTACAAGCCTTTCTCTGATTGTTTTTGACAATTTTTAAGATGGAAATGTGCAACAGTTCTCCACGTGTGTTGCTGTCTTGTGAGCTCTCTCAAAACATTTTTTTTTCCCTCTCCTTTTCAGAGTTCTCAGCATCTGACCTCTGACCTTGATGGCGTCAAGTTTGCTGGCTGCAGAACCAAAGTCGCGGTTCTGAATGACGAGGCCATGAAGCAAAAATGGCACACCTGCAGCGCACATTTCAGCAAAGCCTGGAGCAAAGGAGTGGTGGAGAAAGTACTCAAAAAATGTACTTAAGTAAAAGTACAAATACACAGTCAAAAATGTACTCAAGTAAAAGTCAAAGTACCACATTAACATTTTACTTAAGTAAAAGTAAAAAAGTACTGGCTTTTAAAAATACTTAAGTATTAAAAGTAAAAGTACTTGCTGAATACATAATCTAATCGCTAATATCATTAAGTGAACTGATCGTATTTAATTTTAATACATCATAAATGTGCCATTTTAATAAACAATGTCACAGATTAAACATGTTCTTATTGTGTTTATTCTCTGTAACAGTTTATACTTAGATATGTGATTCTATGAATCATAATTTCAGGGATGGAAACATCTTGTCTCCTGTCCTAACATAGCATGAACTTCATTAGTGACATTTATTTATAAAGAAATCCAACAGAAAGGGGATGGAAAGAAGGTGGGTGAGGGAGAACATGCAACCAAGGAGCCACGTGGCAGAGTTGTAGTCAAGACCACCGAACCCGAGACCAAGACCAACGCCCTGCGCTACATGACGCAATAAAATTAAGTTTATCAAAATTGGTTCTCAGATTGATCTGAAAGATCCACATTCCCATAAAAACACCTAGATGTTAAATACTTAGAGCTGAAATTTATTTAACCAGTATCAATTAAAACTCATTTCATTCTGTTTTGCTTTTATCGCTGTGCTACAATCCGCAGAGGTCTCCTGCTATCCCTAGAAAAATAACACCCTGGGCCCATATTGCCCATGTCAGAAACCACAACTGAACACTGTCCAACGGCGCAACAAGAAACCAAGCAGAAGGAGCACCGTGACTGTTCTCATCCTCCCTCCCACTGCGATGTTTGCCACCATGACAGGAGACGAAATCAATCAATGAGCATGCTCTGTGTTCGTTCAACTTTTACTTATTCGGCGATTAAATAAACGTGTGTATGTGTTAGCTACTGCAGTGTACACAAGAACAAAGAACGGCTCCCAGTGAGGCTTCAGTCCTTAGGACTTAGTAAAGATCCGTCCAGAAGAATCGGATCGTTCCTGAATGTCATATTACTATATTGCACTTTGGTCACAGCGTTGTCCCATATATGCGACACCTCCGTCAACACCTCCACACAATAATTCAGCGCATGAGTGACAACTTTTTTTCATCGCAGATGCAACATGTGTGTCTCAGTCAGTACAGCTAGCTTTGCTAGCATCACGTCCACAGATCTTACCTTTCTTTAAGCTTTCCTTCCAAGTGACGCTAAAAGTTGGATGAAGTCCCCACCCTCTGTGAAAGCGAAGCGCTGCTGATTTTACATGTCACCATATCTTATGGTTTATGCAGCGCTATTATATTACTGACGATCAGACGGATATCCACCACTGCGCATGTCTGGAGCTCCGCGTGCGAGTAAAGGTGGAGGCGATGGGTGACAACAGACACTAAGTCACGTTATTGCTTGGATTTTACGGCGCCACCTTAAGACCCTGAACTTCACATTTTAACGGAAAAAAAGCTCAATGCGACGTGGATGTAACGAGTAACGCGACGGTTCTGTAGAAATGTAGTGAAGTAGAAAGTACAGATACTTACTGTAAAATGTAGTGGAGTAAAAGTAGAAAATATCCATTATTAAATCTACTTAAGTAAAGTACAGATACACGAAAACTGTACTTAAGTACAGTAACGAAGTACTTGTACTTCGTTACTGTACAGTAACGAAGTACTTGTACTTCGTTACTGTACTTCGTTACTTGTACTTGTACTTCGTTACTTCCCATCACTGGAGCAACACCTGAAAGAACCAGCAGACAAGTACATGGAGAAAAGCCATTCTCTGGCTTTAAACGTGTTCACCGCTGAGGTGCTGAATCAGCGGAACAAGAACTGGAGACGTTTAACTGGGACAGAACATGTGTTGATGAGTTCAGTTACGTAATGTTAAGGAAGAATTTCTAAAATAGTTAACTTTGGTAAAAGTTTGGCTCTCTCTCTCTTTCTTAGATCCCAGGTCCTCTCGGCGGGCCACGTGTAGGCACAAGGAAAACAACAATGCGTGCTGACGTCACAGAATTACAGAATTTAATCCAATAAGAAACAACTTATGAATTAACAACAAAACTGCAGAACAACAGAAACATACATTCATTACCTGAGACAAAAAGATAGAAAAGAAAAAGGCAAAGACGCGTCTTTGGAGAGAGCTGGTGCAAAAAAGGCAAAATAGTGGCAGCTATCTGAATTATTACTCCTGGGCACGAGCTTTTATAATGTAGGTGTGTCTTTCCTTTTTAATATATTCAATTAAGGCGTACCTCCGCTTGACCAACTGGAAGCTACCTTGGACACTCAGAAAAACTTAGAACTTCCCCTAATTTACTGCTGTGAACAAAGGCCATTTGCTCTTTTGTCTAACAAACGAAGAGGAGAGCCTCATCCTGAACTCCTGTGGTTTTAAAACCATCTAAATAAAAGATATATAGAGAAAAGGATTTCACAGATATATGTGAAAGCCGGAGTCTCTCCCGCTGTCTCTCCCTACATAAATTCTCAGGAACAAACTTAAATTTTATAATTAATTTAAGGAAAGTTTATGTTAACAAACCCAGTCTTGCTCTTCTGCACTCAGCATCCCAAAAGACTGAGTCCTGCCTTAAACCAAAAATAACACATAAAATCAACAGAACAGAATGAGGTACAATTCCTTTTTCTAACCTATAAAACATAATATTCAATCCTAAGTATACAAGTTAACACAATCATTTTCCAAGACCCCATTTAGCATAAATCCTGAGTAATTTTCTAATACTAAACAAAACATTTTCATTTAATTCTAACAGTCAGAAATAATACAGTTTTCAACTCCATTCATCATCGTCTAAATTAATTCTAAAACTAAGTAATACAAGTTCCATCAGAGAATGCTATCTATAACTAAGAAAAATATCTTGTAAATAAATGTTAGTGGTTCAAAATCTTCACACAACCCAGATGTTCACAGAAGAATTCTGATCTCCTGTGAACTCGGTAAGTTCCTGTTTCCCAAGGTAATTTAAATGATATTGGCCTCTACTTTCCTGCATATGTTAATCTATGGCCTCCTGTCCTATGTGTTACAACCACAGGGGTCCAAGGAGAAGCTCTACAGATCACCCCATTTTCCTTGGTACTTTTGAATACTTACCCAACCATAGTTTAATTTTAAATCACTAACAGAAACCTGTTCAAAGTTTAAAGATTTGTTCAAAAAGATTAATCTGTATTAAACACTAAAAATAATCATTTTTTCTCAACAGTCCCCCTTTTGAGGTCTGAGACATACAGACCTCACAAATAAATTGATTCAACCATCTAATAGAGGAACCAAAAACTATTTAGTATACTAAAAACTAAAACATTAGCCTATTTATATAACAGTCCCCCTTTTTAAACAGGACCCCTCCTTTTTTCAGCCAAAAGCATGTCCAGCGTCATCCGATTTTGAATTGTCATTAAAGAAGTAGGGGCTAACTGATCCTTCAAACCTCCAACAGCGTCCCTAGTCAGGTTTGCTAGCCTCAAGAAATTATAGTAGACATAATTAATCCTATCAACATTCAATTCAATTCCACGATATTTAGTGAGGCACTTGTCAACAGGAGATCTCAAAGAACGCTTCACATGAGCAGTCACATTTCCGCCTGACAATCCGCGCTCGACAGAAATCGGTCGGAAATCAGATGTCTGAGAGGAAATGATTCCACTCGTGGATCCTCCTAAAGCCCATATTCCCAGCAGAATGAGTCCAAAAAGCACACCTAGCAAAAACTTCCACTGCCAGTTCATGTCTTAAGCTGAACTCCATCACCTGAACCTTTCAATTGTAATCCTTCGCTATCCAACAATTTAATACTCACCTGGTGAACCACAAAATTTGAACAAGTTAAAACTAAAAAATACCTATCAATTTAAAATATAAGAAAAAATCATAAAACCCAATTATCTCAAGACAAGCAGAAACACAGTACAAATAACAACCCAAAACATAGAATGCAAACATAAAACAACACTATAAAAAATTACAATTTTTTTTTTTTTTTGACAATTCAATAATAGAGTCTTAGAGTTTATGTCTTTTCTTCTTTGTTAGTCCTTAAAAAATATGAATTCTTCGTCAGGAAACAATACAAAAATACGCGCAAAAAGAAACGAAAGTTCTTTAAGAGTTCGCAAAAAGACGAAAACACGCAATAAAAAGAAGATAAATTAATGATGATCCTCTTGTAGCCGTTTTCCTCCTCGGTTGTAAACCTCAGGTTTCCACCTGAGTGTCCGTTGCTCACTGAAAATTGGATTATTATGCCAATATAACAGTGAATTTAAGGAGAGGGTGCAATCTCCTTTTCTCAATAGAAGGACATCGGAACAGGATTATTATGCCTGTCCGAACCTTTTAAGCCTTGAATTTCAGGAATATGAAGTGGTCGTGGCAGGAATCCCTGCTACACTCCTGCCTGGAACTGCAGATCTTCCTCCGCGCTGGGATGGGCCTGCAGATGCTCCTCGACCGCAGGTTGAGACTGTAGGTCCTTCTGGATGCCTCGTAGCGTGCGTTGTGGTTCCTCAGCTGCTGTACACTGACTCCAGTGAAACCAGGTGTCTCCTTTCCCTTGCAGACGGACCGCATGAGACATCCTCTCCACGACTCGGTATGGTCCGGTGAAGCGAGGTTCAGACCACTTTCTTTTGATGACCTTCAGGCGCACCCATTCAATTCCTGGAACTGGTCCTGAGTCTGGATGTTCTTGTGTCGTCTGATATTTTGCAAACTCCGCTGCCAGGATCTGTAACTCATTAAAGAAATCTTTATGAGATAAATGTGCAAGTTCACCTTTCCATCCTGGAATGCGGGTTGCAGGTCCTGGAAACATCCTTCCCGTCTGTAGCTCATATGGAGAGAACCCTGTTGATTGGTTAATGGACATTCGGACAGACATCAAAGCAATAGGCAAAGCATCTACCCAATTTAATTTGGTATGTGCACATACTTTAGCCAATTTTTGTTTCATTGTTTGATTTAATCTCTCAACCTTGCCTTGTGATTGAGGGTGATATACTGTACCGAATGAATGTTTCAATCCGAGCATCTGCTCCACTTTCTGCAGATCTTGGTTCCTAAAATGAGTGCCGTTGTCTGATCTTACCTTCTCTGGAAATCCATGGGTCGGAATGTAATGATTGATCAGACACTTTATAACAGCCTTGCTGTCCTCCTTTTTTGCTGGCCACGCCTCTGGCCAACCCGAGTATGCATCCACACACATTAATACATACCTGTATCCTCTAACGGGTGTTATCATGTCTGTAAAATCAATAATAATTTCTCTTTAAAACTTTATTCCTAATTATAATTTATTTCCTTATTTTAAGTCTCCTCCAGTAATTTTCCTTTTGTATTATAACTTAATAACCTTAGCATTTTCAGAAGCTGCTCCTTCAGAACTGTATTTTGTCAATCCTTTGGCCCTCTTTTTATATGAGGCCTACATGAGAAGTTAATGTTTCCCATCGTGTCGAACCCAAACCTTAACCATATTTTAGAAGCAGTTCCATAATTGTTCATTTTAAATCTCCAATTTAGACCAATTTAATTTCATTCATCATATTTTCTATTTTAAAACCTTAAAGAATAATCAGCCTGTTTTACAAGAATAAAGTTAACTGTGTCACTAAATATCAAAAATGATTTATTTTATTCCAATCATAGTTTTAAATCTCAAAATTTCAACCATTTTAACCTTTGATCCATTTATTCTTTTGAAAACCTATTTATATAAAATATTTAATTTGATAATAAATTACCCTTTTTATAGTGTTTATCAATTATCAATGCCATTATCAGTTTTGGGGAGAAATTCGATACAGCTAAGTTTATTGAAATGATGTAAATATTTAGTTTAGACCTTCCTGGATGTCTTAAACAACTTATTTTCAATCATATGAATAGAGATTCAACAATCCAACGATCACTTTCCTTGTTTTAAGAAACACTTTTTATATAAATTATTTGACAAGTAATATTAAGTTTAGTGTATTCAATTTATAAATTTTAGTTATTCCATATCCAAATAGTTAGCTCATATTTAATGAATTTTGATTTAACTTCAATAACCTCTTTTGCCAAGAAGTAAAGAGAAATCCAAACTAAAAATTTGCTTATTAGATCAATTCCATTCATTTCCCCCTGTTTCTATAACAGAACAAGTGTTCTGTCATAGAAAACAATAAAAATCCCATACAACTCATTGAGATGAAATCTGCTATCACCACTAACTTTAGCATCATATAACACAGTTGGATGTAATTCAAACATGGTGTCCCAGATGCTGTTACAATCTGCACACCTCAATCAAAGAATTTAATGTTTGATTAAATTTATGAAATCAACACAGAACTTGGTGTCATTTGCTCAGTATGCTCTATAGACACCCATCAATCCACTTTAGCACCTTAATTTTAAATTCCATTTAATTTAAATTTAGTTTTTACTGAATGGTAGCCACTGTACTATGCAAATAAAATTTAGATCATCTTCCTTAGTAGATGAAGCGTAACACACTATGAAATTCAGCTAAGAAAAACTTTTGTAATTGCAATAATTAGTCCCTGCCCATTCTTTTCAGGCAGGAAGGGAAAACAAAACACATTAGCATTTTGTGAGACAAACAGAGTGAATCATGGAGGAAGTTAATGCATATCCGAGAAATGCAGAGTCGTAACCGTTGGGTCACACCAACCCTCAAACTGCATTGTAAAACCTCTGACACCAGGAGATAGGGTGTCCTCAACACTTAGCATTTCACTGCAGGAGTTCAGGACGTGAAGGCAACAGGGCGCATCCGTGCTATAACTAAATTAAGGAGAAGAAAAAAAAAATGGCATCACACACTAAAAAAATTCAAAAAGAACTTATTCACCACTACCAAGTTTTGTTGGCACCCATTTTGTCTCCAACCTGCAGACCGAAGGGAACCCCAGGAGTGGGCTTTGGCGCTCAGGTCACATGATCAGAGGTGAGAATCCAGGATCAAACATGAGAATACACAACAGGACCACTGCTGAGCGACTTGCCATGCCCCAATTCTTTATCTGCTGAATCAGAAGGTGTCCAGAGTAGCAGTCATTCCCGCAGTGCAGAAACATCTGGATACAGTCCCTCTTTGATGAACTTTGGTCAGCCTTTCGTGGTCGACAGAGCAGGACGTAGAAACCAGCAGATCAGTCATCCTCCGAAACCCCCGTCTGGGTTTGGACAAAAGGCTTTGATCTTTGTGGTCCCGACTCCCTGCCGATTCCCAGCCGTAGAGGACTCTCACAGATAACGCCTGAGTCCCTTTTGTTTTCAGCCAGGTGTGAAAAGCAACACTCAAAGCAGACATCTGTTGCCATGTCCTGTGAGCAGCACTTTGCCCTCACGTGACAACAGAAGAACACAGTTCATCTTCACTGACCTTAGTAATCGTTCAATAGCTTTTGGCTTCCATACAGCAGTCCAGCAGAAGATGGGCACAGTTCAGCATCATCATGTCTTTGTTCAGCAGCAACAACAGCAGCCTGATGCGGTAATCAAGAAGATCCTTTCTAATCACATCGTCCCATGATCTCTGAGCTAGAAAGACCCTGCCCCAAAGATCGCCATCAAGTCAGAAGGAAGGAGAACTGCCAGAGAAAAAATAATAAAAATCAAAACTTATATATGCCACATTTTGTTACTTTAACTATTATAAATAAAATTTGATCTTGTGATGCATCCTCCCGTGTGGCTCTAGATATGTTGTTGTTATAGCACAAACAGCCAACTGCCCCAAATCCTGAACTGCAAAAAGAATAAACATAGAAATGTGTTACAACAGTACACCATCAGATGTGCCAGAATTAAAAAATAATGACACTTACTGTTCAAGATCAATAGACGTCAATACCTCGATGACATTCACTCTGCTTGTGCCAAATATCAACTACAATTTTTAAAATCACAACCTCACAAACTTATGAAAAAATTAGAACAAAATCTAGAATGTCTTAGTACTGACACCAATAAAAGTTGTGATTGAATTGCATTTTGTCAAATAATTATAAATTTCATATTGTCCTAGTAAATACTAAACATTCTTATCATTGTCCCACGTTTCAAGACAAAGCCCTATTTCAAAATTTCAGAAGTTATTCACATTTTATTTGAATTTCATAGCAGTTTTAACCAAAAATTTCCTCAAAATTAACAATTTACACCCAACTGTATATAATCAAAGTCAGCAGTGATGCAGAAATCTATCAACAATCTTAAATATAAATAAAAATGACATAGATGTTGTTTATAGCTGTTCCATTTTAGATGATCAATTCTAATTTAGTAGAAGCTTCTATATCACATACACCATATTTTAGTCAAGGAGGAAGGCAATATGACTCTACATTAAAGAAATCCATAATTCACTATTGTTGAATGAAAAAGTCAAAATTATTGATTAACTAATTTACAATTAACCGTATCCAAAAATTTACCAGGAATTAGGGTCCTATTTCTCCTTCTCCCCCTGTTGATATAATAAAATTATCATTTTGAAAACAATTTGGAATCTATGTCACTGTTACATGATAATTTGCTGAAAAACCAAAATATTGTAACATGTTCCACCATTTCTCCAAATCTTCCATCTAGTATTCAAACTAGACTGAGATGATGTAAATTTCAAAGTTCTATCAGTAATCTCTTATCTTTATAATATCCCCCTGTGTTTTTCTTATTTCAAAAAGAAAAACAATTTTCAGGTGGAAAACAAAAATCGAAGAACGTTCCCCCATTGTGCTAAAATTCCAACATGTCCAATCAGTTACCCATGTGACATATAAACCAAGTCAATTCAGTTAGAAGTTAGGTTAGATTGTTAGTGTTGTTAGTCAAAGTGGATGAGACAGTTTCCTAAGTACTACATTTAGCTTCTTTAAGCCAAGGCTGAATTCTCGTTTCGTATTAATTCTACTGCACAAGCAGATGATGCAGCTTCAACCAGATTGTGATACCAAAATATGTAATCAGCACCTTAAAATTGTCCATAAAGCAGTAATAAAAGTATATTTATGAAACAAAACATGCACTGTGTCTAAACAGTACAAAATCAGAAAAAATATCACACAGCTACTCCCCAAAGTGATGTCATATTTACATAGCGCTTCCTAAAACCCATCAATGGCCATTTGCATACACATTCATTCTCATTCACACTCAAACAGACTCATTTACATCCCATTGTAAGAAAGATGCAGGATGTTACCCCAGATCAAGCTGACCAAACAAATTGAGGTGTGATCCACCCCCAACACGGCCGTGAGACCAGGAAGAAGACCCCATTCTCAGTATTTGAAGGCATCCTTACATTAGTTGACCTGTAATGTAACCAATATATTTTCGAATTCTTCAGAAACTCTGGGAAAACACATTAAATAGTGTAATTCACCCACAGCAACTGAAAAGATTCCCATGTTCACATGTAATTTGTTCGTCACACTCCAATGTGTAAAATAAAGATATTTGTGAACCATAAAGTTAGAACCTCCCAATTTGTACTGATTCCATCTTCCAAACACATATTTACCCAAATTTCAAACCAAAATGCATCCTGTAGAAAGTCTTAAACACAATTATTATAACACCATGGTTGAAAGAAACATTATTATCCAGTAGTTCTAATGTTGTTCAGGTTTGAGTGAACCTGTTTTAAAAACTCCATTTTATACACACAACCGTATTTCATGATAGCCCACTGTTATTAAATGGCTACCTAGACCCCCTGTAGGAAAATCCCAAAAACATTCACGTGGTCTCGTAATATGAAAAAATGGACTGCACACGAAGATCGTCCTACAAGAAACAAAGTCATTCATTAGTGTTTCAACATGTCCTACATTAACAGTGTAGAAAACACTGTCAAGCAGAAAAACATCCATATGTTCTCGTTTTTGTTCTCTTGTTCCAATCAGTGAGGGTGTTCCAGCCTGTGTCAGGAAACCTAGGAATTGAAGTGATTGTAAATGTTACAATATTATAAAAAAGCAATGAGATCATTCCAGTGCTCCAGCCTGGAACTGAGGCCACACATTTCTCCCGCTGAGAAAGTAGAAACATCTGTAAATCTGTTATTATGTACTTATCATTTCAACATAAAACACAGTTCTAAAAGAAATTCACATCAAATTCCAAGAATCCTGAAAGAGTGAGCTGGAAATGTCAGTGCTAACAGAACTGAAGCACTCCCAAAATGCAAATGGAGTGGTCAATCAGGCCCCCTGCTCTGTGAAACAAAACCCGTAAAACCTGTAACCAAAATGGAGAAGAAATCTCTGTCCCACAGAAGCATGAGTTAACAGAAACACAGCAACATAACATCCAGCAAAATAGACAAACACATAAGACACAAATCTCTCCTGCACAATCTCAACACAACTCAGACAGAGACAGACAGCAGCGCGCGTGGTGGAACATATAACGGCGGAAGACAGACACAAAATCAGTAATAAATCAACCCGCACACAAACACAGAGAAGCGTATACAACACAGAAACACAGACGACATCGTAGTTCAGCCAAGAAAAGACAGGAAATAAAATGTCAGGCGCCGGCTCAAAAGAACGTATGATGCATCTTATAATCTTCCAACTTCACTTCGACAAATCTCTTTTAGTCTCATTTCAACTTCTCAGTCCTTTAAGGTGATTCAACCTGTACCGAATTAATTATTCTCAGTCCTTTATACTCTTTGGCAACTCGATTCAGGGTCCCAGGGAAAGACGATACATCCAGTAACAGTCTTCTACTTACGGCGACCCGGTTCAGAGAGCCAGAGTAAAGGTGATTCAACCTGCTATCAGTCCTTTTTTCACGAGTGATGCAACTCGATTCAATTAACTCAAATATATCCAATTAATCCCAAACCAGTCCAATTATTAGTCCACTGGAGATGAGTCGTAATCTCCGGCTGATACAAGCCCACACTATCTGAATACACAAAGACCCAAATTCTTTTAAAGAGGTACGGGACGACTCTCAGGGCAAAGAATTCAAAAGAAACCCAGCTTTTAGCAGAGGTAGCGCAAAGTCCTGCTGCTTGGAACAGCCACGAACCCCCGTTTATGTGTATTAATTCAAATCCTTAAACTATAGACTCTTTTAGGAGGGATTTTATATACCGCTGCAGCTTCCAAATCCTGTGAGGCCGCACACACCAAGAGCAATCAGCGATGGTCCAACAACACAGCGCTTCAGACAACCAAAAAACAATTAAATAGTGTCTTACCACACCGAAGCGTCGGGCCGAAACGGATCAATCAGGTACCAAACAGCCGCCCACCGAGATTCCAGAACTGGCACGAGCCCCCAAATGTTAAGGAAGAATTTCTAAAATAGTTAACTTTGGTAAAAGTTTGGCTCTCTCTCTCTTCCTTAGATCCCAGGTCCTCTCGGCGGGCCACGTGTAGCCACAAGGAAAACAACAATGCGTGCTGACGTCACAGAATTACAGAATTTAATCCAATAAGAAACAACTTATGAATTAACAACAAAACTGCAGAACAACAGAAACATACATTCATTACCTGAGACAAAAAGATAGAAAAGAAAAAGGCAAAGACGCGTCTTTGGAGAGAGCTGGTGCAAAAAAGGCAAAATAGTGGCAGCTATCTGAATTATTACTCCTGGGCACGAGCTTTTATAATGTAGGTGTGTCTTTCCTTTTTAATATATTCAATTAAGGCGTACCTCCGCTTGACCAACTGGAAGCTACCTTGGACACTCAGAAAAACTTAGAACTTCCCCTAATTTACTGCTGTGAACAAAGGCCATTTGCTCTTTTGTCTAACAAACGAAGAGGAGAGCCTCATCCTGAACTCCTGTGGTTTTAAAACCATCTAAATAAAAGATATATAGAGAAAAGGATTTCACAGATATATGTGAAAGCCGGAGTCTCTCCCGCTGTCTCTCCCTACATAAATTCTCAGGAACAAACTTAAATTTTATAATTAATTTAAGGAAAGTTTATGTTAACAAACCCAGTCTTGCTCTTCTGCACTCAGCATCCCAAAAGATTGAGTCCTGCCTTAAACCAAAAATAACACATAAAATCAACAGAACAGAATGAGGTACAATTCCTTTTTCTAACCTATAAAACATAATATTCAATCCTAAGTATACAAGTTAACACAATCATTTTCCAAGACCCCATTTAGCATAAATCCTGAGTAATTTTCTAATACTAAACAAAACATTTTCATTTAATTCTAACAGTCAGAAATAATACAGTTTTCAACTCCATTCATCATCGTCTAAATTAATTCTAAAACTAAGTAATACAAGTTCCATCAGAGAATGCTATCTATAACTAAGAAAAATATCTTGTAAATAAATGTTAGTGGTTCAAAATCTTCACACAACCCAGATGTTCACAGAAGAATTCTGATCTCCTGTGAACTCGGTAAGTTCCTGTTTCCCAAGGTAATTTAAATGATATTGGCCTCTACTTTCCTGCATATGTTAATCTATGGCCTCCTGTCCTATGTGTTACAACCACAGGGGTCCAAGGAGAAGCTCTACAGATCACCCCATTTTCCTTGGTACTTTTGAATACTTACCCAACCATAGTTTAATTTTAAATCACTAACAGAAACCTGTTCAAAGTTTAAAGATTTGTTCAAAAAGATTAATCTGTATTAAACACTAAAAATAATCATTTTTTCTCAACAGTAAACATTCACAACAAGAGACAAAATTTTCTGGGATAAAAAGGTAAAAACTTTGACTTCTTCCTCAGAGTCATTTCAGACCTTGCCAGTGATGGCCCTGTTTTACTGTGAATAGTGACACTTTTTAATTACTTCAGCCAACATTTTTATAAGGTCTTTTGCTTTTTAATCTGTGGTGTATGCAGACATTTAGCACCAAAACATGTTCAACCACAAACTCCTTTCCTGACAACAGTCAAGTTTTTCTTTCTTGGTTTCTCTCTCAACTTTTCTAAAGATCATAAAGTTGATCAGTGGTGCCTGTGGGCACTCGGTATTTGTTTATTGTCCAAATGATTTAAATTGCACGTCTGACTTTTGTTGCCTGTAAAAAAATAAAATCTTTTAGAGCAATGCTGAAAGGTTTTTTTTTAGCTCTTGTAGTGGATGGTTATGTAGTGAAAGCTATGTGGTTAAATGTTGAATATAAGACATTTGCCCTCCAATTCTGACTGCGGATGTGTGCTTCAAATATAAAAATGCTTCCATAGTGTTATGTAAGGCATGCACGACAAATAAAATCAACAATAACACAGTGACAATAGCTAATAAAGTTTATTCATCTGTTTAAGAAAACTGTTAAACAATAATTACAACAAAGAACCAAATAAACCTCAAAGGGCAGTAAAAATATACCAAGTACAATACAATATTCCAAGTGGAAGAACAAAGAGCGACTTTCAGCAGCAATGCGTTTCCATAGCTTCGTTCCAGGCCAAGGAGAAATTTGAGTTTTGATTTTTCTCACTCGGGAGAAAGTCAGTCGTCAATTTACGCTCCATGTCGCCTTCGCAGCCAGGGTACACGTCGTCCACAGAGTCCAGAGCCATGTCCAGGTAAAACAAGCTCTGCCAATAGTGACAAATGTTCATTAAGAGGTTTTTCCTTCAGAATGTGATAACCCATTGAGATGTGTGTTTTGACAACATAAACCAAGAGGACACTTTTGCTTACCTTTGCGGTTTCAGTCAAGGCTCCCAACGTTAGCAGCACTGCTAACCAAACCGCCATCTTTGCCATATTAAAGGAGTCGTTGTTACAATAGAAATCAGTTTTCACTTCAAGGTTCTCAAAATGGTTGAATTACATAAAGTTTGACTAATTTGTAAACAAATGTCTAATTTTTTACACCTTTTTATAAAGTGCTTAAACAGTTACCACCTCACTTAACAGCATCTTTTCCGGTGGTTATTTTTTACAACAAAAAAATTTACTTTTTCAGACTTTTCTTAAAGACTCTGGTCCTTGACTGCAGTAAATAGGAAATAGCTGAGAATATTATGAAGATGGGTGCTGCACAGTGGCGTAGTTGGTAGAGCAACCTTCTTGCCTTGTAGCAAGAAGGTTCTGGGTTCAATTCCCGGTCCCGGTCTTTCTGCATGGAGTTTGCATGTTCTCCCTGTGCATGCGTGGGTTTTCTCTGGAGTACCTGGAGAAAACCCACAGTCCAAAAACATGACTGTCAGGTTAATTGGCCTCTCCAAATTGTCCCTAGGTGTGAGTGTGTGTATGCATGGTTTTTTGTCTCTGTGTTGCCCTGCGACAGACTGGCGACCTGTCCAGGGTGACCCCACCTCTCGCCCGGAACGCTAGCTGGAGATAGGCACCAGCAAACCTCCCAACCCCACTGAGGGACAAGGTTTTAAAAAAGTGGATGGATATTATGAAGATGTTGTAACTTCAGTTAGATTGTGTAAATTAAGTTTACTTTAATAATATTTTAAGAAGCTTAGTTTATTAAATCAATTACAGTACAAAATATTAATCTTTGAATTCATACTTAACTTAATCCATTTTTTAGTTATTTTTTACTTGATATCAGTGCAGTAATGTTGACTACATTTTACCTTTGTGTGTCTTTATGACTGATTTTGTTTGTCCAGTGATTTCACTTACAACAGTTTTAAAATTTCAGCTGTTATTATGCAAGACAATGTATTTTGTTGATAGGAGAATCACAATCCAAACCTTCATAATGTAGTGAAATTGGAGAAAGTTTTGGCACATCCACACATTTATCTGTTCTAAGCATCTATTCAGTGATTGGATGGGTTCAGAGTCACCTGGTGACATCGTGATGTAGAGCTGAGTATCATCCGCATAGTTATGGTAGCTAATCCTATTTCCTGCTATAACCTGAGCCAGCGGGAGCATATGTAGAGGGGTGTAAAATGAGCTCTTAGTAAATTAAAACAATAATTAAGAAAATAGGCACCCCAACATAATTTTTATTTTTGTATCTTTAATTTCTCTTTGTACTAAGTTCTGTAGTGTCATTTTAGTTAGTCCTATGCAATTCCGCACACAACCGCTAGGGGCGCTGCTGCGTTGGTGGCATAGAGAAGATTGAGCACACAAGAAGAATAAATCTTCCGGTTAAATGAGAAGGAAGCTCAACGTGTGTGTCTCGTCTTTTCCATTCCACAGGTCAGTAAAAATGTGTTTTTATGAATATATATATGTTTCTTGGAAGAGTTGAGGAGGTCCTTGGATCAGCTGTCGACTAATGAGTCGCGAAGTTCGTCTTGTAATTATTGTGTACAAGGGCGGGACTTGTTCTGGAGGCTGGTTGGAGCTAGTGCTAGCGGGCCTGTGCACGTGTGTGTGAGCTAGCTGAGGAGCTAGCTGACGGACAGCAGAGTTCATTTGAGCTTGTGTTTGGCACTTTTTGGGAGAGTTCTCACTCAAGGGACATTGTTCTGTTTTTTTTTTTTATTTTATAGATGTGATGTTTTTTTTTATGGGTTTGTTGAAAAACCTGATAAATCATATCTTTGTGTGAGGCTGAGTGCCGAGACACAGTATTGAAGAGGCATTGCGCCTTTTTCAGTTTATATTGAAAGAGTGATTGTTTGGTTTAAAGTTATATTAGTCATTTCTGATGTAATGAAGTTAATAGTTCTTTACTGAAGTATGTGATACCTGAAGCATGTTGTATAGGAAGTGTGGTTATAACACAGAAGAAGAATAAATCTTCCGGTTAAATGAGAAGGAAGCTCAACGTGTGTGTCTCGTCTTTTCCATTCCACAGCATCACTCGTTGAGGGAAGATTATCTAATACATTACCCTCAGCCATCCTAGGTTGCAGGGTAACAAATTTGGGGGCTCATCCGGGATAGCGCCTCCTGCTGGCTTGGTGCTATCCAACAAAGAACCGAGGGATCCTGACTTCCTGTTCCATGAGCTGATGACCTAAGGGCAAGACTTCAGGTATCCAGAGATGTCGCCGCTACATGAGCTTCAGTGGGAGATCCAGCAGTTGCTTCACCAACTGATGAATGACGCTAGAAGAGACCTGCTTCACAAGCTAGCAGTGTCATGCCAAGATGAGGTGGGAGAAGACGTGCCAGGGGAGGAGTCGTCCGAGGTGGAACTCTTTGACTTCATTGTTGACTTTTTAAGAAGTAAACGATTGAGGAGTCTGGAGGACCAAGGGATGTCGCGCTGACATCTGATGTTTTGTGACCTCATCGATGAACTGCAGTCAGCCCAAGAAGCAGAGAATCTGCATCATTCAGTGGATGAAGAGGAAGTTGCATCGGTGTACGAGGCTGAGCAGACTGTAGCAGCTTCAGTTGGTAGTACCAGGGCTCTTATCACAGCTCCTGACTCTGACCCTTCAATTTCAGTCCCTTGCTCGGCTGCTTTCAATCAGTTTGAGCCTGTGACTGTCTCACTGTTAGAGGATGTGGTTGGCCACATTAAGCCATCAGGTTCCCCCCGGGATGCTGTGCCTCCACGACTTTTTAAAGATATTTTACCTAGCATAGGGCAGCCTGTTCTTGCAATTATAAATAGCAGTCTGTCCTCAGGTGTGGTCCCTGCTAGTTTTAAACATGCAGTAGTGCAGTCACTGCTTAAAAAACCTGGCCTTGATCCGACTGTTCTGGCTAATTATCGGCCTATTTCGAAGCTGCCTTTTCTTTCTAAGGTTTTAGAGAAAATTGTGTACTGTCAGCTGACACAGTTTTTAGATGACAATGGCATTCTGGAGGTTTTTCAGTCAGGCTTTAAAACTCTTCATAGTACAGAATCTGCTTTAATAAGAGTTTTTAATGACGTTCTTCTTGCATGTGATTCTGGTCACCATGTTGTTCTGATGTTACTTGACCTAACTGCTGCCTTTGATACAGTAGACCACAATATTTTAATATCGCGATTACACCACATTGTTGGTATTGATGGCACTGTTCTTAAATGGTTCAGGTCTTACCTGGAGGAGAGAACATTTTCAGTGAATATTAGTGGCTCTAAATCATCTGTTGCTTCAATGTCTTATGGTGTCCCACAGGGCTCAATTCTTGGCCCACTGCTTTTCTCTCTTTATATACTGCCTCTGGGTTCTATCCTTAGGAAACATGGGATTTCTTTTCATTGTTACGCTGATGATTGTCAGATTTATTTGCCCATAAAGCAGCAGGATGTACATTCAATCAAACATCTCCTGGCATGTCTAGGAATTATTAAAGCTTGGTTGGCCTTGAACTTTTTAAACTTTAATGAAAACAAAACAGAGGTGATGGTGTTTGGACCCAGTGGCTCCTGTGAGTCCTCCTCTGTGGACCTGGGACCCTTGGAGGAATATTTTAAACCTGTTATTACAGATCTTGGTTTTAAGGTGGTCAGTGATTTTAAATTGGACAGCCAAATTAGAGCCGTGGTTAAGTCCAGCTTTTATCATTTACGGCGATTGGCGTCAGTGAAATCTTTTCTTTCCAGGCAGCATTTTGAAACACTGATCCACGCTTTTGTTTCAACTCGATTGGACTACTGTAATGCACTTTATCTGGGAGTCAGTCAGTCGCTGCTCTCACGTCTTCAGCTAGTACAAAATGCTGCTGCACGACTTTTGACAGGTACTCGAAAGAGAGAACATGTGACCCCTGTCCTGGCCTCACTTCACTGGCTGCCTGTATATTTTAGGATTCATTTTAAAATTCTTATGTTTGTTTTTAAATCATTGCATAATCTTGCCCCAGCTTACCTCACTGAGCTTCTTCATCCTTACGTACCCCATCGGTCTCTCAGGTCAGCAAATCAGCTGCTCTTGGAGGAACCGAGAACAAAAAGGAAGCTCAGAGGGGACAGGGCTTTCTCTGTTATGGGCCCCAAATTATGGAATGACTTACCTTTGCAGGTCAGAGAGGCCCCTTCTCTGTCCACTTTTAAAGCTCGTCTTAAAACCCATCTATTTTACTTGGCTTTCAACACCAGTGGGATCTAGTTTTAAATTGTATGTTTTTGTTTTTAAACTGTTTTTAAATTACTTTTATTATGTTGTGTTCTTAAATTGTACAGCACTTTGTATCAACTGTGGTTGTTTTAAAGTGCTTTATAAATAAAGTTGGTATGGTATGGTATGGTATGAGTAAGACAGTATCAACACCAGTTGTTGCTGATCAGGTAACTGGGTTAGTAAAACTGACAGATGTTGCTGCATTACTCCCACGAAGAGAATTTCGGATTCAGGCTGGTCAGATCTCAGACTCTGACTCAGATGTGAGCTTTAACTGTTTGTGTAAGCAAATTGATGAAGGACTGAGTGAAGGTTTCACTGAGACTGAGATCATTAGAACAGTTCTCAGAATAATTAAACCGGGTACATTTAAAGACATGCTTATGACAAAAGATAGTCTGACTGTAACTGAACTGAAGCGTTTTCTCAGAGTACATCTTAAAGATAAGAGCAGCACTGAATTATTTCAGGAACTGAGCAATGCGAGACAAAATGATAAAGAAGGTCCACAACAGTTTATGTATAGACTGATGGGGTTAAAACAGCATGTACTTTTTGCTTCCAAAGTAAGTACAGGTTTCCGGTATGACAAGAAGCTAGTTCAAGGAGTGTTCCTACATTCACTCTATCAGGGGATACATGAAAAATATTCATATGTCCGACGAGATCTTAAACCCCACATTTCAGACGAGAAGGTCACTGATGACTTTATCCTAGAAATGATAACAAGGTCAGTAGGTGAAGAGACAGAGAGACAGAATAGACTAGGTCAGGCTCTCAAACCAAAGGTAGTCAGTGTCAGTACAGTGTAGATGAATAAGAAAAATCAGAATGCAGTTCAGATGGAGGCAGAAGTCCAAGCTAATCGTACTGCCATACAAGAGCTAACAGCACAGGTTTCATCACTAACCAAGAGTTTAGAGAAAGCTTTAACACCTATGTAAAGATAGGTGTTAAAGGTGTGTGAATGTTTTCAGTCCCTGAAAACATTCACACACCTTTTCCCCACCAAAAACAACCAACAAAGCCAGAAGCTAAACGAAGATGTCAGCAATGTGTCTCCCAAGGAACTGAGAGCTGCAGCCACTGTTTCAAGTGCGGGAAAGAGGGACACAGAGCGGTTGGCTGTCTGATGAAGAACAACCAGTCGGGAAACTGGGTGAGGTCGCTGGGGCGGGACCACCAGTGACCAGACAGAATGCAGAGTCCCACCCCACTGCAAAGCTGCATCCTGAAGAGAGCACATCATCCTCCATCAGGCCCATCAAACAAAACAACTTTACTAAGAAGAAACATGTTGCACAGCTGATTGGTGGTAGATGCACTGTGACATGTCAACTAAATGGGGTCAAGTTGCAGATGCTATTGGACAGTGGGGCACAAGTGAGCATAGTGGAGAAGTCATGGGTGCAGAAAGCTCTACCAAATGTAACGATCCAACCACTTGAGAGTCTACTACCAGAACACCCTCTCAAAGTCACAGCAGCTAATGGAACAGAGGTGCCATTTGATGGGTGGATAGAAGTCCTGCTCGAGATCAAAAGCATCAAATATGGTTCAGTTGCCCTCTATGTTCCATTGCTTGTAAGTCAAGAGAGTGTGAGTAGCCCTTTGCTAGGCTTTAATGTGATACAAGAAATCATAATGGGAAACACTAACCAGACAAACAACATCAACTTAGTGGACTTACTGTCAGAGGCTTTGAGAATCCAAAAGAGTAGTGTTGAAACTCTAGTCTCTGTGGTTTGCACTATGCCATCTCAAAAAGAATCAAATAGTTCAACAGTGAGAGTTGGAAAGAAGGGTCTTAATGTTCAAAGTGGCCAAATTTGTGAAGTGAAATGTCGCATCAGAACTTTTCCAGGAGGAGGAGTAATGTTGTTTGAACCAGACATACAGAGCATCGTACCAGATGAGTTGGGTTTATTTCCTGCCCTGGTTGATGTTCCTGTTGGAGTCTCAAAAATGGTGAGAATTCCAGTCCAGAATTCAACCAACCATGACATTTTCTTACCTCCAAGAACAGCTTTAGGATTCATTGAGGAAATTGATGGAACCAAACCTGTGAACATCTCTCCATCATCTCATAAACGAGTCAGTGGACAGGATGATCCACTCTTGTGCACCACTCATGTGAACTCGCTAAATGATGGAGACTGCGCCAAACAGAGAAACCATACACCTGTTCATTCACAAGAAAAATGGCATCCAAATGTTAATCTGGATCATCTGTCTGAACATGAACAGGATATAGTACACCAAATGTTGTATGAAGAATCAGATGTGTTTGCATCTGAAGAAGGCGACATTGGATGCATTCCTGGTTTACAGCTCCAGATTACCACAACAGATAACACCCCTGTCCAAAAAAATTATAACTCCATTCCTCGGCCATTGTTTAAAGAGGTTAAGGATTATATTTCCAACCTTTTGGACAGAGGGTGGGTCAGAAAGTCAGTTTCAGCCTATTCCTCACCTGTCGTCTGCGTGCGGAAGAAAGACCATAGTCTGCATCTTTGTGTTGACTTCCGTGAACTCAACCGTAAAACCACTCCAGACCGCCATCCACTACCACGCATTCAGGATCTATTGGACAGTCTTGGAGGAAATTCATGGTTCTCCATTTTAGATCAAGGAAGTGCATATCACCAAGGGTTTGTGAGTGAGGAGTCAAGGCATCTGACAGCATTTAGCACACCTTGAGGTCTTTATGAATGGGTAAGGATTCCATTCGGACTGACCAATGCGCCAGCTGCATTCCAGAGATGTATGGAAGGTGTATTAGAAGGCATCAGGGATGAGTGCTGCGTACCTTATTTGGATGATGTCCTCTGCTACTCAAAAACATTTGAGGACCATCTGAGGCAAGTTTTCTGCAGAATGAGACAACATGGCATTAAACTTCGACCAGCCAAATGTGAGCTTTTCAAGAGACAAATTCGTTATCTGGGACGAATGGTTTCA
Organism: Poecilia mexicana; assembly: GCF_051168715.1. NCBI lineage: Eukaryota > Metazoa > Chordata > Actinopteri > Cyprinodontiformes > Poeciliidae > Poecilia > Poecilia mexicana. The sequence goes on along the minus strand of NW_028263371.1, from coordinate 6,313,233 downwards.
GGAGAAGGCGTCCAGATTGACCCAAAAGATTTGGAAGCTGTTATAGCTCTGAAGGAGAAGAAACCTCACACAGTTGGAGAAGTTCGGACATTGCTAGGTTTCCTTAGTTATTACCGATCCTTCATCCAAGATTTCTCTCGACTGGCAAGACCTCTGTTTGAACTCCTTCAAAACTCAGCCGACACAAGTAAGCCCAACAAACTCCAGACTTCTAAGGGTCGAGGTTGTAAAATTAAAGAAAACACAGGTCAGCTTCCCTCTCGCACACCTGTGACATGGACGACTGAACATCAGACTGTGCTGTCCAAGCTTGTGGAGATGCTGATCAATCCGCCCATATTAGCCTATCCCGACTTTGATCGTCCGTTAGTTTTGCATACAGATGCGTCAAATGAAGGACTCGGAGCGGTTTTGTATCAGTCCCAAAATAACAAGCTGCGTGTTATTGGCTACGGATCTAGGACCTTAACACCTGCTGAACGAAACTATCATCTCCATTCTGGTAAACTTGAGTTCCTAGCACTCAAGTGGGCCATTTGTGATAAGTTTCGAGACTATCTGTATTATGCACCAACTTTCACGGTCTATACAGATAACAATCCCCTGACTTATGTTTTGAGTTCTGCCAGGTTAAATGCTGTAGGTCATAGGTGGGTTGGGGAATTGGCCGACTTCCACTTTGACATCAAGTATAGACCGGGAAAGAGGAATGCTGATGCAGATATGTTGTCCAGATACCCAGTAGGCCTTGAACAGTACATGAAAGATCACACCGAGACAGTGTCACCTGAAGTAGTCTCTGCAGTGTGGCAAGGCAACAAAGCAACACAAAGCAATGATGTTCCCTGGATTGCTGCATTACAACTTGCTGATGAAAATGATGAGGCTAACTTACCGGATGGTGTCATGACCATCATGCCTGAAAACATCAGAGCAGCACAACAAGAAGATAGAGCTATTAAAGAGATTGTGTCATTGAAACAAAGAAACTGGAGTCCAAATGAAAAGGATAAAAGAACCATGTTTAAAGAAACAAGGAGACTGTTGTACGAGTGGAACAAGCTAGTCGTGGAAAATGGACTACTTTTCCGGAAAACAGAACTAAACAGACAGCTAGTTCTCCCAGAAAAACTCAAACCACTAGTGTTGAAGAGCTTGCATGACGACATGGGCCATGTCGGTCCTGACAAGGTGATCCATCTTGCTCGAGAACGCTTTTACTGGCCGAACATGCAACAAGACATTGAGGATTATGTGAAAAAGAGATGTCAATGTATTAAACAAAAACATCCCAATGTCCCACAGAGAGCTCCAATGGGATCCATCACAACTAGTGTGCCATTTGAGTTGGTCTCTATTGATTATTTGCATTTGGAGCCAAGCAAAGGAGGATACAAGTATATCCTGGTTGTCGCTGACCATTTCACTCACTTTGCACAAGCGTACCCAACGAGAAACAAATCCGGAAAGACAGCAGCTGAAAAGATATTCCAAGATTTTATTCCTCGTTTTGGGTACCCAGAGAAACTCCATCACGATCAGGGACGTGAATTTGAGAATAGTTTATTCCAAAGATTACAACAACTCTCAGGAATTTCTCACTCACGCACCACTCCCTGTCATCCTCAGTGCAATCCAGTAGAGCGACTGAACCGCACGCTTCTCCAGATGTTGCGCACCTTACAAGAGGAGAAAAAGAGTGACTGGAAAGATCATCTGCCACAAATTGTGCATGCATATAATTGCACGAGGCATGAAGCGACAGGATACTCGCCTTTCTTCCTATTGTATGGCAGGGCTCCACGTCTACCAGTCGATTTGCTTTTTGGCACCAGGAAAGAGACTGAAGACTGCAACCATCAAACCTTTGTTAAAAAGTGGGCTGAAAGGATGCGTGTGGCATACCAAATGGCTGCCAACAACAGTCAAAAGTCTTCAGCTAAAGGCAAAAAGCAATATGACAGACGCGCCAGAGGTGTCACCCTCCAGGCAGGCGATAGAGTCCTGGTTAAAAATCTCTCAGAAAGGGGAGGTCCAGGTAAACTCCGCTCATACTGGGAGCAGGCGGTGTACCGCGTGATTGAAAGAGTGGGGGATGGACCTGTCTACAAAGTACAGCAAGAGAGGGGTAACAAAACCATAAGTGTGCTTCACAGAAACCTGTTGCTGCCTGTCAACGACCTACCTCTGGAGGATGAACTTTCTGTGAGAGAACAGACAAAACAGAAAAAAAAGCGGCAAACTGAAAGACGTGAGAATGAACCTGAAATGCATGACTCTGGTGAAGAAGAGGAAGAGTTTACTTACCACCATAATCTCCGGAGCAGAATCCCGTGTTATGGATTTGTAAACCCACAACAACTACAGTCAAACCAGACTCAAAATTCTGAACAAGAACATATTGTGACAAGACGGCACCAAGAAAATCAAAATAATCTGCGTGCAACAGCTGAAGAGTTCTGTCCCTCTTCAAGAGAAGCCACTATCAGCGAAAGAACTACTGCTGAAACTGAAGAAAGATCTGAAATGTGTGAAAGAGATCAGAATCAGATGGAGATGGAAGAAACCAGAGGGGAAAGCAATGTACGTAGATCAGAGAGAAGAGGGAGACCAACAGAAAGACTAACATATGAGACACTTGGCCAGCCATCATATAGTTGTTGGAGTGCAGGTGTTAGTCCGTTGCTGTTCAACCAACCCTTCACGATGACACCTGGTCTACTGCCATTTCCTTATCTTCCATATCCACATCTGTATCAGTAGTACAGTCCCATACAGTGAGACTCGCATAAGAAACTGTTAATGTCAGGAGACATTTTTTTAAGTGAGGGAGAGTGTAGAGGGGTGAAAAATGAGCTCTTAGTAAATTAAAACAATAATTAAGAAAATAGGCACCCCAACATAATTTTTATTTTTGTATCTTTAATTTCTCTTTGTACTAAGTTCTGTAGTGTCATTTTAGTTAGTCCTATGCAATTCCGCACACAACCGCTAGGGGGCGCTGCTGCGTTGGTGGCATAGAGAAGATTGAGCACACAAGAATAAATCTTCCGGTTAAATGAGAAGGAAGCTCAACGTGTGTGTCTCGTCTTTTCCATTCCACAGGTCAGTAAAAATGTGTTTTTATGAATATATATATGTTTCTTGGAAGAGTTGAGGAGGTCCTTGGATCAGCTGTCGACTAATGAGTCGCGAAGTTCGTCTTGTAATTATTGTGTACAAGGGCGGGACTTGTTCTGGGGGCTGGTTGGAGCTAGTGCTAGCGGGCCTGTGCACGTGTGTGTGAGCTAGCTGAGGAGCTAGCTGACGGACAGCAGAGTTCATTTGAGCTTGTGTTTGGCACTTTTTGGGAGAGTTCTCACTCAAGGGACATTGTTCTGTTTTTTTTTTTTATTTTATAGATGTGATGTTTTTTTTATGGGTTTGTTGAAAAACCTGATAAATCATATCTTTGTGTGAGGCTGAGTGCCGAGACACAGTATTGAAGAGGCATTGCGCCTTTTTCAGTTTATATTGAAAGAGTGATTGTTTGGTTTAAAGTTATATTAGTCATTTCTGATGTAATGAAGTTAATAGTTCTTTACTGAAGTATGTGATACCTGAAGCATGTTGTATAGGAAGTGTGGTTATAACACAGAAGAAGAATAAATCTTCCGGTTAAATGAGAAGGAAGCTCAACGTGTGTGTCTCGTCTTTTCCATTCCACAGCATCACTCGTTGAGGGAAGATTATCTAATACATTACCCTCAGCCATCCTAGGTTGCAGGGTAACAAATTTGGGGGCTCATCCGGGATAGCGCCTCCTGCTGGCTTGGTGCTATCCAACAAAGAACCGAGGGATCCTGACTTCCTGTTCCATGAGCTGATGACCTAAGGGCAAGACTTCAGGTATCCAGAGATGTCGCCGCTACATGAGCTTCAGTGGGAGATCCAGCAGTTGCTTCACCAACTGATGAATGACGCTAGAAGAGACCTGCTTCACAAGCTAGCAGTGTCATGCCAAGATGAGGTGGGAGAAGACGTGCCAGGGGAGGAGTCGTCCGAGGTGGAACTCTTTGACTTCATTGTTGACTTTTTAAGAAGTAAACGATTGAGGAGTCTGGAGGACCAAGGGATGTCGCGCTGACATCTGATGTTTTGTGACCTCATCGATGAACTGCAGTCAGCCCAAGAAGCAGAGAATCTGCATCATTCAGTGGATGAAGAGGAAGTTGCATCGGTGTACGAGGCTGAGCAGACTGTAGCAGCTTCAGTTGGTAGTACCAGGGCTCTTATCACAGCTCCTGACTCTGACCCTTCAATTTCAGTCCCTTGCTCGGCTGCTTTCAATCAGTTTGAGCCTGTGACTGTCTCACTGTTAGAGGATGTGGTTGGCCACATTAAGCCATCAGGTTCCCCCCGGGATGCTGTGCCTCCACGACTTTTTAAAGATATTTTACCTAGCATAGGGCAGCCTGTTCTTGCAATTATAAATAGCAGTCTGTCCTCAGGTGTGGTCCCTGCTAGTTTTAAACATGCAGTAGTGCAGTCACTGCTTAAAAAACCTGGCCTTGATCCGACTGTTCTGGCTAATTATCGGCCTATTTCGAAGCTGCCTTTTCTTTCTAAGGTTTTAGAGAAAATTGTGTACTGTCAGCTGACACAGTTTTTAGATGACAATGGCATTCTGGAGGTTTTTCAGTCAGGCTTTAAAACTCTTCATAGTACAGAATCTGCTTTAATAAGAGTTTTTAATGACGTTCTTCTTGCATGTGATTCTGGTCACCATGTTGTTCTGATGTTACTTGACCTAACTGCTGCCTTTGATACAGTAGACCACAATATTTTAATATCGCGATTACACCACATTGTTGGTATTGATGGCACTGTTCTTAAATGGTTCAGGTCTTACCTGGAGGAGAGAACATTTTCAGTGAATATTAGTGGCTCTAAATCATCTGTTGCTTCAATGTCTTATGGTGTCCCACAGGGACATAAATCTTCCGGTTAAATGAGAAGGAAGCTCAACGTGTGTGTCTCGTCTTTTCCATTCCACAGCATCACTCGTTGAGGGAAGATTATCTAATACATTACCCTCAGCCATCCTAGGTTGCAGGGTAACACATATAAATATTGAAAAGAAGGGGTCCTAGGATTGAACCTTGGGGTACCCCACATGTGACCTTTGACCTCTCTGATGAGAAGTTTCCGATTGAAACAAAGAAATCCCTGTTCTTTATGTAAGATTCAAACCAGTGGAGCAGTGGACCGGAGAGTCCGACCCAACTCTCCAGTCGATTCAGTAAAATGTTGTGGCCGACGGTGTCAAAAGCAGCACTGAGGTCCAACAGAACCAGCACTGTGGTTCTCCCACAGTCTGTATTTATATGGATGTCATTGAACATTTTTACAAGGGCTGTCTCCGTGCTTTGGTGAGATCGGAAACCAGACTGGAAGGAGTCAAAGCAATTCATTATTGTTAGGAAGTAGGAAGTTATTCAGTTGTTGAAAAACTGCTTTTTCAATAATTTTGCTGATGAATGGGAGGTTGGAGATCGGCCTGTAATTCTGCAGTAGTGACTTGTCTAGATTGTTCTTTTTTATCAGAGGTTTGATAACAGCTGTTTTCAAAACCTGGGGGAAAACACCTGAAGACAGCGATGAGTTACTATTTGGATCAGATCATTAGCAACAACAGGCAGGACTTTCTTAAAGAAATGTGTAGGTAGGACATCCAGACAGCAGGAACTGGAGCTTAATTGACTTATAATTTCTTCAAGGGTTTTATAATGAAGTAGTTGAAATTGTGTCATTTTTCCTGCATTTGTTTTGTTTGGGCACAGCATTTGTACTGTCTTTGGAGTGGATGTGCAGATTAATCCTCTGATATTTTGAATTTTCTCTGGAAAGAAACTGGAGACTTGTTGCAGGCGGTATTAGATTGAAGTTCAGGTGGCAACATCACAAGAGGATTTGTGAGCCTGTCAACAGTAGCAAATAAAGCTCAAGCATTGTTAAGGTTTTTGTTTATGACATCTGCAAAGAAAGCCTCTCTTATGTGTTTTAGTGTTGAGTGATATTTATGTAGTCTTTCTTTATAGATGTCACAATAAACGTGCAGTTGAGCTTCACGCCATTTCCATTCGGCCCTACGGTAGAGTTGTCTTGCAAACAGAACTGTTTGTGCATTTCTCCATGGAGATTTCTTCCTACCAGACACAACCTTCACTTTAATGGGGGCAATGTAATCAATGATATCTGAAAGTTTGCACTGAAACTCATCAACCAACTTATCTACGTCATTATAGATTAAGGACGAGGAAGAAGAATAGATTTGATTAAACGTTTCTGCTGTGTTGTCTGTGAAAGTACGTTTTGTGATAGTAGCTGTGTGTCCAAGTGGGTTAATGGTTAAAGAACATTCAAAGATAACAGCAAAGTGGTCCGACAGGACGACATCAGTTACAGAGACATTGGAAATATTCACACCCTTACTGATAACCAGGTCCAGTGTGTGTCCATGAGTGTGTGTTGCTTGTTTGACATGTTGTGTTAAACCAAAACTCTCTAATATATTAAAAAGCTTTGTTGCCCCTCAGTCTTGGGGGTTGTCAACATGAATGTTGAAATCACAGATAATTATCAAACAATCATAATCAATACATATGAGAAATAGAAGCTCATTGAAGTCTGTAAAGAAACCTTACACATATGTTGGAGTTTTTTATAGAGTGTCAAAGTTCGTTTGTGGCCTTTTATCTCGACTCCAAGATACTCAAAAGACATAAAATGACCCAGAGAGATTTTACTACAGTTTATGTGTAACCCACATAAAATGGGGATGCCTCTTTAAGAAACGAAGGTTAGGGAAGCTAGGTGGTCTACCTAGCCAATAGGAAGTTTAGTTTCCAGTGAGTTTAAACCAATCAGAATTCGGACTGCCGCTGCAGGACCCGCCCTTCCGCAGCATTGAGTGTGTAAGCGAGAGAGATCCGGAAACGATTAAGCTGGGCAGCGTGAGAGTCTCTGTTTTAAAACAGTTATACAACTCTAAACAAACGCTTTCCCAGATCATCCGACTTCTAAGCTGGACGCGTGAAGTGAAAAAAAGAAAAGGAAAGACAAGTTCACTTTTTCTGCTGAAAATCGTTAGAGCTGACTCGTTAGCTCTAACGGCCAACGGCTACTGGTTTAGCTCTAACGGCTACTAGGCTAACGTTTTAAGTTCATCTTGTTCTCTGTTCAGTTGAAGGTAAAACCTAATTTACGTTATATTCTTACTTTGTTCACAATGATAGCTCATATTATCAAGGCTAAAGCATGGAAAATATGCCTTATTACACTATCTAGTGCCTCACGGGTCCGGACTGAGAGCCACCATATTGTTGTCCCTAACGTGTCGCATTGAGATCGGTGAGCATATTCTGTGCCTTTCATTTGGGTTTTTGTTCTGTTTATCACATTTTTGTTGAATAATGTTGTTTATCTGAACTATTTGATTATTAAAATGTAAACTTTTACTGATTTTGGATAAAATGTAATGTTTAATATTATTTGAAGAAATGCTTTTGTAATTTACAGTAATTGATGTCAAATATACAGAAACATGATTTAAGGATTAAAGCTAGAACAGCTTAATAAAATCCTATGATTCTGCTGGTCCTGTCTGTTGACAGGTCAGGTTTTTTTTGTTTATGCTGGATTGTTCCTGAGGTGGATTCCTCCTGTGACTTTGATGGCGAGCCTTCCCACCTGGACTTAGAAAGAACTGGATTCCTGGATTCCTTCTTTTCCATTTGGAGTCCTGCTGCACCCCGCGGTGTGGTAGGCCGGTACCACTCACATCTTCACACACAGTTGGTTATGAGTGAGACCACTGACTGACATTTTTCTTTTTATTGTTTAATCCTGGAATTTCTGATCTCACCTTTTGGACTGGTTTTTATTTGGTACTTTGTAACAAACTGCTGTGTAGGAAATTCTCCTCATGTGAATGGTGTTGAGCTGAACCTAATTGGAACTGGAATTGATTGATCTGTTGCCTATTACGATTTAGAATTCAGATTACCAGGGTGCACCCAAAAGATTCAAAACTGAGAACTAGCACTTGGCCAAGTATTTGTATTATTTTTTTTGTATTTTATTGTGTGTAATTTTATTTTCATAATTGTGTGTCTTGTATAACTGTTTAATTTCATGGTTTATGTCACTAAAGCCAGTTGTTTTTTTAAATTCATTTAACTGCCTTTGTGTGTCATTTAAACACCCCACTATGCTCCGATAGTCGAACCTATTGGCCCATTCATCTAATATATAAAATACCCTTCTCATCTGTGTTACATATGGTATTCTTAAATATTGAAGCCACGCCTCCTCCTTTTTTGTGTTTTCTATTCTCACTTAAAAAATTGTACGTAGGAGGCGCTGATTCAATTAGTATGATTGCTTCATTATTGTCATTCAGCCATGTTTCTGTCAGAAATAAAACATCAATATTATGCTCAGTGATGAAATCATTAATTAATAGAGCTTTAGCACAGAGAGATCTGGTGTTTAAAAGAGCCAGTTTAAGTGACTTGGAGGCTGAAAGTTCTTCACTCTGAGGTTCCTTTAGGCAAGGGATCAGTCTGAGGTTTGAATTAAGACCGCTGCTTTTTACATTTCTGTTTTTTGTAACTTGTCTTCTAGTGATCCGGACAGGTAATGTCCTGCTATGCAATGTTGGGGGGCCAGACACATTCTGGAGGAAGACGGGTGTAGAGATAATATCTGGACCCCGGTCTCAGACCTCAGAAACACAAAGTACTGGATCCTCTGAGAGGTTAGAGGCAGGTGGCTTAGATGAAGTGAGGTCTATGTTAGCACTAAGGAGAGTCGTGCCGAGGCGAACCTGTTGATCCATTCCATACTGCTGGGAGGAGGAGGAGTCCGTCCGTCTTCCTCTCTGACCCAGATCCTCCACCAGCATCTTCAGGCGGCTCAGGTTTTTGTAGATGTTCTTTCCATACGGGAGATAAGGTTCTTTAAAGACCAGCATAGAGTCATAATAATCAAAGCAACAGATAAGACTTACTTTCACAAAGTCCTTTGATTGAATGTTGAAAGTTGCGAAAGCAGCAGCAGTGGAGAGACTGACTGACTCGTCCAAGTACACCAGCTCATATAAGGAGCGCTTTGACGACTCGGGCAAAGGGATAAGAAAGGTTGGGCCATTCCTTTCTGTTTCACTTTGAGAGGACATTTCAGACACCAGTGGATACGTGGTACTTATGATGAAAGTTAAAAATTCATAATCAAGTTTTTTTAATTACATAAGTCATCGTAATATGATCACAAACAAGACATTTGAAATAAGTTTGCATTCAGCATACAGATATAACCAGAAGTGTTTACATATTCAAAATCAGAACATGATTAAATTATAAAACAAACACATCCAGCAAAGCTTGTGTATTTTTGTGAGATTTATTAAAACAGAATAGTGAAACAGGACATAGTGGTACAGAAAATTTAATTACAGCTATGAAACTTTTTTTTTCTTTTAAAGATTGTTGGTTCTATTCAGTAAATGTATATAGAACCATTTCACAACAAATATAAAACAGTTAAAATGTATTCATTATCACATCCTACTTGTCCAAAACAATTCAGTCAGATTTAGACTCATTTACACATTCAGTCCAGTTCAAATGAAATTGCAGTTTAAAATAATCAAATACAGATTATCATTTTATGGCAGTTGTTAATATTTTTTCTATCAAACAGGAATTTGCTTTGAGTAGTCAGGTTAGTATCTTGAGCAAACATTAAGTGACAGTGGGAAGGAATGAAATGCTTCCAGCAATAAATTGTTTCAAAATGCCAAAATACAATAAATACATAAATCATTGAAAAAATGATTTATGTGTATCATAGATAAAATATGAGCAGAATTGTACAATTGAAGTCATCAATAATTAATATATCAGTACAATTGAATTTCTTTTACAATTAATTGTGAAATTGGTCACTCAAGATGAGCAGTTATTACATGTTGCAATTAATTTAAGTAATCATTATATGACTTTTTTATTTTTTGCATGTTTGGACTTCCATAAAAAAGTAAATCTCAGTCTGCCATTATGGGTTGTGACAAAGAAAAAGCACAGCAGCAGGGTTCAGGATTACTTTGATGAATTAGAAAAGGAAAGTGAAAACAAAGTTTATGATTGTAACATAAACTAATGTGCTCTTCAAATATTTTATGTCCCTTTTATGAAATTAGTTTTACACTTGAACTTGTTTCCTAATTTAAAATTTCATATATTAGAGACTGAAAATGTGAACATTCACTCTTGTATGTTTCTTATGATTATATTTAGATATGTAAAATAAATATTGGGCAGAGTTTACATGAATTACGTCTGACTTTGCACAATGCAGATTGTATTTTTTTTTAGACATTTCATCACAAATCTGACTCGTCAGTGAGAGCACAGTTTAAATTCAAAAGGATTTTGTTTGTGCTCTCCAGATTGTAGACAACCTCGCATGGAAGGGAATTCTTTTGGGATCTTTTCTGTATGTCTGTTACCTTAAAAACCTCATACGGAGGGATCAGGACCTCTTTTTCTGATTTAAACTTAGAGAACTCTGAGATGTCTGCTCCAAAGCAGGTGATAATCTCAAAGCATGATTGGTTACCGAATAACCCAGGAGAAGAATAAGAACCCAATGAGCTGGAGGTAAAGCCACCGAAGCGAACCTCTCTGTTGATGCCTGTTTCAAATCTGCAGTTGGTTCTCCGGTAGGTGGTGACACACTTTGCTGCCTTGGGCTTGAGGGAGCGTAGGGCCATGGTGAGGTAGAAATGAAATGCGTGATACTGAAATTTGGTCGTGTACTCAGATTTTTGTGTTCGGACCGCCTTATTGAACTCAGCGTATATTGGAGGCATTCCCAAGGTGTAAGCATGAACAGCCATGATTTGTTCTTTCTTCAGCGTTGAGGTGGTGGTCGCCCATGTGTTATTGTAGTACTGCTCCGATTTATTCCAAGCCTTTCCAAAATTCCCTTTTTTCTCCTTCTCTAACCACTTCGCCACTTCTTCTTCCATCTCATCTTCACAGCCAATGTACATGTCGTCAACAGAGTTCAGAGCTAAATCCAGTGGGAACGAGCCACTCTAAACAGAAAACAAAGGAAACGTTACTGATTATGAATATTTATCGTTGTGTTTGCACTTATAAAAACATTCCCCAAAATAGTACACCGCTCACCTTCTGCTGTGGTGCCAGAGCCCCGATGTGGCATCCGGATGATGGCAGGGCCAGTGTCCAAATTATTATTGCCATCAAGACAAAAAGAAACTTTTTGTTTAACAGCATGTTGAAGATTTCTTTGTGAGTCAATCACGCCTGGGACTTTGGTTTGTGACCTGAAGCTGTTTTCAAGCTCCTCCAAAACTCTGATGTGGTTCTGCTGCAGCTAGTCCTCCATTTTCTTCCTGTAGATGATCTTCCCATATATGAACTAAGATTCTGTTAAGACCAGCATACATAGTTATAATAATCCAAGCAAAAGATATGACTTACTTTAACAAAGTCCTTTGAATGTAGCACCTCAGTTTACTAATGCTTCTGAGCTGGAAAAACTCTTCACTTTTTCTTTGATCGGTTTGTCAAAAATGAGGAACTGTCAGAGACAGTTTCTCTTTCTTTTTCAGTAGATGCAAATCTAAATTTTAAAATCTACAGTTCTATTTACTTGTCTTTGAACATTGGCTCAGGGTTGTACTTTTTGTTTAAAATGTGATGGTGGCTGGCTGGAGCTGACAGCTAAAGAATCAGAGAATAATATACTTATATATTCATACTATGATAAACATATGTTAGGAAGTATTAGTAAGAGCAGGTATTTTAAACAACATCATCAAGACTTATACTGTGTAATTAGTGTTAAAATGTCTCCTCTACTTTGAATTTACATTGGTAATCTTAGTATCAAGACTTTTCTAATGGGTTACAACTTCTTGTCATATTTTTGATCCATCAGTTTTAACACAATATTTTCTAATATCTCTCCTTAAAAAAACAACTTTTCATTATTCTTGTATTTAATGCAACACATTTGAAGAAACAAGCAAAAAAGTATCCGTACCTGAGATGTATAAAACCCATCTGAATGGATGAAGGCCGACACGGAAATCCTTCAATAAAAGGATAGAGAAAACTGCTAAGAAATGATAAAGATCGATCTTTGTCTTTAAATGTTTTATTTAAAGGTTCTGACTCTGGGAGTCAGAAAAGTAGAGCCCCGAAATGAAGTTGTACATAAACCTTTATACACTTCACAGTTAGTCACATCCTGTTTTTACACACGCATGTACAGGAAAGAACATAACATAGGGGAAATACTCAGCCCCTTTCAGAAACAGAAAATAAAACTCGATGCATAGAAATACACTTAAGCGGAAACCTGCTTGCTCTCTGTGGTTTTCACCACTTCATCTGATTTATCAAGAGCTCCTGCTTAACGTGTATACATGAATTGTGTACATGAACTAGCAAAGGAAATGAAACAGACACATCTATAAAAGTAAGAATGCAGACATATCTATCTGCATTCTCTCTGCCAGGCTGGTAAATCATTTTCATTGACCTAAAAAAAAAAAAAAAAAAAATATATATATATATATATATATATATATATATATATATTTTTTTTTTTTTTTTTTTTTTTTTTTTTTTTTCATTTGTTATTCATGTATATACCAGCAGATGGTGCTAGTGCATAAGACGATCCTCTGAAAATGCAGTGAAATCTAGGCTGACTGTATTTTGTGCATTCCTTTCTTATCTAAACTGAATGAAGTGTAAAGTTTGTATCCTGATCAAATGGAAAAGGAAAGTGAACACAAAGTTTATGATTGTAACACAAACTAATGTGCTCTTCAAATATTTTATGTCCCTTTTATAAAAGTAGTTTTATTCTGGAAACTGTTTCCTAATTTCAAGTTTTACATAAAAGGGACTGTAAATGTGAATATTTACTTTATGCTTGAAACAATAATCCTTTATTATCAAATCAATCTTATTATTAGTTCAAACAGTGTATGCTTGTCAACCTTTAACAGCCGGTCAATAGAAAGTGCCACATCATACCTTTATGTTTCTTGTCTTCCCATAAACTTCTGCTTTTCCAAAGACCTGTACATGTCATGAACAAGGAATATAGTTTTGAAATGTTGGCGATGAGTTCAGCATCTGGCTGTTTTGATGCTTCGCCTGCCCATGTTGGGACAGAGGGCTGTGGGACGGGTAAGCCTGGATGGACTATAGGTACAAGGTTTGGAGGCTTCTGGCATCCCCATAGTGGCTGAGGTCCTAGCAGCTGCTCTCCCTCCTGGCACCTTTGGGGATCTCTGTGAAATTTCTGGGTTCAGTCAGTATGGTATATATGTGGACATGTGTGGGACTAGTGAGGTGAAGTTGGCATGCCAGCCCCCAAGTACCTTAGCATTTACCCCCTACTCTTTAACAAACACAACACCACACTTTGGTCAGGTTGGGGGGTGAAGGACCTTGCAGGCATGGACAGAGTGCTGTGCAGCACCTCCACCTCTATTCACGTTGCTATGTTTGGCCAAGTTCTGGACCTCAATTTTAACACACATAGAGCTTGTGGTCGGGAAGTTGAGTCTTTCACAGCCCAGCCACAACTCCAGTTTTAATACACTTTAGACAAAAACATCTGCATTCATCACAAGTTTTCATAATACCACAAACACACATGGAAACACCGATCTGGGACAGAGGAGGGCTTGGTGTGCCACCTCAGCACCTTTTCTGCTTAAATGCTTATTGGAGGTGTGAGGATGACATGGGGCTCATTGAAATGGGGGACTAACACTTTTTGATGGGGTGCTGTTCGTGTGGGTGCTTGGTCCATGATAGGAGTGTCGGACTTCCATGGGAAGGCCTATGGCTGTGGATCGCAGCAGTTTGACTCTTCATATCTAGCTTTGGGGTTCTGTCCCAGGACATCAGTTTCCTCCTCACCAGAGATGAACAAAGATGTAGTGATAGACAGTGAATGACGTAGGGAGAAAGGATGAAGGTGGAACAGCATATGGACAGGGGAAAGGAAAGATGGTAGGAATGAGGGACAAAGATGAATGGGACGAAGGAAAGGGAATTTTGGATGTGGGTGTGAGGAACAGAAGAAAAATGAGGCAGGGATGCGGGATAAGGATAAAATCTGTATGGGTCAAGAAGGTAGAGATAAGGAAGATATGAAAGAGGTATGAATAAGGAAAAAAGGAGATGGGGATGAAGGATAAAGACAAAGGATGTAGATACGGAGGAATAAAGATGTTGGGATAAAGGATGAAGATGATTGAAAAGGGAATATAGGTTAAAAGAGGTAGTGATGGGTATAACGATGGAGCAGGTCAGTAATTATGGGAAAGGGGTAAAAAAAAGTCTAGGGTGAAGGTGGTAGGTAGGAAGGAGGTGCAAACGAGTATAGAAGGATATATACTGCTCAAAAAAATAAAGGGAACATTTCACTTTAATTTTGTGTGTGGCTCCAAATCCAGGCCTCCATTGGTTAATAAATTTGATTTCCATTGATGATTTTTGTGTGATTTTGTTGTCGGCACATTCAACTTTGTACAGAACAAAGTATTCAATGAGAATATTTCATTCATTCAGATCTAGGATGTGTTATTTGAGTGTTCCCTTTATTTTTTTGAGCAGTGTATATTAAGTTTCCAAATACATCATTGGTTGTTCAATCATTATAGTTGGATTTGTCAACCACTCAAGTTGTTAAGCAGCAAGTGTCATAATTATTTTATGCTGCTTTTGTGGTGTACACCAAACCCTTGTGCATGACATTAACAAAAGAGGAGAAAAGTTTCCAACCACAAACGGGAAGCTGTAATGTTTGTCACTAGGCGTCTAATCTGGTGTTTCATGCTGTGTTTGAGAAATGTCCCATACACCTGTGATTCTGCAAAAGTCCTCTTCCTAGATACATGATTCAAAGCAACACTGGTCTATCGAGGATAACGATTAAATATCCATATGAAAGAATATCTTTTTTCATTTTTTTACACTGCCACATTTTTACAACTTACATACCAACTGCTAACAGGTTAAATATTCACTGCAGCAATAATTTAGGCAACAACACATTTTAAATTACAAACACCTCCCCAAATATCCCATTTTGTTAGCACTGTTGACATACAGGCATGAAATAACCATGATAATGCTCACTTTCACTAAGATGGTCAATTATTAACAAAGCATTTATCAAAGACAGCCGATCTGTCTTTTACACATGTATTTACCTATTACGAGTATGTTTATAGAGTAAAAAAATATATAAAAATTTGCAAATCAGTTGAATTACACCATATTAACTTTATTGAAATAGTTCTTATATTAAAACTGGAGTTTCTTCACAATGAAATCATTAGGCAAAAGCAGCATCCTGAATCAAACTGTGTGGATAGGAAACATAAAGATAAAGGTAATAATAAGTACATTAGGTATCTGGGAAAAAACAAACAAAAAATGCAAGATTATTGTCTTTTAAGGCCTATTTTATTGACTACAACAGACCTGACCAACAAGCCTAAAACATAATGGAACGACAGTGCCATCAAGTGTTTATTTGGTAACCTCCCACTGTAAAAACGAAACAATAAAAATGTGATCTTCTGGAGAAGAATCGGTAACAACTGTTGACTGTTGATACTCTTCCTGTCACATCTGGACTTACATTTTAACTTTTTCTTCTTGAAAAGTAAAAAGAAAACATTAATTGTGCTTTGGGACTTGAATCAACCTGAACCAGAACCTTCGTATACTGAACAACTTTACTTGTCCCAATGTATTGTGAGCTGAAAACTTGCACAGACCACATCCTGATAGGGTTAGACATGCACAACCACAAAACAAGAAAACAAGGCGCTCCAAATATGTCTGCCCTCTAAAAGACCTTAAAACCCTTCAGCCCAATCGTCCAACAGTCCACAAACAAGCAGCTCTAAACTAAAACAACATAAATTCAGTCAGACACAACCAGATTTATTTGCACCAAATGATACAATGAGTCATTTTACAAGAGGATGTGAAGAATAGTAGATGTATACAGATACTTTTAAGTTTACAATCAAATGTGCTCAAGCAAAAATACATCTAAAGCTATGTTTGGCCTGATTTCATTAAATGGTCTTTATGTTTACAATGGTGAAACTATGCATGTATTATCTTTTATCTGAATTTAAAAAAATGTTTTTTTGATTAATAATAAAAAGAAGAAGAAAATCCATCTCAAAATAAATCTAATCTGCTCGTGCTGCTAAAATTGGAAATTATTTTTAAAGATTTATTTGGATCAATTATCCGTGAAAAACGCACAGTTTAGGTTGGACAGAGTCTTTTCTGTGCTCTTCAGTTTCAACACAACTTTACATGGAAGGTCCTTCTCCTCAGATCTCTGCTTTATGCCTGTAACTTTAAAGATTTCATATGGAGGAACCAGGACTTCTCTTTCTGATTCTCCAAACTTGGAGTACAGTGAGATGTCTGCTCCTAAGCAGGTGTAAATCTCGAAACAGGTCTCATAGCCAAATTTTTCTTTGCGGGGATACTTCCCCATCGAGCTGGAGGTGAAAGTGCCAAAGCGGATTTCTTTGCCGAGAATGCCCAGCTTGAATTTTCTGTTGACCCTCCGGTAACCGGTAAGGCATCTTTCTGACTTTGGCTTATGAGCGTTGAGAGCTCTGACAGCGCCCGTCAGGAAGAAGTGCAATGAGTGATACTGAAACGTGCTCGTGTACTGAGGCCCCTGAGTTCGCACCGCACTGTTGAATTCAGTGAATACCTCTGGTTTGTCCAGAGTGTAAGCGTAGACGGCCATGTTCTGTTCTTTCTCCAGGACTCGGGATCTTTTCTTCCCAGGCTTGGGCTTCCATTTCTTATTATACTGTTTCTCCGCTTCATCCCAAGCCAGGCTAAAATTTTTGCTCATCTTTTTCTCGCTGACCAAGAACTCGGTCTTTACTTTGGTCGCCATGTTGTTTGCGCAGCCTTCGTACATGTCATCAACAGAGTTCGGAGCCATGTCCAGTGGGAGAGGAGTGTCAGCCAGGAATCTGTAAAACTGCCAGAAGACAACAAGACGGATGTTAAACATTTCTTTACCATTATGTCTGAATCAAGAAACTCACAAATCTCCTGTTTGTCTCATTACCTTTGCAGTTGAGACAGAAGCTCCAAACAGAACAAGCAGGAATATCCACGTTGTCATCGTTGCCGCCTTTAGCGTTTAGTCCTGCAAAGACACAGTAAATGCAGATTTTTCATTTCCTATTATTGTTCATTTATTGTTCCCATTTATGTCATTTGAATGCACGATCTAAGAGTCCAACATAAAATAAACAAGCAGGCTGAAATCTCAACATTTTACCCTTACAGTGTTCATAATTTTAAGGTTGCTCTTTTAAGGTTTTAAGAAAAAAGTTGAATCATTAAAGCTCTAACTTGTTTCCCTATCATAATAATCTATGATAGTTTTTACACTGGAGGTGCTTCACTACAATTTAGCAGTTCTGAAAAGAGATTATTGTACACTTATTTGCAAGATAAATTAAAACCAATACAGTTGAATCCTAAATTTATACCCCTTGGAGATTTGTATTGGTTTATTTTCACTCAACCAATAAGTTTTTTTCTGGCAGGAAAAGAGACAGCTGACTCTTACAAAACAATAAAACAATGTAAAAAGAGAATTGGCATTGAAAAAAACAAATATTTTAAGAAATAAAATTGAAAATTATGTATATATTAATAATAAGACCGATCTTTAATATAAATAAAAAGTAGGACTTTACCTGGGTTTTTTTTTGAAGAGCTTCTGAAGAAATTAGGAATAAGATGGGGGGGGGAAGGAAGGATGGGCAGAGAGGGATCCTTTCCTTTAAATCAAATAAATGACATGGATATTAAACAGTTAGAGGTCAAAATACAATTGAAGACAAAGTTTAAAACTTAAAATGTTTGGGCAAACCCCTAGACACGCCCCCATACCCTCAACTAACTTAGTTTAGACAGGAAAGAGAAGGAGGAGTTTCACCATATCAATCATAAATCCTAACAAATAGTCTGTGTGTTGCCTAGCAGTATACGCATGATAGATTATTATCTTTAATATTATGCTTTTATTCAGAACCTTTGTTCCAGTGTCATGAATGGCCTCACATATTAATAGATTATTTTTATGTGTTAACCATAAATCTGCAGAGCAGCAAAAGTGTCATGCTGCTTTTAGTCGTCATAACACTTCCTGCTTCTCATAAGACCCCTGCAGACCACTTCCTGAGGAGGTCTGACATGCAGAACCACAAATTAGTAAGCAAAAACTGAGTGCAGGTTCTGTGTGTTGCACTCACAACTCAGACAGGACTACGTCTTCAGTTTTGGCAACTTTATTTGCCTCACACTGTGTGTATATTTTTGGAACTGTTCTCTCAGAAGCATCTGGGCAAAGACGCACAGAAACAAAACTGATAGAAAGTTTCTTCTTCCAGAGCTACAATGCTACAGCTGATAACTGACGCTGCTTCTGCTACAAAACAGCTCAGATTCTGTAAAACTCCTGCAGCTGAAAAAAAATTAGTAGGCAAGTAAAATATATTAAATAAACTAATAAAATAGTGTTTTATCCTTAACTTTAAAAAATAGTAATAATTTAAATAAAAATACTTCTAGGATGCAAAGGAGACAACTCAGAGACCAGCTACTATCAGACTAAATGTAACTCCAGAGAAATAACAAAAGTAAAATTTAAAGACTTCTTTGGACTTTACAGCTGTAACTTTTCATCTCTATAAGTTATTTTTCCCTTCTAACTTGGCTTACAACATTAGCTTATATTCACAACCAATATTTCACTTTAACCTGTCATTCACAGGTTGTCATTCACAATGACAGGGGTGTCAAACTCCAGTCCTCAAGGGCCGCTGTCCTGCAGTGTTTAGATGTGCCACATGTAAAAAACAGTGGAATGAAATGGCTTAATTACCTCCTCGCTGTGTAGATCGGTTCTCCTGAGCCTTGCTAATGACCTAATTATTCTTTTCAGGTGTGGTGCAGCAGAGGCACATCTAAAAGTTGCAGGACAGCGGCCCTTGAGGACTGGAGTTTGACACCCCTGTCACGAGAGGACCCAAACTTGGGTCCTCTCGTGAATGACAGGTTAAAAGACAAAAAAAGCCAAATTCATATGTAATCACACTCAATACATTTTGGTTTGGATTCAAATCATATCAATCTTCGGAAACACTTTATTTGAAGGTGGTTGAATAAGACTGTCATGACACTTTCATAAACATGACATAACACCTGTCATGAACATGAATAAACCTTCATTAATATTTATGACTGTTGTCATAAAGTGTCATTCAGTAAATTATGACACTTTTAATACAAAGTTGACATTATTCAAAATGTCTTTGTTATGACAACTTGACATTAACCAAGAAATCATTACTGTTTAAACTTTACCTTTAATAACATAAAGATACCTAATTTTTAAAGTGCAATCATTAATTCTTTTATAACAAATTTATATCAGTCATGATTTCTTGGTTGATGTCAAGTTGTCATAACAAAGACATTTTGAATAATGTCAACTTTGTATTAAAAGTGTCATAATTTACTGAATGACACTTTATGACAACAGTCATAAATATTCATGAAGGTTTATTCATGTTCATGACAGGTGTCATGTCAGTCTTATTCAACCCCCTTCAAATAAAGTGTTACCCAATCTTCTAATTATGCAATCAGATTAAAATCCAGTTTCATATGCAGTCCAGTGCACGATCCGAATTTAAACATACCATCTTTATGCAGTGACCATAGTCTTAGAAAAAAAAAGAAATCATCTTGAGCAAGCATGTGGCGACAGTAAGAAGGAATGACTCGCTTTTGATAATACACGTTGCAGATAAATGGGTTCCAAAATGTTCTAAAAATTATTATTCTGTGTTTTCTGTATAATTTTATGGGTGTTTTTTTACTGGCATGCACTATAAAATTAGCGTGTCGTTTAGACTTTGACATCTGACTTGTTAACAACAGCAGCGATCCTTCCCTTTGACTCTGATGAGTGAGGCAGACAGAAAACAAATATTTATGACTTGATGCAGCCTGCAACCATGACATAAAATAAAGTCTTAATGATAATATACCTTATTAGAATATGAAAACGTAAAAATCTTTTCTCCCTTTACTGTCATTTACCATCTTTACCGTCCTCACAACTGTGTGTGAGGATGGTTTTATGGAATTAATGCATGTCATCATCATTTAAGAAATGTCCATGTTTAATGAAGCATTTGACATTTTATTTTTATTGATTTTTTTTTTTTTGCACTGTTGAAATTGCATACAGACATCACAAAGTTCAGTTTGGGAGGCCATTTGCTGTAACAAGCTGAGTCAGAAAAAATTCATAGCAATGATTTGGGCTTACTTTTTATTGAAAAAAAAGAGAAGAAAGTTAATGGTTGTAGAGCAAACTAATGTTATCTGTCCTTACTGAAATCCAGCTTCACAATTTAAACACTTATTCAAAATCTTACATAGGTGTTCACACTCACTGTTGTATATTTGTTATAATATTATCTAATGACATCACTGTGTAAAACGGATTTGATTAGGCCCATTTTCTTTGGAAAAAAATATAACATTTGGTCCAAATTGGCAGAATTATTTTTATTTCCAGAATGTTTCAATAAGAGCAGAATTTTTCATTTCTTGCTGAAAAAAGCACAGTTCAGATTGGAATGAGTTGTTTCTGTGCTCTGAAGTTTGTAGACAACCTTACAAGGAAGCTTGTTGAGCTCAGAGCTTTTCTTTATTTCTTTAACTTTAAAAACCTCGTAAGGAGGGATCAGGACTTCTCTTTCTGTCTCAAACTCAGAGTACTGTGAGATGTCTGCTCCAAAACATGTGGAGATCTCAAAGCACGATTCTTCACCAAACCCTTTGCCACAGTATTCACCCACTGAACTGGAGGTAAAAGCACTAAAACGAATCTCTTTGTTGAGAACATTTTTGGTGAATTTACAGGGTGTTCTCCGGAAAACGGTGACACAATTTTCTGCTTTAGGTTTGATGGTGCGCAGAGCCATGGTGAGGTAGAAGTGCAGAGTGTGATACGGGAATTTGGTTTTGTACTCAGATTTTTGTGTTCGGACTGCGTCGTTGAATTCACGGTATAAAGGTGGGTCATCAAGGGTGTACGCATGAAGAGCCATGATTTGTTCTTTCTTCAGCTGCGTGTTCTTCTTCTCCCATTTTCTCTTGTAGTATTCCTCGGCATTATTCCAGGCCTGTTTGAAGTTTTCATTTTTGTTTTGCTCATTTGGTAAAAATTTTTTCTCTATTTCTTCCTTCATCTTCTCTTCACATTTGTCGTACATGTCATCAACAGAGTCTGAAGCCATATCCAGCTGGGTTGGGCAGCCGATCCAAGTTTTACATTTCTGCAAAAACTGAACAGAAACACATTACTGATTATTATTACTGTTTATTACATGTGTGATTGTACAACAATTAGACAGACAGATAAAGTTTTCTTCACCTTGTTGAACTTATCTAGTGGAGTTCCAAGACAGGATCCAAATAAGATGAAGACAGTGACCCAAATGACCAACCTTGCCATCTTGACTCAGCAGACAACTCTAAAAACAAAAACAAAATAATTTGGTCTGGGTGGTTTCAATGTGAAAACGCACCTTAAATTAGGTGCTGCCACTAACAAAGCTCTGCCGCCTGTACTTTTAAAAGCAGATCTATGAATACTTGTGAAAACTTGTGAGACCTTTTGCATTGGTTGAGGTTTATGGGTGTATCTTATGATGTCAGGGGTGAACTAATATCAGGACACAAAAATTAAGAAATAATAGTTTGAAATCAACCCATAAATAAGCAGGAAGCCAGAGTAGAGAGGCCAGCATAGATGGAATGTGATCAACACTCTTCTGTCTAGGAAAAATACATGCAGGTGAATTTTTGACCCCTTGTAAATGTTGAACTGAAGATACTAGAATACAGAATAACAGAAGTTCAAGCATAATGTAAGAAAAGCACAAGTTACTTTCTCAAAGTTCTTTGACAGAGTAAGTGAAATGAATCTGAATATTAATTATATTTGTTCTGTAATGTTGGTTTGCACTGCAACAAGATTGAGTGTCAAAGGTTTATGTTGTGATTGTGGACAGCCGTAGCTGAGGGGAAGAGGTGCAAGAGGATAATGCAGCTACGCCTCAGAAGCAGCATGAACATATCTGTTTAGAAACATTAAACCTTTTTTGGACATGTACATAACTTTTAAGGGAAAAGTTATGAACAGAAATAAATGACTGAACAGCATAATTAAACTCAAGAATAAACAATAACATGGCAGTGAATAATTGTGTGTACAACGGAGACATGTAACAGGGTTCTTCTTTTTATATTGCACTTATTATTAAGTTGAAGTATTACATTGATAATCTTAGTTTCAATATACCAAAATCCTTCCTTAAAGAAGTTTAATTATTCTGACATTTCAGAGAGCAATAAAAGAGCCATACCTGTATGAAGAGCTTCTGTGTGGATGAATGTTGAAGCTTTTTCAATTCTTTCTGTACCTTAGTTAGGTTTTTTATTTTCTTTCAGTTTCTTCAGCAGAGAAATATAAAATAACTGAGGATGCAAAAAAATAAATAAAGTGAAACAGACAAAACTGTTGCGGAAGTAAAATTGAGAAACCGTCCACCTGCTAGCCCTACAATGCCATTTTATACAGAAAAGAGAAGGAGGAGTTCACAAGTTAACCTATCTCAAGATAACAGACATCTACATTTTTTATCGGTAGAGGAAGAATGCATTTTTTAGTACAAATTTCAACATCACAGGTCA
Organism: Poecilia mexicana; assembly: GCF_051168715.1. Taxonomy (NCBI): domain Eukaryota; kingdom Metazoa; phylum Chordata; class Actinopteri; order Cyprinodontiformes; family Poeciliidae; genus Poecilia; species Poecilia mexicana. The sequence goes on along the minus strand of NW_028263371.1, from coordinate 6,290,287 downwards.
CAAACAGTCTATTTTTTTCTAACTAGAGTGTTGCAGCTCCCTTTTTCTTGTCAACCTCCATCTGTTGCGTGGCCTGCTATGCCTCCACACAGAAGCACGTTTACTGCATTCTACTGAATGCAGTCGACATGTTTTTAAAGGATGTTACTGCTGTATTTCAGCAACAAGGCTCTGAAAAATACCGAAGAAAAGTCGACCAATCTCTCCAGGACATCAAAGGTCACCTATTCAGAAATGACATATTTCCTTAACAACTGCAGGTGTTGATTGATATTTGGAGTGGCATGGTCCGTCGAAACACTAAGACATCATCGTTAACAATATATAGACTACAAAAAATAATGCTAGATCTACCAAAAGCAATTTTTTTTTTACAATCATTATATGGTAAACTGTGCAGTTTATTTGTGCAGATTTATTTTAAAATTGTTTCTACTTCATTATTTTTAGATTCTGTTCCCTGCCACCATAATATCCAAAACTTTAAAAGGCTTTGAGTTTTAAAAATAGAGAAAAACACCAACCACCACCATCGCCAACTCTAACCCACTCATATCTCCCTTCTTCCTCTTTCATTAATTATTCCTGATAGAGCCTCAGATCTGGTCTTGACCCAGGGATCTGTTTACTATTACAGCCTGGTGATGAAAACAGCTTCGCCTAGAATCTGCTTTTTATCTCACGCTCCACAGACGCATGGAAAAGTTAGCAGCAGTGATGCATGGCTTGGAAAGGTCAGCTTGGAAAGAAGGGGACCTTCTTAGTTCTGGTTTGTGCAACATGAGTAGCACAAACCAAGCTGCCAGCTCTGGATCAGGCCTGGTTGAGCTGCTTCCTCTTCTCTCTTGAGTAAGTGGCAGTTAGGCTGCACTCACACTGCAGCCTGAAGTGACCCAATTCAGATATTTTGTTAAATCAGATGTTTTTTGCCGGGGCCGTTCATGTTCTACAGTGTGACCGGGCAACGACCTGAAAGTGTCCCGCATGCAAAGTAGAAGGCACAATAACGTCAGCGTTCTAGGCATTCTGCTAACCGCCATAAAAAGAAGAAGTGCTCAGTGTTTGCAGAAGTAAACATGGAGGCTAACGGTTGAGCTTAGCTTACATATTTGAAGTTGTTGTCCAACCGGAACCAGCATATTAACAACTTAATCCTCATTATAGTCCGTCATGGTTATTGTTCTTCTTCCCACTTGCGCGTATCAGGACGTGGATAATGAGGTTTGTTGACTAGCAGTGACGTTCAGTTTGGATGAATGCGGCCTGGACGTTAGGCTGCATTTGAATCGGATACGTATTGGATATCCAAGTGACCTGGGTCGCATTTGAAAATAATCTGACCTGTGCGGTTCAGACTGTCATGAAAAGATCGGATGCAGGTTGCATGATGTCAAAAAATCGGAATTGGGTCACTTCAGCCTGCAGTGTGAACGCAGCCTTAGTGTTGGTTGCCATCTGCAATTTCAGGGAACCTGTAGTTATAAGGTTCCTTCTGCAGAACTCCGAATAAAATCAGAGCCAAGTTTTATTCCTTTGTGCATTTATTGTAAAAAGAAGATTTAATGGTTAGCGTAAAAGGGATTTGTTGCTTACTATTCATAAGCTGCAACTATAAAATAAATCCATAACCATTCTTGAAAACATGCGACTGTAATTGTCTCTCAGTTTTTGTAGTAAAATGCAGTAGCTATGTAAGAAAAGCTCCACGACCAAAAGCAAGAAGTTTGAAGTCAGTGTGTTGGTCAACCAGTTTTCATTTAATTGATAGAAAGGGTCGTATTATTCTCTCTTACTGACTTCTTTAAACCTGATAATGTCTTTCAAAAGGTCAGGCTAGTAAAAAAACCTATTAGTTTTCACCTGTTTTACATTTGGTATGAAGTGACGATTCAAACACGGATACATTTACTTTTGCTTTTCAGTCACCAGCAGTATTTGTTCTTCATTTTAAGAGCTAGCTATTCATCATTTATTATTATTCTTGCTTAGGATTACATCTTCTCTCATCAAAGGCTTAGTCCATCAGTTTCAACATCATATTTCCTAAAATCCTGCCTTAAGGAAGTTTAATTGTTCTGGAGAATTGGAGGGAAAAAAAAAACGAAATAAAAACGTCATACCTGAGGTTATATGAAGAGCTTCTGGAAGGATGAATGTCAAAATATTAAAAATGGTTTCTGTGTTTTAGTTAATTGTTTTGGGGTTTTTTTGGCAGAAAAATCAAAATTATGAAATAGATCAGGATCCAAAGAATTTTAGTGAAAAGAGCAAAATACAAAAACACCGAGTAAAATGAAGAAGCCTTCTGCCCACCAGCCCTGCACTACGCTGTTTTATACACAAGGCAGAAGCAGAAGTTCATAAACTAAACGTATCTGCAGAAGAACACATTTCTTTATTATTGCAAATGTAAACCTCAAAGCTCACAAGTCACAGTCTTCTTCTGTTAATTGTGAGCTGCACCTTCCTTTTACTTGCTAACCTTCATCTGTTGCACGGCCTTCTGCATCTGCAGTGTGCATAACGTCTGCGTCCTCTTCTGCACTTGAGCTGTTCACACCTTATTCTTGGTGTCTGACTTCTCTTTAAGTTGCTTCGCCTCCACTATTCTTAGATTGTTGCTTTTGTACGGCCCTAATATGCAAAACTTTAAAATATCTTGGATTTTAAAGACACAAAAATCAACTGATTGTAAGATACACCGTCACCAACACACTCATATCCCCCCTCCTTCATTACAGAATAAGACTGAATAACCATTTTTGAATGTTTTTGTTGTTGTTGTTGTTGTTGTTTGGATCCAGAGGCAGACTAGCACACTGTTCTACCAGGAGTTTATAATCGATCAATTGATTGGTTTAGGCCCGGTTTGAAATCCCACCAACAAAAGAGCATTAGCCAATTGCCACATTGCCTCATTGAAAATGCAAAGCTCCCATTGCTGTTCTGCAAAAGGACAAACTGGAATTGGTCTTTGAAGAAAAACGATTAACATGTTTGCAAAAAAAACACTTGAAATGGATTTTCAGTTTTGACAGGGGCTTTTTAGCACCGTAAAAGTAAGCACATTTTATTAAGCTATATGCAACACTGAATGAATAACTACCTTAACAACCATCAAGTGATGCTTAGAGACAATAGGCAGAGAGTTTAGGAGAATCTCAGGAGATACTTAGACGATCAAATTCAGATATTCTGTTATTGATTTAAGACCAAACCCACTAATAAAACATCTTCATCAATGTTGAACATCAGAGCCAAAGTCCTGGAAAAGGACAATCTATGATTAGGTTCTGAAGAAAATGTTGACAAATGAAACAAATATTAGGATATTAATATGAAGAAACATTTTTTATAAATTTGTAATTATTTTTCTAGAATACATCTGTAGCGTTAAATCAGTGTCCAATGCTGTAAGACTGTGTTTTTAAAAAATCGTGGCTAAGCACCAAACTAAAAGAATGGAAGGGAATCCTTTAAAACAAAAAGCTCATTTAATTTTCACTGAATCGTCAAACAGGAGAGCACAGAAACCCAGAGCGGATGTTTTCCATGTATACTCTTCCAGATGGTTTTCTCAAGGTCATTTTCCTTGAATTCAAAGAGTCAGTTTTAACACACAATCAGTCATCTTTTTATTTAAAGTCACAGGCCGCAGTGGAACTTATATTAATTCATTCATCTACTATTACGCAAACAATACACACACAATCCTTCTTCTAAGATATTGTATAATTTAATATGTGCACAATGCTGACATTCATTAAAGAAACATAATGCATATTTACATAATAATGTATTTATTGAAGTTGCACAGAATTAAGAAAAAGAACAGTATTTTCTTCCAGCAGAAATACTTTCACATTAGCAAAATGGTTTAAAACCTGTTTTCTAAGCTTTAGCTTGCAGCAGTTAAATGTTTCTAAGCAGCATAGAGAAGCTCGCCATTAGCTTTATGCTACAGACTAAATGTCTGCATGTTTATCCCAAGTGAGGAAGTTGAGAGAGATCAATCTGAACTTTCTCTTTAAAGATCAGCCATGTGCAAATTTAGAACAAGATGAAACTGTTCTAAATTTATATGTGTGAAGAAAGACAATCACACAATGATTTGGTTTGCAACTTGGCAGTTAAGATTGCTTTGGACACCAGTAGGTTCCAGAACATAGACAGTCTTACAGTCGCTAAGTTCAGAAGGTTTATCTTTGCTGATTATCTTGAACGTCTCATAAGGTGGAATGAGCACCTCCTGCTCATGATCTCTAAGCGCTGCGTATTTTTTCAGATAACCTCCATAACATGTTGTAATTTTAAAGCATGTTGTCTTACCAAAGGATGTCAGATTTGATAATATGGAGGAGGAGGCAAAAAAACCAAATCGAATTTCTTGGTTGATTTCACCTGTTAACGTGTATTTGGTTCTACGGAAAGTTGTGTAGCATTTGTTATGGTTGAGGATCTGTATTGCTCTGGTCAGCCAGAAATGCAAAGAGTGGAATGGAAAAGATGAACTATATTTTTGTCTATTGGTCCGGACTGCGTCATTGAATGCCTTAAAGAAGTCTGCTGGTCCTCCAGCTGTGTAAACACAAATTGCTTGCATGTGATCTTTTGTTAGAGCTTCATCTCCTGGTTCTTTGTTTTTCATATTTCTATCTGTACAATTTTTTGCTGCGTTCCATGCCTTGCTGAATACATTATTTTTCATTTCCCTTTCAAAGTACGTCTTCTTGACCTTTACTTCCATCTGTGCAGCACAGGTATAGTACCTGTCATCAACAGAGTTTACAGCCATGTCCAGCGGATCACCAATCTAAAAGCAATGAGAAAAAAAAAATCATATATATATATATATATATATATATATATATATATATATATATATATATATATATATATATATATATATATATATATATATATATATATATATATATATATATATATATATATATACATATGAGAAAAGAGCGAAACAGTATGGAGATGAAGTTACATTCACTTCACTTGTTTAGTTGGAAATAACAGTGATGTTGAAGTATGTAACAGTGATGTTACATACTTCAATGTAGGAAATAAATAAATAAAAAAAGACAACAATATTGCAAACTTAAAATTTAAATGACATTTTATGAATTTTGAAGGTAGAATTGTTTTGATGTAAGATTTAGACCCAAAAATTTAATTGCCCATGCTGCTGTAGTAAATATAATTATTTTTACTTTGGAAAAAAACAAAAAAATCTAATTTAAAGTATATAAAATTTGACACTAGCAAAAAGAAAACTTACCTTCTCTGGTTGAGCTTGAAGCAAGCAGCAAAGAGACAACCACAGAGAACCAATCAGGAACATTTTGGCCTTCATCCTCGCAACCCTGCAACAAATGAACAGTTCAGAAAGACAGGAAAACAATATTGATCAGTGTGATGACTGTATATAAGAAATATTATAATTTTACCTCACAGGAACTCCAGCAAACACTATACTTGTATTTTAAAACCGTACTCAAATATTACCTTATTCCAAAAGCAACGTTGTTCTGTAATATATTATCAAGTGATGAAGCGTAGACCAGATGGATTAGGATTTCTACAGTGGCTCCTCCTTAAATACTCTGCTGTCTAGGAAAAGACCCGCCCACAGACACACACGTGGAAATGCTTTTAAAAATGTGGTCATGTAGTGCTGGTGTGTTGCTGGTCTACACTCTAAATTACAGCATTATAGAGTGTTTACTACAGTTTGAAACAAACAACCAGTCAAACTGCTTCATTCAGAGCTAAGAATTAACTTTTTTTGCATACTACGTATTTCTAATCTACCCATGCAAATGTTCTTTTCACCTTATTTGGTTTCACCTGTAATTAATGAAGCTGTAATTTAAGGTTGACAACATACAAATACGCATTGCTTTTTATATTTATATATTTGTCTTCAGTGTGTTGGCATGCTTTGGTGAAACTTATGTTCTCTGATACTGAGATTAAATAACTAATATCTAGTCTTAATCAAGTTTGCATTTCAGTTAACTTTCAAACTAAAGAGTGTTGATGTTACTGTGCATGGAGAAATGTACTTATGAAAACTTTTTTTTTTTTTTTAGAAAAGAGGAGGATGTTGTATAGAAAAGCAGCTTATCTACAATAAGACCTGTAAAACAAGAAATACGTTTGCTCAGTTCTGACCTGCTGTTGTGATCTGCAAAATGACATCATCTCTATCCTACGTGCAAAACTTATGTTTTCACATTCTTAATCACAGAAAAGAAGAAAAACCACACAAATTCACCCCTTTTTTCTATTTCTCATTTTCCCCATTTTTACACTCAGACTAATGTCTGACTAAGCTGCAGCATGTAACTTTAGAAAGTTACATGACTAAGTCTGTACTCAAAACTCTTCTCAATCATTACAAGTTTTGAGAAGAAGAGAGACATGAAGTCCTGCTTTCAAAATAAAAATGTAGGAAAAATTATTAAAAGTTTTGAGAGCATCCACTGACCCCGCTCCGTCAGTTTACGTGGCATAACCACATAATTAGAGTTGCATTAGAGTGTACCTTTTTTTGTGGTAAGGCAGTAGAGGTGCATGACCACAAGCAAGAAGTTCAAAGTTGGCTAATCATGACCAACACACTGATATCTAACTCATCATCCCTTGTGTTTAAAAATGGGGTTCAACTGACCCCACAAGTGTTAATAATTAGAAGACGTATCATTCTTGACACTTGTTTTTCCACAAACTTCTCCTTCTACATAACCTGAAAGTCTTCTTCTTAAAAAGGTCAGACAAATAAAGAACAGAAGTTTCAATTTGATTTGCATTCAAGAAAAAGAGAAGTTTCAAAGTGACACAATTACTTTTGCTATTGAGACACCAAAACAAGTAAAATAAAACAGAAACAAAAAACAACAGTTTAAAACTATACAGCTATAGTAGTACTGATGTACTCATCGAAACTAACCTTGTTAATTTTCCAAACACATAATTGAATCAGTCTGTTAGCAGTTTGCATCATTATCATTTCATGCTGCTTCTGTGGTGCGAACACAAACTTGTCCAGGACATTGACAAGCATGACAAACGTACAGAAGCACAGAGAGGAAGTGAAAACTTCTCTTTTCCTCAGTCATCTGTCTAATCTGCAATTCAGCTATTTACCATCAGTGTCTTCTTCTGTGGAAACTTCTGAGGACCTTTTGCCAAAGTTCAGGAATACATCACCAGGCAGATAAAGTGAGACTCGGTGAACTCACTGACCTTCTGCGCCTGTTTTATCCTGTTTGGGGGCAACAGGAAGGCTGGAAGCAAACCCAGGAGACCCTGAAGTGGAACTAAAACACACAATGCAACCTATGGGGGAATTTGACTGCCAGAAGTCGAGATCTTACATTTTACAATCTGAAATCTTGCGGATCAAGGAGTACCGTCACCTCACAACTGTTCCAGCCAATAGAATTACAGTTTTCCACTTGGCACACTAGATAGTTGCATCTCCTTTTCGTGTGTTCTTCTTCTTTATGTTTACAAAAGAATAATCGTTTGTTTTTGTCAAATTAATGGTTTCCCAGCTGAGCAAAACTTATAAAAAAGATTATGGCCATTTCACCTGCAATCGTTTGTCATGTGAATGTAAAACTGACAGCATATGTATGTTCTCTAAAATCAATACCAGCTTAACCCGACTTAAACACCTGTTCAGGATCTTCTAATTTACACTTTTTCATCTTGATCCATTGAATGACTTTATTAAAAATGTAATATATTTGATCTTTAAAGTAGACATATCATGCTTTAAACCCTTCACTTTTATTCAGTTCAGGTCAATATAAAGTGGAACAGCAAAACTTTGGTCTGACTTTGTAGCTTAAAGAATTGAAATTGGGCGTCTGTCTCTTTAAGGAACTCTTCAGGAAGTCATCAATCATCACTCCTTTTCTAGCTGCAGCTGAAGCTGTGCTCTGACTCTTGATTGTTTCTCTTTAGGTCCAAAAATACTTAATTCAGTTTTGCTTCCATTCCACTGAAGGAAGTAAAAGCACATCCACACAATCCTTTATTTGATCTTTTCAGTTCTTGAACAAGTTCACAGCAGGTGCAGATTGGCCGCTTTTAATCGGGCGGTGTCCAGTCATGGCACTGTGTTGATACGCTGCTACCGCTGCACCTTGGGCCGAGTCCACTTTAACTATAGTGTAACTAGAGTTGAAACATAGGACATGTTGTAATGACTTTGACCACTAGGTGGCGGGGTTGTTGCTTGAATTCTGTTCTTGTGCTGTAAGTTAGAAACTAAGTGAACGCTGCTGGACCTGAACTGCATCATCTCATCCCCAACTTAGTCAGAAGAAAGACGGAGCCGTCAGTCCACAAGTCCAGAGTGGACGGGAATTTATTGAGTGAATAATGTTAGAATTAAAATAATGAGCAAAACAGCTTTTTGTGAGAAGTTACATGATAACGATTCAGCTCATAACAACTGATCTGAATTCATCAGAGGATTTATTTTGTAAACATGTCAGATTTCTGATGAGAGTTATGACCATTTTAAAATGTATACAGATATTAAATAAAAGGGAAACAAGCATGGAACCTTGAGGTACTCCATGTGTGATTTTTGTCAGCTCTGGTGGAGAGTTACCTGTTAACATAAGGTAGTCTCTGTTCTTTAGGTAAAACTCTAACCAGTTGTTTAAAAACCCCACTGTAGTTCTAGGTTCTGTAGTGAGCACAGAAACTGGACTTTTGAACATTTGCTATGCAAGGTAACGTGTTTGTTTTCACAATCCAAACATTCATACTGTAGTTCAATTTTGCACTTGATCTTTTCTTGAGTTTTTCAAGAATATTTTATGAGCAACATTATTTTATCTGAACACAGACGCAACGCAGCAAGGCTCAGGTGATCTAATGTGACGTTTATTAAAACAGAAAAATCAATCAGGAAACATAGCAAATGTAAAAAATGAATGATCACAACCATCAAATATTGAACACTTTAAGTGTTTATAGACACTTAAAATCTTCTAAAGTTCATTTAAAACATTTTCATTTAAAAGATTTTAAATGGCTTCAATTCACCACAGATATCGTCTCACATAAGACAAAGGATTCAAATTCAAGTCAAATCACACTGAATATATTTTGAGTCAAATTAAAGTCATTTCAGCCTAAAACAGTCCAATCATGCAGATTTAAATCTAGTTTCATATGCAGTTCACAATTCAAATTTTAATACAGTACAGTCAAATGCAGATGATCGTTTCATTGTAGTCACGTAAAAAAATTACAATCTAAAGCAGCTCATCTAAGTTCTTGAGTTTGCAGCAAATGAACATCTTGATCATGCATGTGGCGACAGTAAGAAGGAATGACTCACTTTAAATACTCTATGCAGATTAATGGGTTACAAAATGCCACAATGTAATAAAAGCGTTGGATTTTTTGTGAATTATCTTACGGTTTCTTCACTCACATGAGCAATAAAATATGTTAAATACTTACTGTAGCTTGTCAAAAAGATATCTGAATCCGCATACAGACATCATCACAAAGCTCAGTTTGAGAAGCCATCTGGTTTAACAAGCTAACGATTGGATCAGAAACAAAAGAGCAGAGCAGAACTGATCTGGGATTATTTTTTATGAAAAGAAAAACTTAAAAAAAAAAGAAAAGTTAATGGTTGTAGATAAAACTCATGTGCACAATAAATGTGAATTAACGATTAAATGTTACTTGTCATTTATTTTCAGCTTCACAATTTAGACAATTTTCTCTTTTAAAATTTTACGCAGTAAATATTGTAGATGTTCACTCACTGATGGGTATTTGTTATAACTAACTGCAGCATGTGAAACTCAGGATTGGATTCAAGTGAACGAGATGAAATTTGAGTGACATTTTGTTAAAATAGAACTGATTTTCTTTAAAAAAAGAACAAATAAATCTCAAATTATGTCCAGATCTGCGCAGCACCACCTTTATTTCTAGGACGTTTCAATTAAAACCACGCAGACGTTTTTCTCTTGAACAGAGCACAGTTTAAATTGGACAGAGGTCTGTTTGTGCTCCGCAGCTTGTAGACAACCTCACAAGGAAGAGTGTTGTCAGAGGCTTTATTTATGCCTGTTACTTTAAAAACCTCATACGGAGGGATCAGGACTTCTCTTTCTGATTTAATACTAGAGAACTCTGAGATGTCTGCTCCAAAACAGGTGGAGATCTCAAAGCATGACTGGTTACCAAACGTTTTCTCGCAAGGATAGTCACCCATCGAACTGGAGGAAAAAGCGCCAAGACGAATCTCTTTGTTGAGAACATTTTTGCTGAATTTGCAGTTTGTTCTCCGGAAAACGGTGACGCAATTTTCTGCTTCAGGTTTGATGGTACGCAGAGCCATGGTGAGGTAGAAGTGCAGAGTGTGATACTGAAATTTGGTTTTGTACTTAGAGTTTTGTTTTCGGACTGCGTTGTTGAATTCGCGGTACAGCGGTGGGACGTTCAGGGTGTACGCGTAAAGAGCCATGATTTGTTCCTTCTTCAGTGGCGTCGACATATTCTTCCATGTGGTCTTGTAGTATTTCTCTGCTTTATCCCAGGCCTGCTGGAAGGTCTTACTTTTGTTTGTCTCATTTTGTAAAAACTTTTCCTTTACTTTTTTCTCCATGTCATGTTCACATTTGTCATACATGTCGTCCACAGAGGTTTTGGCCATATCCAGTTTGATTGGACCACGAATCCAGTTTTTTACTTTTTGCCAGAACTAAACAGAAACACAAAAGAAACATGTTACTGATTATTATGTTCATGTTCAGCATGTGTGGAAGTAAAAACAATTAAAATAAAACATCCCTCACCTTCTTGAAAACCTCCAGTGGCGTCCCAACACAGGATGCAAATAACATGAAGACGGCCACCCAGATTACCAACCGTCCCATCTTGGCTCAGCAGACAACTCTGAAAACACAATTTAAACAAAGCGGCTCAATGAATAACTGAGTTGGGCCTTAGTTGAGGTTTATGGGTGCATATTAATGTTCAGACAGATATTGTGGTGAACTAACATAAAAAACCCAACAAGAAACAAAAGTTAAATCCTGAAATAAGCAGGAAGCCAGTATAAAGAGGTCAGCGCAGATGTAATGTGATCAACACACGTCTGGCTAGGAAATGTATATCCAGGTGAATTTTGCCCCCTTGGCAGATGTTAAATTGAAGACTTAAAATATCAGTATACAGAGTTACCAAAGTCTCTGTAAAATGCAAATGAAGTATAAGTTAAGACACTTTAAGTTCTTTTAAGGTATTTAGGACTTTAGCCAGAAGTCTTAGCTGGTAAAAATTCAACAAATATTTCATGGATGTGATTATGAATTCAAAATCTGCTGTTTGATATTTGTTCTGTAATGTTGGCTTACCCTGCAGCAACACAGAGTTTTTTTTAGCATTTGAAGCATGATGGTGGACTACAAGGAAGTGCAGAAACATGAACATATCTGATTTGAACCAGGAAGCCAAACTTCTTGGACATATACATGAGTATTAAAGGACATAAATAAATATCTGAACAGCTGACAATAGTTTTACCAAGGGTAACTTAGGATGTCTATCATTTATTATTATTTTTGCTTAGGATTACATTTTCTCTCATCAAAGGCTTATCCCATCAGTTTCAACATCATATTTCCTAAAATCCTGCCTTAAGGAAGTTTAATTGTTCTGGAGAATTGGAGAGTAAAAAAAATGAAATAAAAACGTCATACCTGAGGTTATATGAAGAGCTTCTGGAAGGATGAATGTCAAAATATTAAAAATGGTTTCTGTGTTTTAGTTTGTTTATTTTCTTTTGGCAGAAAAATCTACAGCAATAAATGCATCAGGATCCAGAAAATTAAAGTGAAAAGAGCAAAATACAAAAACACTGAGTAAATGAAGAAGCCTTCTGCCCACCAGCCCTGCACTACGCTGTTTTATTTACAAGGCAGAAGCAGAAGTTCATAAGCTAACCTATCACCAGATAAAAAAAAAACATCGAAACTTATCTGCAGAAGAACATATTTATTTATTTATTATTGCAAATGTAAACCTCAAAGCTCATGAGTCACAGTCTTCTTCTGTTAATTGTGAGCTGCTGCTTCCCTTTACTTGCTAACCTTCGTCTGTTGCACGACCTTCTGCGTCTTCAGCTGCAGTGTGCATGAGGTCTGCATCCGCTTCTGCACTTGAGCTGTTCACACCTTGTTCTTGGAGATCTCACTTCTCTTTCAGTTGATTCGCCTCCACTAGTCTTTGTTTATGATTGTTCTTTTCCCCCTTAGTCCTAATACGCAAACTTTAAAAGACACAGAAGACACAAAACCAACTGAATTTGAGATACACCGTCACCAACACATAAACACTAAATATTTTTTGAAAAAAAAAACAAAAAACAAAAAAAACACTTGAAATGGATTTTCAGTTTTAACTTTTTTTAAACACTGTAGAACTAAAAAGAATGGAAGGGAATCCTTTAAAACAAAAAGCGCATTTGATTTTCACTGAATCGTCAAACAGGAGAGCACAGAAAACCCAGAGCGGATGTTTTCCGCGTATAGTCTTCCAGATGGTTTTCTCAAGGTCATTTTCCATGAACTCGAAGAGTCATTTTTAACACACACACACACACACAAACACCAGTCATCTTGTGTTCAATTTGTTATCTTGAGAAAACCATCAGGAAACCAGAAGTATTTCACATGCAGTCACTTTACATGACAGCAGTCTGGGTGACAGCTTTCAGAATCAAACCAGTCAGATCAACTCTGATACTTTTTGGCTCAGTTAAAACAAAAGGTCACCTATGTGCAGACGGAGGAAATCTAACATCTTTTTTTTTTTTTTTTTTTCTATTTTTTATGCGACACATTTTACCTGAAATTTGAATCAAAATATAGTTGCTGTGTAGGACAGCATGGAGCTTTTTATTTAAAGTCACAGGCCAAACTTAAACTATTCAACAATATTCAGTTACATTAATTCATTTATATGTTATTATGCAAACAATGCACTTCTAAAATATTGTATAGATTAATGTGTGCACAATGCTGACATACATTAAAGAAACATAACACATATTCACATAATGTATTTACTGAAGAATAAAGAAAAAGAACAGTATTTGCTTCGAGCAGAAGTACTTTCACATAAGCAAAACAATGATTAAAAAACTGTTGTCTAAGCAACCCAGGTGAACAGCTTGCAGCAGGTTAAATGGTTCTAAGTAGCATAGAGAAGCTATAAGCAATCAATATCATGTCTAAGGAGACAGCAACCTTAGCCTGAACTGAAACATGTTTTCTCTAAAACCTTTGAGGAAAACAAGTGATTCAAGTCAAAACTGTCTCATCTTTACACTGATTTGGTTTTGCCTCTGATAGTTTCTCTATCAGGGTACACTTAGGTATTTTGTATGGAATACATTATAGATGACACATTCTAGTTGTTTTAGGGTAGAAAAAGCCACATTAACCTCTGCTGAACTAGCAATTAGCTTTACACTACTGCTCAAATTTCTGCATGTTTATTCTAATTGAGGAAGTTAAGGAATCTGAACTTTTTCTTTAAAGATCAGCCAGGTGTAAATTTAGAACAAGATGAAACTGTTCTAAATTTATGCGCGTGAAGAAAGAAAATCACAAAATTATTTGGTTTGCAACTTGGCAGTCAAGATTGCTTTGGACACCCTTACTTTTCAGAACATAGACAGTCTCACAGTCGGACAGTTCAGCAGGTTTATCTTTGTTGATTAGGGTTAGGGTTATCTCAAACTTCTCATAAGGTGGAATGAGCACCTCCTGCTCTTCGTATCCAAGCACTGGGTATTCCTTCAGATAAGCTCCATGACAGGTTGTAATTTTAAAGCATGTTGTCTTACCAAAGTGTGTCAGAGTTGATAATTTGGAGGAGGAGGCAAAAGAACCAAATCGAATTTCTTCTTTGACTTTGCCAGTGAAAGTATCTCTGGTTCTACGGAAAGTTGTGTAACATTCATTATCATTGGTTTTGAGGATCTGTATCGCTCTGGTCAGCCAGAAATGTAAGGAATGGAATGGAAAAGATGAACCATATTTTTGTCTATTGGTCCGGACTGCTTTATTGAAATCGTTATAGAACTTTTCCTTTCCTCCAGCTGTGTAAACACAAATTGCTTGCCTGTGATCTTTTGTTAAAGCATCATCTTTATCTTCTGTTTTTTTATTCATACAATTTTTTGCTCTGTCCCATGCCTCGCTGAATACATTATTTTTCATTTCCCTTTCAAAGTACGTCTTCTTGACCTTTGCTTCCATCTGTGCAGCACAGGGAAAGTACATGTCATCAACAGAGTTTACAGCCATGTCCAGTGGAAAGGACTGATCATTGATCTAAAAGGAAAGAGAAAAATACATATGATGAAGAGCAAAGCAGAACATATATGAAGTTGCATTCATTTCACTTATTTAGTTGGAAATAACAGTGATGTTACATGCTTCAATGTAGGAAATAAATAAATAAATAAATATTGCAAACTTAAAATTGAAATGGCCCTTCATGAATTTTGCAAGTAGAATTACCTTGATATTTACTTTGAATAAAAATCAAAAACTTAAATAAAGTACATTAAAATTGCACAATAACACTAGACAAAAAAAAATAATAATAATTACCTTCTCTTGGGGAGCAGGAAGCAGGCAGCAAAGAGGCAACCACAGAAAACCAATCAGGAGCACTTTGGCCTTCATCTTCACAACCCTGCAAACAAATTATTGGTTCAGAAAAATAGAAAAAGAATATTTAGCAATGTAGTGACTGTATGTAATAAATATTATAATTCAACCCCAAAGGAGCTCTATCACCTTATCTGTATTTTAAACCCGAAATTAAATCTTACGTTTTTCCAAAAGCAACGTTGTTCTGGATTATATTATCAAGTGATGAAGCGTAGACCAGATGGATTAGGATTTCTACAGTGGCTCCTCCTTAAATACTCTGCTGTCTAGAAAAGGCCCAACCACAGACACACACGTGGAGAAGCTTCAAAAAAATGTGGTCAGTTTAACAAAGTAGGTCAACTCATGTAGTGTGCTGCTCTAGACTCTCAAACTATAGTTTTATAGTGTATTTGTCACAGTTTGAAACAGAGCTAAAAAAAAAAAAGGAGTGAAAAAAACCAACCAGTCAAACTGCTTCTTTCAGAGCTAAGAATAAACTTTTATTTGCATACTATGTATTTCTAATGCACCCATGCAAATGTTGTTTTCACCTTATTTGGTTTCATCTGTAATTAAGGAAGCTGTAATTTAAGCTGGGCAACATAAGGAAATGTTTGAATACAATTTAAATACACATTGCTTTTACATGTACCTTCAGTGTGTTAAGATGTTGTCCTGGGACTTCACTTATTCATATGTTCTGTGATACTGAGTTTAAATAACTAATATCTAAGTCTGTTCTCAAAACTCTTAATCATTACAAGTTTTGAGAAGAAAGACATGAAGTCCTGCTTTCAAAATAAAAATGTAGGAAAAAGTATTAAAAGTTTTGAGAGCATCCACTGACTCCGCTCCGTCAGTAACCACTTTGTGGCCAAGTCGCTGTCATTTCCAAACACTTCCATTTTCGTTGCATACGATATTTAGGAGCAAGAAAATGTCACGACTGGATTTGTTGCGCAGGTGAAATATTATCACAGTTCCACGCTGAAATTCACTGAGCTCCTGAGAGCGAGCCATTCTTTCACAAATCTTTGTAAAAACAGTCGGCATGCCTACCTGCCTAATTTTATACACTTGTGGCCTTGAAAAACATGGGAACTCCTGATTCTGATCATTTGTATGGGTAAGGAAATACTTTTGGCATTATGGTGTAAAACTGAATGGACATGAATCTTGTGGCACTGCAAAACAAAACAAATGGTAATAAATGTTATATTACAGTGTATCTTTTTTGTTTGGTAAGGTAATAAAGGTGCATGACCACAAGGAAGTCAAAGTCAGTGTGGTATTTAAGCATGACCAACAAACAACGATAAGAAGAGACTTGTCATTCTTGACGCTTGTTTTTCCACAAACTTCTGCTTCTACAAAACCTGATAGTCTTCTTCTTAAAAAGCTCCAGAATGCATATCTGAAAAACAGAAGTTCAAACTTGATTTGCATTCAAGATAAAGAGAAAATTCAGAGAGAAACACAATTACTTTTTCTACTGAGTCACCAAATCCCCAGCCCCAAAGAAACACAGTTTAAAACTACATAACTACAGTAGCATTGATGTACTAAGTTATCAAAATTACACCTATTAATTTTCCATATACATAATTGCCCATGCAATTATCATTTTGAATCTGTAAACCAGCCAGTCTGTTAGCAGCTTGTATCATTATTTCATGCTGCTTCTATGGTACGAACAAAAACTTGTGCAGGACATTGACAAAGCATGACAAACGTACCGAAGCACAGAGAGGAAGTGAAAACTTCTCTCTTCCTCAGTCATCTGTCTAATCTGCTACTTCACATTACTTTTGGCAGTTTACCATCAGTGTCTTCTTCTCTGGAAACCTCTGAAGACCTAATACATCACCAGGCAGATAAAGTGAGACTCGGTGAACTCACTGACCTTCTGCACCTGTTTTATCCTGTTTGGGGGCAACAGGAAGGCTGGAAGCAAACCCAGGAGACCCTGAAGTGGAACCAAAACACACAACGCAACCTATGGGGGAATTTGACTACCAGAAGTGTTATTCTGGCAGTCATCCTCAAGATTTCAGGTTATGTTTTCAATCTGAAATCTTGCGGACCAAGGAGAACAGTCGCCTAACAACCGTTCCAGCCAATAGAAATACAGTTTTCCACCGGGTGCAGCTGATAAAACACTAGATAGTTGCATCTCCTTTTCTGGTGATGTGTAGAAAACAACTCCAGCTTTCTGCTCCTTCCTCCATGTCATGACATGTTTGCGAAAGGATAATCATTCGTTTTTGTCAAATTAATGATTTCCCAACTGAATAAAACTTACAAAAAAGATTCTGGCCGTTTCGCCTGCGATCGTTTCATATGCATGTTCTCTAAAATCAGTAGCAGCTTAACCCGACTTAAACACCTGTTCAGGATCTTCTAATTTGCACATTATTGGATATGAGCATCACTTGGAGGAAGAGTCCTTAGATGCTTTTTTTCCAATATGAAGAAAATGAAAGTCTCGACACAGAAATGCGTCGACACAGTTGAATTTTGATCGATCCAACCACAGAAACGCAAACAGTCTGCCACAGCTTGTGCAGAATAAAACACAGTTTATATATTGTGTGATATTACACAATATATGACATGACAATATAATCAAGATCATGCATTTATTCACACAACTATTATTCTGTTGTCATGAATGGCCCCACACATAAATAGATTATTTTTCTATGTTAAACATATTTCTGCAGAGTAACATAAGAGTTTGTAGTCAACATACCACGTCCTGCTTCTCATAAGACCACTTCCTGTGGAGCTCAGACAAACAGAACCACAAATTGATAAACTAAAACTTAGTTCAGATTCTGTGCAAAGAGATAGTTCAACCACAAACCAGAGTAAAGGTAAAATTAATCCTAGAATTAAACCAAAAAAAATAATTTAAAGACATTTTAGACTTGAAGCTATAATTTTTCATCTGTGTTATGGCTCTTTTAATTTGGCTTACAAAGTTAGCACAACCAGAACTTGGCTTTATTTTATTTGGTGTGGTGAATTTACAAAATTCCCCAATGTACAGATGCAATACAAAGACATTCGTTTAGAATAAACAATCACCACTTTGTAGTTAATTATTTAGGTAAATACTATTAAACAAAAAGTTTTTTGGAATATTTTAATATCCTACAAGTGCTTATAATATAAATTAAGACTGCAGTTAAATAAGCAATAACATGAAAATTACCAGGACGATCAAAGCACCCAACACAACAGCCACGTAGAGTTTCTGTTTGCGTTTCACGAGAATAAAAGAGTTTATTATTAGCAGCACAGCGCATGCAGACATGGTCAGGGTGTTGCCTCCACCCCAGCTTAAAAGTCCTCCACCCAAAAGAGATTTTGTTAGCTT
This sequence comes from Poecilia mexicana, assembly GCF_051168715.1. Classification (NCBI taxonomy): domain Eukaryota; kingdom Metazoa; phylum Chordata; class Actinopteri; order Cyprinodontiformes; family Poeciliidae; genus Poecilia; species Poecilia mexicana. The sequence continues at coordinate 6,272,176 of NW_028263371.1, read as the reverse complement.
CTGACTCAGCTTGCAGTTTTGGTCTGCCTTTGGTTTCTTGGTGCTCTGAAGCTTGTAGACCACGCCGCACCACGGGTCGCCCGTCACAACGCCCATGACCCGGAAAACCTCGTAGGTCGGAATGAGCACCTGTCCCATCTGGTTTACGCTGGAGTAATACGTGATGTCAGCACCGAAGCACGTTTGGATCTCAAAACAGGAGACGTTGCCGTTCACCTCAAACGACTGCTTGCTTGAGATTGCCCAAGTGAATCCCCCAAAGCGGACGTTTGTGTCTATGACATCCTGGTCGAAGCGTTTCCAAGTCCTGAGGTAAACGGTTCGGCACTCCGAGTGGTTCGGATTTAGGCCTTGGATGGCGTCGGTCAAGTAGAAATACAGAAAATGAAACATGAAGCCGTCCGTGCTGTACCTTTCTTTCCCCGTTTTCACGGCCGTGTTGAAATCCTGTCGGATGTTGGCCAGTTTTGTGAAAATGTACAAGGACGTGGCGTGATCGTCTTGTAGGTGCTGGTGCACAGGCTTCTTGGCATTTCTCTTATCTACAGCCCAGGCGTAGCTAAGGTTCATGTTGGCGTGCCACTCAAACACACCATACAGGTTGATGAGAGACATGGACTTAGAACGACAGCCGGCATACATGTCGTCAATGGAATCTGGGGCCATATCCAGGGGCAAGACTGCAGCATTCTGGAATGAGAGGTGGTTGATCATGTGAAATGCTTTCAGGAAATTATTGAAAATAAGTTTTTTCTTCAATTGCCTGGAATTTTTCTACTGTGGAAAGTATCAGTATGAGGGCAACAATAAGACAATAAATCGAATTACAAGAATAGAGTCATAAGTACTGCCAGCATCATACTGCTGGTATCATAATGCTTTTCTTCAGGCATGACACTGCAAAAAAAAAATGTTTTAACATATCTGTTAAAACTGTCACTATGTATTGACAGTGTGGTATCAGTTAATGTGAAAATTTTTTTTCTACAACTGGTTCACCACAACAGAGGTCACCATGAATGCTAAGGCTAGTTAGCATGACCACCGAAGACGGAGGTAATGAGAAGTTGTTTCTCCGCCATTAGAACAATTGACAGCGCATACATGAGCCTACAAGTCACAACATGGAGAGAGTTATAACAAATATGTTTTACAGTATGTAAAATAGTACGAATACTATGGCATTACGTTCGGCCATCCTGGGTTTTCCTCCCTTTATTTTCATTCTCAGGGTAACCAAAACAATGCCACCAAACAACCACCAGAGGGAGCTCTAAACTGTTAGTGTAAATCACACAGGGCAGAACAGACAGCAGTGGAAGAAAACCTGTTGAGTCAGGACACCAACTTTAAACATCCTCAACTCATAGCTGGTATCTTTCCAGTCTCACAGAGTTTAGTCACCATATTTTGTTAAAAAAAAAAAAAAATGTGACTAAACATATCCATAATGTAATGCTGGCCCCTCCGAAAAATGTTACTCTAATTGTGGCAACAAAAAAAAACTGTCTCTAAAAGTCTTGACTCAGGGGCATTGAAAACACACCTTTCAAAAGGTATTGAAACCCTTGCATCATATTTTCATCCAATTAATGATGCTTTCTTCGTCTTGTCTTGACACATTAAAACCCAAAATAAAATGCACTGAAATTTGTTATTGAGACATGATAAAATGTGAAAAGGTTCGAGGTGTCTAAATACTTTTGCAAGGCGCTGTAGTAAACTGCTTCTTAGCTTCTGGTTCATTTAAGGAAAACAAAATAATCTCACCTCGGCAGGTCTCTGGGGCCACCACAGGATTAGAAGCGGGTCATTATACAGCAGGACCAGGACCAGCAACAGTCCGCAAAGAGGAACCAGGTTTAGGAGTTTAATCCCACGCGTTGATTCCCACCGGAATGTCATATCTGGTTTAAAGAAATGACCAAGGAATTTTGTTGACTTTGAGAAAAAAAAATAACTTTAATGTTTTTGAAGATCAGCAATAAACCTTTGTCAAGGGAAAACACAGGGCTCTTTTTAATCTTGTAATCCACCTTTAGCAACAAAAGGGAAACATTTTAGGCTTACCTTTTTACTGCAACTGGCTTCATAATCCATGGAGCACAAAAAAAGACAGAGAGACTAGGAGAGGAAATGTTTTTTTTTCTCTCCACCTAAGCATTACTGCAGGACAGGATCTACAGGTGCAGCTACTCGGCCCACACCTTCATTAGAACTGCTGCTCAAAATAACCAAGAGTTTGCATGCTGTGTTTGCACAGAAGTCACTGCTAGATAAGAAACAACAAGTTCACCTTTCATCTTACTCCTTTTTCAACATTCTTGCTTTAGTTTGCAGTTTACTGTGTTGCGCCATGTAGAATTTTTTTTAAAATTATCATTTGTATACATTTATATGTAATAAATACCAGCCCACTCCACTTTCTGTCTGTTTGCACGGCCAGAGGGAGATCCTCCAGGCGGTAAAACTAGTGAATCCGGTTTAGCCACCAGCTCTGGCTGATGCAAACAAAGGTGAGTCATTCAAACGCAGAAAACACAGAAACACACATTTACTTATAGCTTTCATCACAGCGGTGAACAGCATGTGGTAAGTTATTAGACTTATTTTCCCTTTTATGTATCTCTGCTCTGTATGTGATCTGCCTGCGGTTAGCTTGAATATTTTGAAAAATCTGACAGATTGATGAAATCCATGGCAAAATAGGTCACTAATTCCTCATGTTACCTGACTTTTTCACCGTGTTACTTGGAAGTAGATCAAGTTGTGCCAAAAGAGTTTAGATTTCGGGGTACCGTCTCGACTTCCTCTGATTATGTCGCGTTACAGGATGTCTTTTTCTTTCTTCTCCCAGATGAATGATGCCATCTCAGAAAAGGCAACAGAAGGGGTCTGCATGTGTGATTGCTGCTTTGGTTTTTTTAGAAGGACTGCTTGTAGTTTTTGTCATATACATTTGTCTCAGTTGGAGGGACACTGTTGGAGAGGTAAGTCACAGTCTGTCTTATTTTTACCCAATCAAACTTTAAACTCCAAATGATCATAAATATAAAATGACCGATCTGGAATTTAAAGTTCAAGAGCCTGACGTGTGTTTTTAAGATATTACAAGCCTTTCTCTGATTGTTTTTGACAATTTTTAAGATGGAAATGTGCAACAGTCCTCCACGTGTGTTGCCGTCTTGTGAGCTCTCTCAAAACATTTTTTCCCCCTCTCCTTTTCAGAGTTCTCAGCATCTGACCTCTGACCTCGATGGTGACAAGTTCGCGGTTCTGAATGACGAGGCCATGAAACAAAAATGGCACACCTGCAGCGCACATTTCAGCCAAGCCTGGAGCAAAGCAGAGCAACACCTGAAAGAACCAGCAGACAAGTACATGGAGAAAAGCCATTCTGTGGCTTTAAACGTGTTCACCGCTGAGGTGCCGAAACGGGGGAACAAGAACTCTGAGGCTGCAGAAAGAACTCCGAAACAAAGACGCGCTTTCGAACCCGTCTCGCTTTATTCCTCTCTAAGTGAGGCGATTCTAATTTTAAAACAAAATCAGGTGATGTGTCTGAGTACAAACTACAGAACTGAAACCGTTTTGCAGCTCAACGTCTCCGCTGGCCTGGTTCGATTCAGCACCTTCATTTTAGGCTCTGATGGGTGGGATTCTGATGGAAATGTTTCATGTTTTGATGTATACTCTTGCTTTGGAGCAAACGTAACTAAATACTCTGTCCTTAAAGGAAACAACCAAGTCCTGATTCCTCCGTACGAAGTTTTTACAGTCACTGACGTCCAGAAACAAACCAGTTCATGTAAAATCACCTACAAACTCAGAAGTAATCTGGACTGTGTTTATGACGAAGAGCGCAACCAGTTGCATTCCATATCTGTGTTACCTGCAGAGGGATTTTGGCTAATTTTCACCATCATTTGTTTTGTCCTTCTGTCGCTTTTACTGCTCTGTGTTATTGTGAAGCTTTACTGGAGAATCAGCTCGGCTGGCAGAGTTTCAAATTCACATAGCACTGTCCAATCCCACTATAGCCTGTAATGCTGCTAGTACATAATACAAGAATAGATATAAAAAAAGAAGATATAACATTTACCTCATGCTATTTTTAATTTTTTTGCAAGACAAACACAGACATGGAAGACACGGAGGAGAACTTCTGCAAGTTCTCCAACAATCTGCAGAACAGTTGGGTGAACGCCTCTTTTCAGTCCATCCTGGACCTGAGCGTGACCAGGAAACGTCTCGCTCAGGAAAAGGTCTTTATAGAGGCGTCATCCATACATGCTGTGCAAGTCTAATACATTCAGCTGTCCGACAACCGGGAAAACGCATTTCTCCAGAAGAGATCTCCCCCATCCTGACGGAGCTGAGGGAGAGAATACCAGGCACGGGAAAAGACTTTGAAATATCTTGTTTATTGGAATCAGTGATGATCTGGCTCGACTTCTTTGCCGGCAGCACGGATAGAGAATTGTACGGTGGAGGCAGTTGTTCAATTTGTGAGGTGGATTCTTTAGACCAGTGGTGCCCAAAGTTGGTCCTGGAGGCCCGGCATCCTGCATGTTTTAGTTCTCTCCCTGGTTTAATGCACCTGCATCAAATGATGGCTGGTTAGAAGCCCTAAGAGGAACATTGACAAGCTGAAAAGGTTGTTGCTACCACCAGGGAGAGAACTAAAACGAGCAGGATGCCGGCCCTCGAGGACCGACATTGGACACCCCTGCTTTAAAGCTTGTGAGCAAAGCCCCCTTGGTTGTACTCCCATTTTCACCATGGGTAGACAACATATCTCTTTTCAGCTGTTGGGTGTATTTGGGGATCAAATGTATTTGTTCAGCCTGCGGGTCAAAGTTGAATTACAAACACTGCCTCACTGACAACAATATTCTGATCTTTTCTCTGCCACAGTCGGCCAGACGTAATAATTTAAAACACAAAGTCATTCCCAACCTCAGCATCCATGTACCTGGAAAATGTGGAACGGAGCCTGTCCTCCGTCATCTGCTGTGATTCTGACCCGGTCCAGTGTTATACCTGCATAATGCACGGACAGCAGACACTGCAGGCTGTTGAACATGTCTTCACTGCAGACAGCCGCTGCAGTGAAGACATGTTCAGAAGGGGCTTCATTTATGGATATGAGAAGGAAAGAAAGAAGAGAGACCAGGTGAACAGACCTAATGTGACGGTTTCTCCAGCCCCTCCTCTCAAAAGCGATAAAGGTGCTTTGAGAGAGGAGCTACAATTATCTAATTTGGTTGAGGAAAATATTTATTTAAATTGCACGTCTGACTTTTGTTGCCTGTAAAAATAAAATAAGTAAAATCTTCTGGAAATATCTTTAGAGGAATGCTGAAAGGTTTTTTTTTTTTTTTTTTTTACTCTTGTAGTGGATGGTTATATAGTGAAAGCTATGTGGTTAAATGTTGAATATAAGACGTTTTCCCTCCAATTCTGACAGCAGATGTGTGCTTCAAATATAAAAATGCTTCCATAAGGCATGCACGACAAATAAAAACAATAACACAGCGACAATAGCTAATAAAGTTTATTCATCCGTTTAAGAAAACTGTTAAACAATAATTACAACAAAGAACCAAATAAACCTCAAAGGGCAGTAAAAATATACCAAGTACAATACAATATTCCAAGTGGAAGAACAAAGAGCGACTTTCAGCAGCTAAACAGGAATGGCACTTCTGGGGTCTGTTTCACAAAGCTGGATCGACTCGAAGCGCACCTGAATATTCAAGCAGACGCTGAGATGAGCTTTAAGTCGGACGTGTTCGAAGTTCATGAGACAGATTCCAGAGAGCAGAAGACGGCAAACCAGCTTGCCTGAGCGCAAACCGAATCGGGAGGTGAAGAGGAATGAAATGCATTACAGCAATCACTAAAATCAAACAGCAAAGTTTACTATTTAAAAAGAACAAAGGAGACGTCATCAGCCTGGAAATTAACAAGGCGGGTAAAACGTCAAAGCAGCCACAAAGCATCCATTTGCTTTACTACTTAGGAAATAATACGCCCCCTTGTGGGGGGTTTCATTAGAAGCAACTGGACAGCAAAAAAAAAAAAAAAGAAAAAAGTGCAGCACTGCAAAGAATCTCGATATTTAAATGAAAAGAATTAAACTGAACTAATATCAGAATAGCAACTTCATTGATAAAAACACATTAAGCCCGACTCAAATCAAAGCGTTTAATTCACGTCTGTGAAAGCTTCACAAACCCTCATCTCACACACACACAAAAAAAAAAGATTTACCTTGTCCATTTTCAGTCCATCAGCACATTCATGGCACATCAGTAAAGAAACCCAGAGCAGGCTCAACATAAGAAATCTACAATATTAATCATTAACAGCCGTATTTACAAGAGCTATCGGGTTACTCTTTTAAACAGAGCAGAGATTAACGTTCCACATACACTTTGCATTATTTTAATAGCCCAAGGTGGATCAAACATGTCCCTGGATCGATGTTTACCTGACAAGAGAGGTGGTCGATACCGGACTAGTAAGCATCTATAATCTATACAAAATAGATCTAAACAGACGGCCAATGACTGGTATGTAGATTTGTTTATCCTTAAAAGGCAACAACAAAAGCTACGGTTACAAATAAATAGCTACAGTTTCATCTATTTTTTTCTTCTCTCTCTCTCTCCATCTAAATGAAAATCTACACAAATTATCGACAAAATACTATGGTAAGACCACTGAATATCTTCTGTTCAAGCCTGTCTCTTCAAAGTTGCTGTGCCATATGAGCGGATTTTTGGTCCACCGAACCCACAACACGGTAATAAACACATTCCTTCATTGTCAATAATTGAGGTGTAAAAGACTGGAAAGTGCAGGATGCATCTGAGTAATGTCAGCGATCGAATCCTACGCGCTTGAGCAGAACTGGACTTCTCTGGTTTCGTGAAGATGTTTCGTCGCTCGTTCAGAGGGGCTTCTTCAATTCTCAACATGGTTGGAAGTAACAAGTTTATGGATCATAGAACAATCACACTAACCGGACAATTGAAGACAACGTTGTTGTTAAGACATGTGTTTTGGTCACCATGGTGTGAACCGGGACAAGAAACGACAGGAGAAGTCCAGTTGCCTTCCACTCAAGCACTTGGGATCGTCATGTCCTGGATGACTGAGAAATCTACGCCAGCGTCAGTGATTGAATGAAAAACACAGCAAGTTAGCCCTGTCGCTTGAGAATCTGGTGGTATAGTTTGATATGTCCGAGTTACACCCGTCTGCATCTTCTTGCAGTGGCAATACTTGGTTTGTTGAAACGGTCTTACTTAAAACTGAAGGAGGGTCTATTGGAAAAAAAGAGCAGAGATCATAAAAAAACAAAAAGCGCAACAAGACCTTAAAAAAATTATTTGTAACATAAGGTTGAACTGCAAATGATTACCAGACTACAGTGTAGGGAATGCAATGCAAAAAGTTTGGTGACTTCAGACAGACTCCTCATGCGCATGAATGTCTTTACAATTCAGGACTTGTTTACCCAAAACTGTTTACCTCGTTGAAATCAGGATACAAGGAACAACTTCAATGATTTTTAAAAACAAAAGAATGGCACAACTGCAGATTTATAAAGCTAAACTATAGACGTACAGCCATTGGTAGAATGGGGATAACTTCTCCACTGTCTGATATCGTAGGAAAATTATTGTTGCCTAAAAACTTTTCAAGTGTTTTCAAAATATTTGCAGGTGACAAACTCATACATCAACGTAAAAATGAAATGAGAGCAAACTCAGAAGGTAAACCTTTGTAAGAAAAATTGAGGATGGTAGAAGTGAGAAACCAAAACCCAAGTGATCCCGTGGGGAAAGTTTTCAGTCTGAACAGCAAAGAATCATATCCGATAAGCAGGTTGTAATATCCTCGAATATTGGAAAATGTAGACAATAATGCCAAATTTCTGGCCTTATAATCAAGGTTTATAGACCGAGTGGAGACCTGTCCATTTACTTGCTGGTGAAATGTGCTGACACTGCATTTTTTTAGCATGATGAAATGGTACTTTCCACTTTGGACAATATGCTTCTAACCATGTACTTAAAAAAAATAAATCCATGGTTAGAACCCCAAAATGAAAGGCATTCATGCCCACAAAGAGTCTCTGTAAGTCATCAGAGTCGTACATGTAATAAAAAGTCATGAAATTTTGGATTTCTGTAGCTGAGCTAATAATAAAATTTGGATGTACACGCAGGTAGGTGATGATAAAATTGTAGCATGCAGAGGCACTGAGTTCAAAGAGTTCATAGGCCTACAGTAAATACTCTGAACATGCTTACATTTCAGTCGAAATCTGATCTTCTACTGTACAAAATGACTTCAGACTTCCAATGGAAGCATCGTTTTTTTTCTTCATGAGTTACATTACTTATACTGCAACAATCCATTCATACACAGTATAATCACACGTCATATATTTTGTATACAAGTTGTGAACATTCCATGCAGCATTATAAAACCCCTTCTTTGAATAATATTGTCTGGAAAACAAAGAGTATATTGATCGGCGTACTAAAATCTACTGGTTCTTTGACAGACGTCCATTAATACACAGATAAAATAAATGACTGGTGTCTGCAACTGATGTTTTCGCTTGGCCTAAAAGCTCTGCCTTTCTTTCACCAATCTGGACTGGCAGGTTCGATCTTCACACACCGTGCGCCTAATGAAGCACATACACAAGTCAGCTTGACACATGTGCCCGTCTTTTCAAATTTAGCTCCGACTTTTCATCACCTTTGCTGTGCGCGAGGGTCAGTCGGTGACTAAAAGCTGTCCTAAAATGGCGTTTTGTTCCCCCAACATGTGACAAAAGTGATTTTACTGATTTGATTTGCCTGCATCACATTTATGTCACATGAAATATCCATCACTAGTTTCAGGCAACATCTGACTTTGTAAATGCAATCAGTGCACTTCTGCTGATAACGACCTCTTAATCGTCTTCAGATACAGAGGATGAACAAATTAAACTTTGCAAGCGTCAAACCGCCTACCTCCAACTGGAACTGCAGACAAAGTGACGGTTTCATTTAAAAGGTGTAAGATGTGTAAACATTCCCAGGTTTATGTAGGCTGTTTTTTTGTGTGTTTTTTGTTTTTACATATATTTTTGTATTATAACATCTCTGGAAGTATAAAATGGTTTGGCAAGTAAGCGGGGAGAGTGACGTACAACAGCGTCCCTGCCTTTGGAGTGCGAACCGGGTAGAGTTTGGGGAGACCTGAGGTGCATTCTCTTCGTGATTGTACAGATTTTGCATTTTTTTAAAGAGTTTAGAAAGGAAACGATGAGTACAGTGCGATCCACACGCCAGGCTACGGAAACACTTCAACGGATCTACCGTCAATGTACTTGATTGCCTCTCCGGCGTTCGGTTCTACTTCTACTGTGCTGTTCCAGTTTGAATCGTCAAGTCGATTGTTATTATGCCATCAACTATGCAGATTAGTAACGGGTAAGATTACTCTGAACACTATCGAAGCTGAATCTCCACTGGCTCTGTGGTGTCAAGGCAACTACTTCAAAATGCAATAATTCGTGGCCAGATAGTCTGATTGAAGAAAACATAACTACGTTAACAATGCAAAGGATTTATTTACAAAAAGAACTGCCACTCAACAAAAATAATCTTTGCTTTCGATAAACATTAAATGCATTAATTAGAAAAGATCTGACATCTGGCTCGCTTGACTTTACGCTCGGCCACACCAGGGTGACCGGGCCTGCAGCTGCCTGGATGGCATCAATGACACTAATGAAGACCGATAGAGGGATTGGTATGCGGTAAAGATTATGGTCGATCATCGGATATGGCTAAAGAAGTTGAAAGTCAGGGCACTGGTGCTTGGAGGCAAGGGTACCCTCATTGGGCTCATAAGACAACGGGTAAAGAAGAAGAAGAAGTATACAATGGAGGCTGTTCTACTGCTCGCCCATTTCAGCAGGGTCGCAGTCGGAAGGCGGTGTGGATGACTGGAGATGGTTGGAAACGGGTAACTGGTTCAGGGTCGAGTTTTCTGCGGCTTCGCTGGGGACGGGCTCAGGTAGGGTCAGTGTTTCGGGGGCGGACTTTTTACGAGGCCGGTCTTTGGGGACAGAGAGGGATTCGGGTGCATCTGTGCACATCGGAGTTGAAGGGGCACTGGCAGGACCAGTTAGGGCGCAGGAGGACAAGGGGGTCTCGCTTATGGAGATTGATGGGGGAAACACCCCAATCTTCTGGTTGGTGGCCTCCTGGATGGTTCGCTCAAACTCTCTCACCTCATCCATTGTCATGTCTGGAAAGAGATTTTACAAGAGACAATACACAGTTTAGTGTTTTTGTGTTGGCATTGTCTTGGCATGTGGATCTTACTACAAATCATCTATTTTGTTCATGTTTTGGATGGAGATGCCAGTTATACTGTTCCTTTGCATTTCTGGCCTTTTTGTACCCAGAAAAGACGCCGCCAGCCATGTCAGGTCCATCTCACCTTACAGACGATTCAAACCTACTTTGAAATCTAATTATTTCTATCATCCGGTTGTGACCTGAATATATGGCAATAATAAATAATATACATAACAGGATTTTGTTTTTAAAAGGACGTCTGCAAATTCAAGCAGACAGAATTGAAAACTAGTGCAGTTACCAAGCTGCATTTTTACTTAGAAGCATTTTACCATCATCATTAAACTTTAATTGAAGGGTCCTTTGGAGACTCAGAAGCCCGATTTCTACTTCAACATGACTGCTTTAGGAGAGGAGCGCCATCTGGTGTTTGCACATACAAATTGCAGGCTGCAAAGTGAGCGTTTATAGCAGCTGGAACAGTTCCAGTCTGAATGGACTTTATGTATAAGTAGGAATAAATTCCTGAATAGGTAAATGTGTTCAATCATTCTTCCCCCTTTAGAGGAAATATCTGAAATCAGGAACTGGAAATAATATTTGTTAACTTAACCAAACAAAAGAAAAACAAAACGCTGCTTAAAAACCAAAGGATAGGTTACATGTTTTTCTATGTTCACAGTTTGCTATTTATGTATTAATATTATATTACCATGTTGTTTTTATTTTTTTAACTCACTTTTAGTTTTAAAAAATGTTCCATTTTTAGCTCCAAATGTAATGCCTTATGAAGCTTTTACCACCTAAAATTATGAGACATAGAAGGGAAAAATGGAGTAAAAAAAAAGAAAAAGAAAAAAAAAGGCACATACACTTGCTTTGTCATGGATCTCTATGTCATCCAGGGAAGATGGGTTTGTTGTGGAATGCTCTTGCTGCTCATTGCAAACTTTAATGTTGGTTTTCTCATGCATTTTTCTCTCGTAATCCCGAACGTCATCCAAAGTCATATCTGCAAAAGGTGAGGGAAGTAGGGGTGCAATGAAGGTCAAAACGTTGGTACCGTTCCATCATGGCTTCCCAGCTCACAGGCGGTTAAGAGAAGGGAAGGATTCGCTGGCGGGGTTAGCGATGTTGCTAGCGGGTAAAGTGTTAGCTGCCCAGAACCCAAAGAGAGTGAAGGACAAGTCCAAGCCAAGAGGGAGCGAGAGAGAGAGAGGAGAGGTGGGGGGGAGAGATGGAGAAGCTTTGGGGATGATTCAAGATTAAGGGATAAGCAAGAGGAGGTGGAATCGTTGGAAAGAAAAATGAAAAAGGTTCAATTTTTTTCCCATGGGGGAAAAAAACAAAGTAATTTCACAAGGGAAAAATACTTTAGGAGCATTAAGAAGCATCCAGGTTTCAGAGAAGAGGGAGTATTGAGGTTAGTGGTTATTGTGGAGAGGAGTGGTGAATCTTTCTGGGTAAAGATAACAGGCTTATTTTGTATTTGTGTGTGTGTGTGTGTGCGTGTGTGTCCCACAGCTATGAAGGGAAAAAAAAGCTGAAGAGCTGAGAAGGAGTAAATGTGCTGCAGGCACTTGAGAGGCGCACACAAGGCGGCCCGTTGTGCAGCCGAGGAAACGGACAGAACCAACACCAACTGCACCAGTTTCAGCTTTTCAATGACGCCCTCATGTAACCCTAAGACAAATTATTCAGAAGCTTCCTCGAAAACAGAAAATATGAGATCCAATGCTCATTTTACGGATGTTTTATCAAATCTAATTGGTTTGAATTTCTCTCCCAAAACATGAGAGAATATTTTTTATATTGAATTTTTCTTTAACTGAAGCAGGCTGATGGTGGTAGCCGTGTTTGGCGTTGGTGGGTTAGTAGTGAGCGGAGGATCCATGCTGTCTGTACACAAACTTGTTAAATGCCGGTGGGATGCATCACCAATTACAATAATATAATTTTAAAAAATGCTGACAAATACAAAACAGGTTATTTAAAAAAAAAGTGCTTGTAGCTGTACCTATCCACTCATCAACCCAAGCAAACGCCTGCCTGTGTCCCAGCAGCAGCACATCTCTGACCACCTAAAACACAAAACAAAGACACGGTCAAACTGCTTTTATCTACACACTGCAAGCAATGCAACATTTTAATCTTTTTTTTTTTTTCCGCATGATTAGTTTTTTTAATTGGACCAAAGTTTCAGGATGATCCTCACATGCAGCTATTTGAACTGTAACAAAGCATAACAACGCCACATCAGAGATCTGAAGTTCACCAAAAAGAAAAACATTGTAAAAAGTAACATTTATGGTTTTCCGCACCAAGCAGACGCAGCAGAGAATAATGGAAACGTTGCTGTGGGGAACAATACGGTTCAATTTCTTTTCTTTTTTTTTTCTTAAATATTCAATTTGTGGTTTAATTCTTTATTTAAAGTTACTATTCAGAGTAGGCTAATGTTGTTTTTGTGAAAACGGATCGACATTTTGCTTGTTTTCAAACATAAATCTAAACAGGCCGTGTTTCACTTAGTACACTGTAGTTGAAGTTGCTATCATGCTAGCGCTAGCACTTTAGCAAACAGCTTCACATGAAAACAGGAGGGAATCAGTTTATCTGAATGTTGTTGAACATTATTAGAGCTTTTCTAACCTAACTTGTTATGCGTTAGAGCAGGTTTAGAAACATGTTGTTTTTGGAAGGAAATATTAAACTCCAGGATCCTGGACCTGTAGATACTTTAACGTAGCTCAATCAATGCAGATTCAATTAGTGAGTTACAGTGAAAGCACTTTAGCTCTCATGGATTCCTGGACATGTCTTTGGTGTTATTTTAAAATGATCTCAGGTTAACTTTGGCTGTGTTCATTTAAATGGGATATCATTGTTATATATTTCAGGTTTAGTTGTACTTCTTTCATTCTTTTTTTATTATTATTTTAACTTTTAGGGGGTTTTAAATTTTTTTTAAAAGACTTTGACTCCTATTCATAAAAGATTTTCTGAAAAACACTTTTTTTTAAACTACGCTTGGGTAGTTTTTACTCCTCCAGGCTACTACAAATCTCCCAGTTTTCATACGGGGAGCGGAAACATTAATCTTAATAACTTTACTGATTTTATAAAGAAGCATTGAGTTGCTTAGATTTAATGTTTTACATTAAATCTATCATCATAACTGAATGTGAATTCATCTTAGAAGCAGAAACTTGATGTTGGAGGAGCTTCTTTAGAAATTTGTTTGAATTTACCACTTAAAAAATAAAAATAGTAATAAAACAGCCTGACGGAGTTCTTAAAAAGATGTGATTTGCAGGGAAAAAGCTGCCAGGTGAATAATTTGTGTGTTGGTTTGTCACTGTTTTACTGTCTAACTCTCCTCACCCCCCTGCTGACCTCTCACCTTGTGCACAAACTGCTCCACTCGTGTCTGCAGGCCCCACACCTCAAACTTGACTGTGACCAGTTTGTAGGAGCACATGATGGGCTCCTGTGTGTCCCTCCAGCCTTCCTGCAGGATGCCTCGCTTCGTCTTTTCCGACTGGAAGTATCGCAAATCCTGGAGGGTGGAGAAGTCATATTTTATTTTATACAACAGCTCAAGCAAAACAGATGCACGATTTGATCCTAGAAAGTAAATACTGACACACACACACACACACACACACACACACACACACACACACACACACACACGCACACACACACAAAACAGCCTCAAGGTGAAAAAGAAATCCTAAGTGAGAAAAACACATAATCTAAGTCTTTTTGTCCAGTTTCTAGTACAAATATTTTAGTTCACCTGAATTAAGACAAAACTAACCTAAAAGTAACTTATCAGCCAGATATAGAAGTTGATTTTAAGTAAATAGTTCCTTGATATTGATGAAGTAGTTTTGTCTTATTTCAAGTCTACTGAGATATTTTCACTAGAAAATAGACAAACATACTTGGTAAGATTTGGTGTTTTTTCAGTGTAAAGTTGAGTTTGTCTAATCTAAACCCTTAAAAGTGACCATTTAACTACAAAAAGGTTTCAAATCTTTCTTTTTTGTTGTTGTTTAATTTTTATTACTCTTATTATTTTAACATATATATAAATATATTATTTTTCCTTTTCTTTTCATCAGCTTATTGTATTATCATTTTTGCACAGCACTTTGGTGCAGTTTTAAACCTGTTTTTAAAGTGCTATATAAATAAACTTGATATCGACATTGACCCGCCTATTACGACATCAATCCATACAAAACACCGCTTCGTAGTACTGATTGTGTTCCATCTTTGTACTTGTAAGGCTCCACACACACACACACACACACTCCCACACACACACGCGCTCACCTCGGACTCTTTGTAGTAGCGCTCAGGGATTTCATCGTAGGCGATGTCGACGAAGCAAACCTCCCTCTCCTGGTCCTTCAGCTCGGTTTCAAAGATCTGAAAACAACCATTTTTGTTGTTGTTTGATGCTAAATTCAACATTTATTTTCCAGTCGGACTCGCCTCCCATCATAAAAACGGACGAATCAAACGCTGGAGGAAATTCTCAGAGTCACTCTGAGTCTCAGAAGGACATGGTGTGTCCAGCCACTAGGGGTCGCTCTAAGCTCACCTCTTCAGCTGCTTATTGCACTAAATAACACAGCTCTGACTTCAATTACTGTCATATGTTTAGTCAGCTGATGCCACAAAAGGTGAAAGCTTTCTGTTTTGGTTTTTGCCTTCCCAGTGTTTGTAATTCAAACTCTGTGAGTGTTTTGCACATGTTTAATTACCCAGATTTGAATTACAGCATAATATTTCATGTCACAAGCTTTAAAGTTAAACATTAAAGGGTAAATGAACCTCTTTGCTTCAATTATGAAAGGGCTCAAAATAATTTGTCTACACGTGAGTAAGTAAAAACTTATTTTCTCATTTTAACATTCTGAATAGGATCCGAGGCAGAGGAGGAGATTTATGGAAAACAAACATAAATGAGATATGAAACAGTTTCTGAACACTGAATTTGATGACCTAGGACCCAAAGTGGCACTTAATCAAAATCATGTGAAATATGTGGAGGAAGCTGAATAGCACCTGGGTTAAAGGTTTCCAGTAGCAGGGCTTTTTGTGTGTTTTTACTCTGTCTTAGTCGAACTCTATTTTGTTTGCCTAGAAGATCCACTTCATTTGAGATGTGAATACGTGACTCTGATGCGGTTCGGCTACCGGCGAAACAAACAAAATCCTCCAACTGCTCAAATGTCACGCCACTGCATTTTTATTTACGTTTTGTGAAGAACGTCTTCTTCAGAGGTTTTCATGTCGTTTCCTTCAATTAATTTTTTCCCCCCGCTCGATTCTCATCTCTCTCTCCTCTGCCTGGGCTTTCTCCCATTGAGCTCGATTTCTCCAGCAGACGTCCGTTTTCCGCCTGCCTGTAGCTTTAGCAACGTTAGCGGAGGAAGTGAACGAAGCCGCTCTGTCCTTGTTGGCCGAGCTTCCAAACATTGAAGTGACGTTAGCAGCCGCCTCGCTTGCAGGCAACTTCCGGTAAGGTTTCGTAGCGCCAAACTAGCACATTACATCCATCGCAGGCAAACTTTAGCAATAAAATTTACAACTTCAACAAAGTCCATGCCATCTGGAACCAATCGTTTCTCTAAGGATCCAGACACTCTGTATGAAGAGAAGCATAGAACAGTGGACCAGTTTTTACCAGGTTATTAAAAACTAAACCTTCTTAAAGAAATGGCTTTTCACCTTCTATAGTCCTGTGGCTATTGAAAGCAAATTCTTCAATTAAAAAGTTCAACATTAATTCCACTCCATTCCTACCCAAACATTCATGACTTTTCATAGACGCAACAGTCCCTGCTTTTTGCTTTTGCTCCCGTCAACAAATGAGCCAGAAGGACAGAATGAATAACAACACTTAGTTACTGTCCAGAGCCTCGTTTTGGACAATAAAATGTATGTCTTAGTTTACGTAGCGGCTCGTTGACCCAAACAACATCAAGCAAAGAGAACAGCAACTGCATTAGTAACGTCACGGAATCACCGGGAGTGCCTCAGTGACGGTAAACAACATGGATTCCTGCGTCTCGGCTCACATTCACAAAGAGCTCAATCAGCCCGGCGTCCCCAATTGAGTGCATTTTTTCCTTCTCTCAGCTTTTCTTCTATTCTTTTCTTTTCTTTATCTGGAAATCACACCGGCCCAAGGCGGCTTCTGGTTTTAGAATTTGATTTCGACAGCCTTTGATCCATTACTCTGTCACGTCAAAGAGAAAACACGTCGATCTAAAACATCGCGACAGATTTAAAGCTCCGCGCCGGTTTCTGTCCCCTCCGGCATGGCAGCGACGACGTGTGAGCCACCCAGACATGTTAACGGGACACCCGCCAACCCCGAACTGTTGAAGTAACTCACAAGGAGAATTTTGAATAGGCCAACTCTCTTTAAGTCGACTGTTTTGCTTTCATTCCTCGGCGTCCAGACGCTGGCACCTCTCCTGATGACTAATGCCCCTCCGAACCGGAGCGCACAGAGCGAGCGGATCAACAGCACCAAATTAAATTAACTATCCAACAAGTGGAGCAGTACCTGGCCAACTCAAAGCTTCGTGTGTACTGGGCATTTTAATAAGGTGGCCTGTAAATCATCACTGCAGCCTGGGAGAATTTCCCTCCTGCAGCATTGCAGAGGTCCGTCTTATACGCCGGTTCTATCTGCTGCCTCGCTTCGTTTTATTGGACACTTTTTTCTGCAGGAAGAGAACAGAGAAGAGGCAAAACGCGCTGTTTTAAGATGAAAGTATTGAGCGCGAGGGGAGCTCGGTTAATTAACCGACTGGGTCTCCGTGCCGACGTCGGATGCAGCGGAGTTTGAGTCGAGGCACAGAGATAACAATATGCTACGATTCAGGCCATGTTGAGGTAGAAGACGTTTAAATCTGAAGGTGCACTTGCAGTACTTCTGTTTGGTCCGCTTCAATTCAATTCAATTCTAGTTTGTATGTCTAGAGGTGTGAATGTGCAAACACTTGTCCACCTAAAAGCGTAAGGTCTCAGTTCGTAAAAAATACAAAAAAACAAACAAAACAAAACTCGAAAACAAACACGAGAGTCTACGCTAGAGGGAGAAGTGGCTCGTGGTTTTTTAGCAAAGGCAAAGGAAAAATCCTACAACTCTAAAATCCGACGCCGCGCCATTTCTGTTTATGTTTCGCGATGAAGGAAGTTGTGTTCATGTCTTCTTCGGAGGTTTTTGTGTCATTTCCTTGGTGCAGCGCCACCGCATGTGAGGAGGGGAACAGGTTTTCCAAGTGTTTGGTTCGTTTGACAGTGCAGTGTGAAAGAGAGCCTCACCAGCTGAAAAATGGAACAAGTATTGAAATTTTGGTCTCCAATCGAACCGGGTCCACTAAACTCAAGTGTAAATAACCCTAAAATAACTTTAGCCAGTAAAGAGGAATCTCGTCGGGTTTGAAAACCGTAATCCCTTCAGCTGTACATCTGATTGCTAAAAATGCCAAAAGGTGCCAGATTAACGGAGCGCATTTCCGTCACTAATGACAGAAGAGGTTTAAGTCGATTTGAGACCAAACACAACATCACAAATGTGCCTAAATGGACAAACACGGCCTGTGCAGCGTCAGCAGTATCAGGGCCCCATCAGCCTTCAGGCCATCTGCGGTGGAAAACAGGACGGACGCCTGTTCCTGAAACGTGAAACTGTAAATACGACGACGAAAACAAAACTATCTGGGCCCCACCGTTTTGTTCCAGAGAGCAGGTGACACCCGCTGTACTTACGTTGTCGTTGCTTCCTTTGTTGTCCTCGTATTTTGTCTCTATGTGGATGGAGAACTTGGGCAGGAATGAGCACTGCGAACGAGGAAAAAGAAGAAAAGAAATATTTCGGTTATTTAATCCCTCTTGAGGGAAATTTCCGTCCCTGCACTATTATAGCAGGCCTACTATCTTATTCATATCCCTTCAGCTTTTTTCATATGTCCAACTCAGTTCTCCTCATTCGTATCGGATAAATTCTCGACAATTTCTCTGACAATTTGTCCGTTCAATCCAATCACACAGGCAGATTTATGGTCAGCCGCTCTACACGCTGCAAAAACACAAAATCTTACCACAGTTTCTTGTTTTGTCCAGTTTCTCGTGCAAATATATTATTACAGTTGAAATAAGAGAAAGTTAACTTACAAGTAACTTTTCAGCACAATATAGGAGCGTGTTTTAAGTAAGCAATTCCTTAATATTTATGAAAAAGTGCAGATTATTTGACTTATAAGATATTTTTTCCGTGTGACGGGTGAAATAATCTGCTAGTATTTATTTTTTTGGCTTAAAACAAGCTCTTATATATTCTTGAAAAGTTACCTTAAAGTTAGTTTAGTCTTATTTCATATGTACAAAGACATTTGCACTAGAAACCAGACAAAAAGTACTTTGTAAGATTTTGTGTTTTTGCGACCTCAAAGGGGTAAAAAATACTTGGTGTCACACCATTTATTTATCACATCTCAAAATGCTTTCACGCGAGCGCTTTTAATCTACGTCGGAACGAGAAAGCTGGCGCTAGAACTGCAAACTGACTAAAAAAAACAACAATCTGTGGATTTGTCTGCAGTGCAGCAGCTCCTGAGTAGTCCTACATGGGGAAAAAAATGACAAGCATTCTGTTGCTGTCAAAGTATTTAGTTTTTTCATATGAAATAAAAATGAAGTGACTCACAGAGTCTGCATTTTTAACTCTGAATTACTGCAGCCCCTACAGCTCGGCCTCACAATATGCTGATGTGTTTTGGATGTGAGCTTTTTTTAAAGCTAAGGCCCGACGTATCCTGTGGGCTACAGACAGACCACACAGACTGAGGCATGCTGGGTATTCGCGGTTCTGTGTGCTCTGCAAGTCATTTTGATAAGTGTGGAGGGGATTTTCACCCCCACAAGTTTTATCTATGCAGGTTGTTTTTTTGTTTTTTTTCCCCCAACTGTACATTTAGCATCTTACGAGCTTTAAGACCTTTAAAAAAATTGGTGCAAGTAATTGTTTTTACAGGAACAAGTGATCAAAAATCGATGAAAAGTAGTGTCAAGTCTGCTTGCACTCAGTCGTTTGCCTTGTTTTCTGCAGGTGTAAACCGTAACTTACTGTATATTCTTCAGACCGAAGCACGACGAGGCAGACGGCCGTCAGGTCGGAGCAGAAGAGAAGCACAAAAAAAAGACAGTTAGCCAACAGCCATGAATCCATTTACGCTGAGAATAAAGACGACAGAAAAGGGGAATTTAAGTTGAGCTTATCCGTACGGCCTTTTTATTGGATTAAATACGTCAAAAAGAGCTCAACAAGTAAGAACTCATAACAGACATTAAAACTGATTTTAAAAAGTCAACAAATTAGAATCTACTGTTGTTCATCACTGAGCAGACAGACAGCAGCGGTAAAGGTGGAGAAGGAAGCGGAGGAAAATGACGAGAAAAGAAAAAAATGGGCATTGAAGTAGAGCAGTAAGCCGCTGCGACCGTACGCGCTGCCATGGCAACCGCAGATTACAGATAAAACAAAAAAAAAAAAAGTAAAACAAATAACTTTAAAAAAAAATAAGTCTTACAGATTTTGAACTAAAGTTTTACCAGGTTTGATGCAGGTTTCACCAACTCATATTTAAGACGTTTAAGGATGTTTTTTTAAGACCATTCCGAACAAAATTTAAGACAGAAATGTTTTTTTTTTGTGTGTCAAGGGACCAAAACTGTGATATTTGTGGGGTCGTTTTGTAGCTTTTTTCCCCCAGCAGCAGCTTTGTGCTGCCCACATGGCGAACGGCTCTCCACAGCACTGACCCTCGCAGCGCCAAGCTTTTCGGTTTTGGGTTTTTTGCACAGAATGGACGCAGCGTCTTATGGGTTTGGCAACAGAAGTTAGCAAGTGGCAAAGATGAATGTCGTCCAGCCGACTGATAATAAATTTGCACTCCATAGACTAATCATAGATGTAAAAAAAAAAAAAAAAGAGTTTTATTTCACATTATTGAAAGCAGAGTTTAGGGGTTAAACGTGCTCTCTAGTTTCTAATAAACAACACATTGTACTCCAAAAAATAAATAAGAAATACCTGTGCCAGGCTGCAAACATTGCTCCAAAATTGCAAACAAGATTGCCGAATTACATAGCATATGTCAGGAGTTTCACAGGGTTTTTTTTTTTTTTTTGGACAAGCCAATTCCACGAGGTTTTATCAAAACGTGTTGGAAATGCACCGCGCAGATTAGCAGTTTGGATCACGTTCCCTCCCTTGTCTCTTCACACTGCTCCAATGCGCTACTAACATCCAGTGAAGTGTCTCTGCAAAGTGATAAGTGGTGAGTAAAATGTGTTGTGGCTAAAAAAACAAACAACAAAAACAAAACAAAAAAAAAACCCGGAAAACTGAGAAGGTGACCTCAGAAAGCTGCGTCGGGCTCCGTGTGACGGCGGCGCGATTCTGTTTCCGTACCTGGCAGAGTGCCACAGCGGGGCGTTTAGAGAAACGGCGGAGCAGCACATCTGCAGCGGACACTCACCCGTTATGGTGTAAGGGTAGTAGTTCCAGGCTTTCTCTGTGACGTAGAAGATTTTAGGAACCACTGCTCGGGCCCAGCTGGGTAGCTTACTGCGGAAAAGAGAGACAGAAACAGGAGACGTTGACCGAGGGACAGTCAGGACGTAGACGTTCAACATCAGATTAAAGCAACATTGGTTAACCTTGATCCCTGCTTTACTCTACAATAGTGTTTAGATCAGGCCTAAAAAACAATCCAACCCGCCCTGAGCCCAATTCGACCCCATCGGTTGACTTTAATTACAAGCCCAAAGTAGACCTGATATATTATTTTAAGTAAGATTTTACTGATTTTGTTCCATTTAAGTAAACTGCGTAGCTTCTTCTGTAATTGGCTTTTGCTTAACGTCTTCCAGCTCCATCTTGTCGCTTGTTGTAACCGCAGGGTGAGTCAGGTGCAAATCTTCTGAGATGAGTGATTGATGGGAGCGGATCAGCCGCTAGCGTTCTCACCAAAACCAAAACCTTTGAGCAAATCACCTTGGTACTAAAGTCCCTGCACTTTAGTGTAGGGACTCAGAGGACAGACTTTAAAATACTGCTGCTAGTTTATAAATCACTGGACGGTTCAGCACCAGAACACATTAAAGATCTGCTGCTGTTGTATCAACCTACCAGACCCCGCAGGTCAACCAAACGTTGACGCAGCGTTCAGCTTCTACGCACCACAAATCTGGAACAAATTTCCAGAAAACTGCAAAACAGCTGAAACACTGAGTTCCTTTAAATCCAGACAAAAAAAAAACAGCTGTTTAGAGCAGCTTTTGAAACATAAGAAACGAAACACTGAGCCACATGATGGGTAACGAAATGTAAAATGTTTGCTGGTTTTCTCAGTTGTTTACTGTGGGTCTTTTTGGACTTTGTGCTGCACAAATAAACTTCATTGACTGATTGATGCGGTGCGCTGTGCTTGTTACAGTCTTACCTCCTGCACCTCAACAGGTTAGACAATCTGGTCCTCTATTTAGACTATAATCAGTAGATTAACACAACTTTAAATCGTACATTCTCCTTTGGTTTTCTCTGTGCTGTATGTATTATTAACTTATTAAACACTCCACAGAAGCCTGAGCCCGACCCGACCAGCAAGCAACATAATTCTGGCATGAATTTTGGGTCAGGCCAAAAAAAATCTAAATTCTACCCTACAAACCATTTTGGATTGCAATTATTCAAATGTTAAGTTAAAATGAGTCGAGTAGATATGAGTTTTCATAGTAGTTACATCGCCGTTACTTTCCCAGCTCCTTTGCTCCTGCCGTTTGCTCTATCTCTATGATCGATTCACAAAACAGTCTGCAGTCTAAACATGCAGGAGCAAAGTCAGAGGGGGATATGATAATGGTCCTTTCAGATCAATGGAAGAGACGGTTTGAACTTCCCTCTTCTTGCTCTGCTCTTTGCTCTCTCTTCAACTCCTCTGGTGTTTTTTAGGTTTGTAGTTCAGACATTTTATTGAGCTTTCGAGAGCCATTTAGATCCTAATTGTGAAATAAATAAGTAAAAAATAAACAAATACCCCATTGTTTCCACAGGTTATGCATCATAACTGTCTGAAAATTAAAAAAATAAATAAAATTAAAAAAAGTAGGAAAAAGATATTCCAGCTGAAAAGCATCCAAACCCAAAGGGAACGTTTGTCCAAATGAGCAGCTGGTGTCAGATTTTCAAATTTTTATTAATTTCCCAGTGGGCAATTCATTTCACAGCAAGTCACAATAAAAACAATAAAAACAATAAAAACAACATGTGAACAATTAATATTTAGCTACTGGCACCGAGTTGCACTGCTTCAACCAACGGAAGCTAAAAACACAAAAACATGTCGATCAGAAACATCCAGGTGCTGGTATGACTAAAACAGAACCAATAAGTAAAATAGTACTTTAAAAAGTCAAAGTCCCCCAATAAGACGAAACATTTAAACCCAGTGGTTAAAAACACAAACGGTTCCCATCAAATGTACGACTATAAGACTAACTTATACTTGGTCATCATCATTGACCTGACCAGAGACTTTGGATATATTTAGTACTCACTCCACCAGATTGATTACTTTTCATACTATAACTATAAGAAGAAGAAAAAACAATTAACTTTGTCTAAAACTATTTCCTCGAGCACAGCCCAAACACCCTGAGAAACCTCTGAGCCTGTGAGTCTGTTATGGCAACCCGACCCTCTCTGTTATCGACAACGTGAGCTCTGTGCTCTCAGGAACTTCACATAAGAACGTGTTTGGCATTCCTGTGACTTTAAGCTACCAGAGAGCCGACAGAGAGACGAAGAACTAAACTGAACTGTTCTCACACGGACCACTTCCTGTAGAATCCATCATCTACGCCTCAGTATTTCTTAGTCAAAAAAGTTAAAAAAAAGACGTCTCTCTCTGCATTGTGACAGCTGTGAATAAAATCAGTCCTCTGCTGTGATATTTTGTGAGCGCTGGCAGGCTCAATTGCTCTCTCCCTCTCTCATTTTCTCTCTCCCCCCCGCACCCCCTCCAACAAAAGAGACTGACACTCCTCCCACACCTCCATCTGTTGATTGCTCCCATTCCCTCCTTGTTCATTTCACAGACTACCGGCGGTTTCTTGCCCATGCTGCCAAGTAAAGACGTTTGCATTTTAAAGGAGGAGGGGGGAGAATTAAAAAAAAACCCTATTTAAATAAAGATAACAGTTTATCAAGTCGCAATTGGTGAGATTAAGTGAAAGCGTGCGACGACGTAGGGGTAAGAGTGTTTTAAGTGTGACAAATGAAGTCCAGATTGACTTCCCTGCTGGTGAATCTCAGCTTAATGTTTGTTTGCCGCAGAGCCAGATGGACGAAGGACCGATTTTGAGTAACTGCAGCTAAATGGGAACAAAAGTTGTGTTATTAATTCTGCTGATTACGGTGTTTTGTTTTTTCTTTTCTTTATCTTTTTCCATTTGCTTAATGTTTTTAGCATTCGATTAGCAAAGATCGCATGCGGATTCCAATTTTATCTGGAGGCGGTCCAGCAGCACTTGGACCATCTCCAGATAGAAGACGGTGGAGTTAGGGCGTTTTTTAATTTTACCGCACAGATGTGATCATTACGGGCGTCATAAACCATCTCTGACGCAAAACACTTAGGGAAAATGAAGTGCGTTCACCTTCAGGGTTGTCAAAACAGCTGATCTTTCCACCTCATTTGTACGAAAATCAACTATTTCTGAACACGTATCCGTTTCTCACACTGGAACTGGTCATACTTTAAAAAAATTTTTTTAAAAAGTATCAAAGTTGGACTTGTTTGTCCATAATTTTAACCAAAAACACTCGATATGTTTCTACTCAAACAGTTTTTTAACGGGCCGAGTGGCTTTAATTGCTTTCTCCTGAGGTTCGCTGACTCAGCATAACTGGCTTCCCAGCTCGGTGAACGCTGACGCAGGAAACTGTGCCCAGAGACAAATGGCCGACTTAATCTCTTCCACCTCTCCATTTTCACTCTTTGATTATTCCTTCTGCCCATTCTCTCCTCTTCTTACACATCTTATCATTCTTATGCCGTCACCTTTGCTTGATATTTACTGACATGAACTCTAGAAAGGCTGCAACTCGTAAAAGGTACTGCATGTTGAAATGTGTGCTGGTGAGGAGGATGACTGGATATATGCGTTTCAGTAATAAGAAATGCACCATTTTTTAAATTATTTGCAGTTTCTTAAATAGTAAAAAAGGTAAAAAAAAAAGAAAAAAAAAAGTTTTGTTTAAAGGCATCTTATTTATTTCCTCTGCAAAATCCTTTAGGCTGTTCTTCTTACACTCATTAACCCAGAATTATTTATGCCACAAAAAAAATCAAAAATTATTTTTTATATAAATCTGAAGATTTTAAAGACCAAGTCAAAAGTCCTCTGAAGGGAAACCATTTAATTTATGGCTCATATTTACTGCAGTTTCTTTAAATAATAAATATGTAGAGTTTGTTTAATTGAACCAATTCCTTCTTTAACCAGTGAAATTTCAGCAACAGCATCGGTAAATATATTTTTCATATTTGTTGTATTTGCACTTTCTTTATTTAGAAGTCATTTTATTAAAAATTTTTCCAACATTACCGTCGGTCCAAACGACTCTCGCTGGACGACTTTGGAGTTTCTACGCATGTTCATAATTAAAATATGCAAATCACAAAAAATCAAATTCCACGATTTTCCAAAGGTTTCAAAACTGCAGAGGACGGCCGTGATGACGATCCTTCAAGCTGGGCAAAACAAACACCTGACACAGAGATTTGTAATAAATCACTCCGTAATAAATCTTTTACTAATCAATGTTCAGACATTTGCAGGCATCAAAACTTAAAGCACATGTTGCAATTTACTGATGAGTACCATGAGAAAACAATCCAACATTTTCCAATTTAAAAGGGAGAGAATAAGATCAAGTTTGAGGTAATTTCATTTTTGGACGCGTTTATAAACTGGAGCTTAATCACAGATGATATGTTAGGTGTTATAATAAATAAAAAAACAAAAAAATGAAGCAAACATTTGGCTAATTGGCCTTTTTAATGATCTCCCTGGAACTCTTAAATACACTAATAGAGTGGGTAATTGTTTTCTGTTTTCACCGTTGCTATAGTTTCAGTCTTCTCACATTCAGCTATTCAAATCCAGATGGCTTGTGGTTTTCTTTGGACTTTTCCTAAAAAAAGTCTAACTTTTACCAAATGCCCCCAGAAAGTCCCAAAATACTCCAAACACATCGAGTTCTTCCCGGTGGGTAGAATCGAGGGGCACCGACCTGTTGAGGTAGACTCGTTTCTCTGTGAACTGTCCTTGGCCGTGAACTGGGTCTTCAAAGGGTTCGTTCTGGACCACCTCCACTCCTTCCCCTCGGTCGCTCTGCTCATGGCTGTGTTTGCTAATCATGTACAGCTGCCCGATCCGGTACTGAGGGGGGGAAAAGAGAGAGAGAGAGGAAGGATCGTAAGTTTATATGCTGCAACATACATTCAGAAAGAATTATGGATACTTTAACTGCAAACATGCAAACCGCGATGAGTCGGTTTTCTTTCAGAGTACCACAAACACACACATCTGTAAATCTTTACGTCCTGAAGCCTGGGTGAGTGTGAACCCCCCAAGAGGTCTGCAACAGAGCATCAGACTTTTCTTCCACTTTTACTTTACTTACACTTTACTTTTTTTTACGTAAAAAAAAGCAATTTTTGTGCTTAAGCAGGAAACCTGCAGCATTTTTTGTCTTCTATGTATTTTAGACCTCAAAGGAAACAGAAAAAAATTTGTAGTGTTACTGATAAATACTGCAACATGTTCATAATTTGAGAATCAACTCAGGTCTTTGCTCATAAAAACCCATATCAGTGCACATGACATGAAATCAAGTTTGTTCCTGGCGCGATAATGTGTTCAAGAAAAGGTCAACGTTGAGATTTTAATTGCCGATTCGCTGGGTTTAATTAACAACACATTAAATTAAAACTAAATGCAAAAAATAGTTTCTGCACTCAGCAAGTCAATAAAGCTCAGGGCAGCACTTCAGTGAGGGTTTATAATTTCATCTTCTAAAACTTTTGACGGGAACAAAAAGCCTAAGTGGAAAAGGAGAATGAAGATCGGAGTCCTAAAAATAGATTTCAATGGCCAGGAACATCAAATCACATCAGCTTCTTTCATTTTTAAATTTCTTATTCCATTAATTTCTCAAAGGCGTACAATACTTCAGCAAAAACTGTTTCACACATTCTTCCTTTAACATGTTAATTTTGATTAGCTACATAGATTTTCACATGTAAATATTATTGTTATTACCATTTAAAATACAAACGTCCTAAGCTGGAACCACTGAAGTCGCTCATTTCTGGTACACCAGTAATTCTGACGTACAAGCAACAGCCGCAAAACAGCAAGGCATAAGGAGGATAAAGCCACTACTCTGGGCCAACTGGGGATTCATTTTTACTTAAAAAACAATCTGATGAGACGGTGGTAAAGAGTATTACTGTGTGAACATTGCAGCTAAAAGGAGTTAGCCTGTTAGCAAAGCTATTTAGCAAAGCTAAACTACCATCTCAGCGCTAAACAGCGCAAGACGTCCCAAACGCCAACAGTCTGCATTTCTGAAGATGTATTTATCAAAGTAGTTCCATGAGTGATCAGGTGATTTTTGTTGTTGAGTTCATATGTCTATTCATTCAATAATTTAGCAGCAAAAAGGGTTACTAATTGATACACGGTTTTTGATTAAAATTCAATTAATCGCGACTAATTAGACTCTGCAATTAACTCGATTAAAAATTTTAATCCTGTCCACCCGCTATTTTCTTACCAATTTTTTTTTACCAGGTAAAAACTGTGAAATCTCTCCCTGATGCAATTTCTGTCTCAAAGACTGGCTTCAAAAAGCTGGGAAAAGAAAAGAAAAAAACACGCATTTAAAGTCTTTGAGGCGAGAGCTGGGTCCTGGTAATGAACCGAGCGTGGAGTCCCACATATTCCCTCCTGAATCTCAACGCTGCTTCTCTCCCTGACCTTTACCTGTCACGGCTGCTGGCCGAGTTGTGAAATGCTGTCAGGGGGAAACGTGAGGCGCTCACCCACAGGCATTCAGAGATGATGTCAGCACCTCGCTGCTGCTGGAAGAACCTCTGATGGAAACAACTATCTAAAGGCATGTGGGAGAATAAATCGAACAATTATGTAAAATAAAGAAACGTCTGTGGGGACGGAGGCCTGGTGGACGGAAACGTTGGGGGTGGAGGAGATTCGTTCAGACATTTTTGGCTTCAAGAAAACAAATCGATTCCCCTCGAAGAATATTTTCTTCTTAAAGTCAAATAAGTCACAAGCAAAAAGAGAAATAGCAATCTATTTTAAAAGCAGAGAATGTCAAAATAAAATAAAAAATAACCGGAATCTGAATAATAAACAACCTGTTAATACCAAGATAAAATCGTTTTCTGAACCTGTTTTTGCCTGACAGAGGCGTGAGCGATCATTGTTATGCCTGATGTACCATCCAATGGTCAAGTCTGCTTTAGCGACAAAAGTGTAATCATCTGACAAAAAGACACTCCAATCAGAATAATGAGGCTTTAACACTGTAATATAATGGTGATGAAATCAAATAGCTTTTGATAAAATTCTGATTAAATATAGAGGCGCGGGGTTGGAGGGAAGGACGAGCAGAGTCCTCTCTATGAATAACAACCTCTGTTTGTCTCACTTATTTCCTATGTGAATTGAATGGTAGATGCTTTAATAAAAAGGTAGACAAGAAGATCAGATTCTTAATGTAATTACAAATGGCTTCTTCCTGCTTTTAAAACGGGATGAGCAGACGAGCTTGAGCAGCATAAATAACTCTGAACAGTTGGTGAAACTTGGGGCGTTTTCACACCTGATAGTCCGGCAGACTCGGATCGACTGGGACCGAAGTTGCAAGCCGGAAGCAGACTCTAGCGCAGGGCATTCTGGGTCAACACAACCAAAACAAACACGCTAATCTAGCGTTAGCGAGATAAATGGATCGTGGTCTTTTACCAAAGACAAAAGAGAAAGCCTACTTACGCTAAAATCTGACGCCACGCCCTTTTTGTTTACGTTTTGTGAAGAAGGAAGTTGTGCTCAGAGTCTTCTTCTGAGTTTTTCGTGTAATTTCCTTCCGGGGTTTTTGGTGCAGCGCCACCACAGGCGAGGAGGGGAACGGGTCTTCCTAAAGGTTTGGTCAAATTAAAACCACACCAGCTGAAAATGTATCAAATGTCACAAATTTAGTCCCCAGCTAACCATCAGCTTTAGTGGCTCTTAGGCTTCTCTGAACATTTTGGACGGCTGTCGGTTCATAATAATGAAATTAATTTGCCAAAAGGACATTCACAGCAACTCACCAAAGCTTTGGGCCACTTTGAGCACAGGGTGAATTTAAAACAACCCATCCCATCAGGAAGGTTCTGTGTTCAAGTGTTTGGAATCTAAAGTGAAGCACACTTCTCTTATTATGCCACATCCAGCACTAAATGACACTAAATTATTAACTGAAGCTTTTATGTATCCTCCTTGATCTTTCGACAAGCAAACTGTCAGAGCCAGAGCAAATTCATCTTTTTCTCTCCCTCACAATATTCCTGTGTCTTCCTAACAACTTCATCTGCTCCATTAATCAAGGCTCACCTTTTCACTCGAGGTCTGCAAAGCAAATCAAGCGAGGCTAAAAACAGCTCAGGGAATGCAGAGACTGCCAGGTATTGAGCTACTGTAAATAATGCAAATGCTCCTCATCTCGTTTCCTCGCACAACACACACACACACACACACACACACACACACTCAAGGCAGAGCACAACTCTGAGCCGCGGTGACGGAGTAAGCCTGTCGTCCCTTCAGACAGAAGCTCAGGCTCGGGACACAGGTTCACTGATCTCATCCATTTTACACAGCGGATGCTCTTGTGCATTTTGTTGACGACGAGCTGCAGCACCAGCTAAAAATATCAAGGACCCACAAACATCGTCGACACCCCTGGAGAGGGCCATTTTGATGGTTTGAAATATTGGAGAGCGTCATAAATGTCACCAATCAGCTGCATTTTAGAGCAGGCGCCTACCTGTTCTGAAAGGGTTCGTTTCAGCGGCACACGACATGCATTATTCCACCGAGTAAGTCTTGTTAATCGCCTTCACTGAAGCAAAACGAACAAATCTTCACACCAGGACAGATCACCCTTCTGCATGCACAGCCAGCTGCAGGAGATCAGCAGCAGTACTGCCTCTATTTTTTTTATTATTATTAATTTGCTCTGATTTGTTGTTGACGGTCAGTCTGTGTCGGTCAGATAGGAAGTGCAGCAATCATCGCGTCGAATTATCCACTTTGGCCTTGGTCACACATTTACAAAGCAGTATTTTTGCAGTAGCTTCATTATTTGCTATTTTTTAAAGAAAGAAACAAAATAAGCCAACTTTGATTTTTATTTTATTTTATTTACTAAGTTGGAGAAAAACAATATAAGGCAAAATTATACATTCAGTTTAGATTTAATCAACCAAAAAAACCCAACAGTAGTCCAAGTACAGAGCCTTGGGGAGCCCCATTTAAAACACTTAATAGCTGAGAATCAGTATTATCCCTTCTTACAGTTTCATCTATAATATTTTATGAATATGGGATTATTTAACATCCAAGAATACACCAAGAATACACCCACAACATATTCGCTGCAGAGTCGAGGAGTTTTGTTTATTTATTTTTAACAAATTCCACAAGAACAAATCATTGACTGGTTTTGGCTAAACATTGTTTTACATGCAGAATATTGTGTGATGAAAACATTTGGCTAAAAATAAAACTTTTTTTTTTAATTTTTGAAAATGATTTTAATTATAGAGCAACTAAATTCATGTGCGTCTCCATCTTTACAGTATATTGGTATGATTGTAGCATATCAGAGAAAACCAGGTTAAAGATGCAGATTATAAATGTATTCAAAGGCTTTCACTGCCTTTAATTGATGCACAACAACATTGTTTTGTTAGCTCCTCTTACAAACCGATTTTTCTTCCTGTGGTAGCATGTGCTAACTTGTGGCCGCAAAATATACATTTTATTTTTATACCTTAATTTATTATGAATTATGCTACAGTTAATAAGCCAATACTTCCTTGTTCTGACTTTATATTATACATGATGTGTGATTCCAGGGAGCCTCAAAAAAACAACTAGGTGTTGATATTAACAGTTTTTTTTCCCAAGGTGTTAAAATTCTCTGCTTGGAGTTTGATACATACACAAACCAGCCTCTAATTTATTTATTTTTTTCTTAGCTGACAAGATTTTTCCCACAAACCAAAGAAATAATGTCAACATCATGACCTGCCCTTTTTTTTCTTTTAAGATTAGAGCTTAGTAAAAATCCCCCAGAATTCAAATAGCAGTAATTAGGATTGATTTAACAGATATCAAACAGCGTTTACGTTCAGCTTATTTTGGCTCGACCTTAAAAAACACAATTAAAGCATTGTGTTTTCCACTAAAGCCATCAAAATGACATCAGATACGTGTTGGTAAAAGTGCCAAGAGACTTTCCATTGGTCTTGGGTGGATAAGTTCAAGTAGTACAAAAAAAAAGAAAGAAAGAAAAAGAGAAAACCCAACAACCCTGTAAGACTGTTTACATTTTTAAAGCATTACTAATTGGATAGGAAAGGAAACTCAAGAAAAAAGCAGAGTAGGGGAGGTAAAGGAAGGGGGGAAAAATAAAAACAGAGGCCTGAAGCTTTCTTAAAAGTAGAAAACAGATAATCAGGCAGGAGAAACGGAGAGAAACGGAGTGATTAGAGAGATGCACATCACTGTGTTCCCAGAGTAGAGAGGGAGCTGAAGTGAATGAAAGCAATAAATTAAAAAAACAGGCAAGAACGGATCGAGGAGGGCGGGAACACATTTCTTTCCAATAACAGATTATGTCCCTCGTTTTTTTTTTTTTTTTTGTGTGTTTTTTAAGACAAGACTGCTCACAGAAGAAATAACAGCTTTACTTGCCCTGAATAAGTCAAGAACTCCAGAAAGTTTTTCCAACTTTACAAAACCGAGACCAGCTGCCAGTACTGCAGAGCTTTTAGCAAAAAGGGAACAAAGAAAGAGCTGATAAG
Source organism: Poecilia mexicana (assembly GCF_051168715.1). Taxonomy (NCBI): domain Eukaryota; kingdom Metazoa; phylum Chordata; class Actinopteri; order Cyprinodontiformes; family Poeciliidae; genus Poecilia; species Poecilia mexicana. Next base: position 6,240,531 of record NW_028263371.1, on the reverse strand, counting down.
TCGCTCAGGATTGATAAATTAAACCTGCAACGTTTATATGTAAGTGTAGAGTCGTAAAGAAATCCACAAAAACAATATTTTCAGGAACCGAAAGTAAATCCTGCAGTGCAGTTCTCACCTCAGTAATCAGTAAGTTCTATTAAATTAGCCTTGACTTGATCATTACACTGTCCCTCTCTGCATTTTACAGCCACACATCATGCCAAGTCGTAAAGCGAGTTTTTTCATCCGATTTAAAACAAAAGAAAAACTAAACTCACTCTGTGTGACCACACGGATGGTTGTCTGTATTAATTAAGCGTCATGGACCAGTTCGCCTTTCTAGATGGATGTTCTCTAAGAAATGGTTCATTAAAGAATCTAATTTTCTAGGCAAATGATACATTAGTATCTATAAAGCATGCATTATTAGATTAAATAATTTCATTAACCATTTTTCCATTGCTCAAAACCGAACAGCCGCCAACGTCGGGGAGGGGATCTGATGACAGTCAACCGTCAGACATGGCTGCCTGTCACACAGCTGACCTCCAGCGCACCGAAACTTTTCTCTCTGGGCGTTCTCGTCAGCAAACCTCGGTTATTTAAATATCTGCGTGAGGTAATAGTCATGCTAATAGCTCTGATAATCACTGTTCCACTTAAAGAGGGCTACATTAAAGCCCTCTGGGAGCTCTGCTGCAGCCAAAACAGAGAGCCTATTTTCTGCTTGGCTGGGTCTGAGAACTTCTGAGAGCAACTTAGAAGAAAAACCTTTCCACCTAACGGGACGCATGTGATCCTCGCTGATTAATTTCCGGTTGAAAGGCTGTAATAGCTGCTGACAGCGCCGAGGTCAAAACCGTAAACGGGCTCATATTTTTAGAAAATGTAAGCTCTCTGTGAGTGTGGGCTCAACTTGGTGAAAGATTCCTTCTTCCTGTCCAAGGAGAAAAGTGGGCTAAAGTTTATCTGCTGCCATTATACGTCTAAGCTTCCAAAAAAAAAAAAAAGTAACTGCAAAGACAAGTTGGAAAGCAGGCATGAAGCGATGGGTATTGAAAGTGATAAGGCAAAAAGCTTAAGTTATATGAACATTTACATAGTTTCTTTGTGGCCATAACCTGGAATTGCAAGTAATGTGTTATGGTAGTGGTGTGCTATGCTAGTTTTGTGTTATGTTGTGACATGCTAGTGGTGTTGTGCTATGCTAGTTTTTTTTTTTTGTTATGTTGTGACATGCTAGTGGTGTGCTATGCTAATGATGTGCTATGCTAGTTTTGCGTTGTGTTATGACATGCTAGTCATAACACATTATGTTATGCTAGTGCAATTTGAACATTCTGTCAAAAGCAAACCAGTAGCTATGGTTAAAAAAGTAAAGCATCCGTTTCTAAATATCTTGTGGAGATAAACTGTCAGATGTCGGCACCTCCAAATGAATAAAAATAAATATGTTAGGAGCAAGTGCTTGATTATTATTAGTTTCTACAGCTCATCGCTTCTTCAGCCCTTTAGCAATGATAGAAGACTGCATTAGATCATTAGACAGGTAACAGCTGCCTGACAAATGGAGAGCAGAGTGCAGCTTTGAATGGATGTGCAGTGTTAGTTGAATGAACAAGGAACAGGGAACAGAGGATTAAGAGCAGATTTTCTCTTGACAAATCACCCTTTTTCATCCCAAACAGTTTTTTTTTTTTTTCTTGTAGTCAGCAGAGATATATATACATTGGAAATGCATGAAACAATTTACCCCCGTATGCAGCAAAGACCATTTTGGATACTTTCCATTATCTGTACACACAATCCAATGTAATTCATAATGCTGGCACAGATATGGGTCTATTACTTCATCTTCATTACCCATCATGGGCAATGCTAACACGCCACCATGCACATACATCTCCTCGCCTTGCTCTGTTTGATGGAGTAGGAGCCGGTGCGCAGGCTAATCACCACAGTTTCCTTTGTGGGCCTCGCAGTCAATAGGTGGACTTCAGGTGTGATTAGAGCGCATGTGCTGACAAAACAGCCAAATGAGCAAGACGGCAATGATGGTGATGGAGCGGGTGAAGGAAAGGTCCCAGCGGTTTCGGTGCTTCCTGTAGTTTCTGACGGTCCAACATGTTCTACGCATCTTAAGGTCAAAATCTGAGCATTTTTATCATCATGGCAGGAAACACACTCTGCAGTTTTGTGTATGAAGAGAGAAATTTGCACCAATCTGTGCATTTTGCCTGTGTTCTCAAGCTTCCTGTTCCACTCTCAAGCCTGACAAGTAGGATTAATTTCTTGAATTAAAAAATAAAAATCTACTAAAAAGACTAAGCAGAGTAAGTAGGTATATTAGCCTAGATGAGATGCCATCCTCCATCAAGTTCTAAACTTTCCTTTATTTACGTAATAAATTACGTTACTCAAACCTGTTTCAAACTTGTTGCTTTGTTTCCCGCCTCGACCACTAAACGAAACAAATGAAAAATTTGTCCATCCGTCACACAAATATCTGCTCAGTTCCTGCCAGCTGAGGCATAAAACCCCGATGCACGTTTCGCATCACACGCCACCCCTGCCTATTATTATTCATCACATCATAACGCACAACAAAAACAGGCTCTGGGAACACGAACACACACACACACACACACACACATTTACACCAGCAAATAAGGTTACGATCTGGGGACAGCTATTTTAGTCCGAGTAAGACAAGCACAACAAGATGTGGAAAACGATGAGCCACGCAGTGTCAGACCGGCAAATGTGTCATTTGATTGGAAAACGGCTATTTTTACGTTTATAATCTAACTAAGACAACCCGGTTATCATCGCGGTTTCCAAAACAAATTGTTATAATGTAATGTGTTTAAGGCACGTCATTCATCTCGAAGCAGCCAATGAAACGCTCTGCTTCCACCGCTTCCGCATCGCCAGTGGAAATCTGAACAATCCAAAAAGGCAGCCAATTACTGGACACTGGAGCAGAAGACAAAAAGGCATTAAATCGAGTCACAGACAGTTTGGTTGGTGTTTCCATTTGCCATAACGATGCCACACGATCCCAGCTTGAGAAGAGCTTTTGGTGCAGCGCATGAAGGAGAGTCAAAAAGCCTTAAATCCTGCTAGATGTTTGCTCTGAGGTGAAGCTCATATGAATTGCAGATTGAAGCAAAGAGCTGCAGCAGCGAGTGCATGTCACAAAAGAGCAGCGCGATTCACAGCCTTTTTACATGACACTGCAGTGTGTGTGTGTGTGTGTGTGTGTGTGTGTGTGTGTGTGTGTGTGTGTGTGGATGCAGCTGTGTGTGTGGCTGTAGCGTTTGCGGTGAAAGGGATCAGAGGAACATATGGTTAATGCGTCCTGTTAATACTGATGTCTTTTCTGTGAGGGCCGATCCACGCTGTGTGTCGTGAGCCACAGGATGGGTGTAGCGACAGTTTCAATGATTTCTGCCCACACATGAAAAAATACAGCCCCATTTTTTATGTATCATAACACAAAATGGATTTAGGCTTGGAAAATATGTATTTAATTGGTGTCATTCTCTTGTGTGTATACATTCAGAAGGTACATGAGTGGAAGTCCAAGTTGTTTTTATTATTAGCCTTGTGCTAAAAACTCCTCTTATGGGTCCATTTTGAAATGACATATTTAAATTACGCTTCTGGACAGAACCAAGAAGTTTTAAAGAAATTAACATCCAGTAAGAAACAAAGTAACTCAGCAAGGACTGCCGTGGTGTAGTCTTCTAAAGAACAAACGCTACATTGATCAACTGGTCGGCAAAGTTTTACTTTAAAAAGCACTGGATTAAAATTACTCCGTCAAACAACTTATTTAAAAAAAAATGTTCACAATGAGAAGGTAAAAGAAAAAAAATAAATCGTGTAGAACCAGGATTACGTTTTCAAAATTGCTAAAAAAAAAAAAAAAAAAAAAAAAATCGCCTTAAAAACATTCAAGAAAAACATTCAAGAGAAAGCTGAACAGTGACCGATGTTTAGCTTTGCCTGGTTATATGGAGCCCTGTCGTTCTCTCTCCTTTATACTACCCATCTCTCCTTCTCTCTTTGTTTACAATAACGTAAGTGGAAACTCATAGCGTGGAAATGAACAGAGCGCGACCTATTGCTGATACTAATGTAATACTCTTTTAGACGACAGCTGGTCAGACTGGTATCTCTGTAAAGAAGCAGAGTGCAAGCTAGCAAAAGAAGCTAATAGTGCTGGTAGCCAGCTAGGTTGCTAAAAACATGCATGATAGTCTGCATAGTTAGCATGTCTACTTAAATTAGTTGCCAAATTCAGCAAGGGTTAATAACATATTTTACTTTAGTTGTACAATGCTATTGTTGAAAATAGTAAATAATAATAAAAATAATTTTACTGTTTTAGCTAGCTTGTGGATGAAGTAGGATCTAGTCGTTTATGTTTTTGTAAATCATTCTGACAAGTTCATGAAACACCAGACTTTCTCTCTCCATATACAGTATCTGTATCAGAATAATAATAAACTTCTGAAGTTTGAATGCAACACACTCAGCAGAGTTCATTTCAGATTGAAAGCGCAGCACATGAATTTACCTCACTGATAAAGTCACAGAAATTTTTTACTACAAACGCAGCACAAAACGGTCTTCTCCTTTTTGTCTGTAAAGGGCAACAGTAGCTTCGCTTTCAGATCGTCAGCTCCAGCATACTGCTTCAATTGTCACCAGAGGCTCAAAACGTGATCCTTAAAGGGACGCCACCCCTTTTTATAATGGCATTTTTAATTAAAACCTTACGTAAGGGAGTAACGATAATTACACCCGGTTATAGTTTAAGCTTTGTTGACTTTGTGGATTATAAAAGTGCAAAGTAGAGTAAAAACACTTTCGTCAGGGCTCCACTAATACCAATTTGTAATGGTGCTTGATCTTTAAAGTCACAGGGAAACATGATGCATATAAAAAATAAAAAATGAGAAATGAAAACAATGCCTTGAGCACACTGAAGAGCAAACTGAATAGAAAACAGGAAGGTTTCTGTTTTATCAGAAGCATAAAAGAGCACAGAGACAAGAAAAGATGGAGAACAAGAAAATCACAAGCACAATAAAAGTAATGACCAGAAACATAAAAATGAGAGAGGAGAAATCATGTAAAGGAGTTAATGTGCCACAATGTAAGAAAGGATGTTCAAGATGTATAAAAAAGAAAAACCAAACCCAGAAAGAGGTAAGAAGACTAAAACGAAGAAGAGGGTTGTTCTCTCCTTTTCCTCTTCGGCCAACACAGGGACTGTAAATCCCCGCGAAACTTGAGAGGATGTAAACAAGCCATTAGCCAGTTCCACCGGAGAGAAAGCCCTTCACACACACACATCTACACACACACACACACACACACACACACACACCCCGGGAACTTTAATGCACTGGCACAAACTGTGTAAATGTACAGAAATGCCAACCAAACACTCGTCTTAAAATGACCTGGACAAAAAAAGTTCAACATGTACCTAATGAGACGAACCCACATGTTGCTTCAGGTTTAAGAAACAGGAAAGCAGAAGTGCTTTATGAAGCATCTTCATTGTTCAATTTTCATTTTCGTTGCTGTTTACACATGATACTAGAAATGGAAAAAATAGAAATAACCTTTATCCCTCAAAGCCAAAGCATGTAGATTCACACAAAGGTAAATATAAATATAAAAGAAGAAAAGACAAAACAAGAGCACATTTACAGCCTAAGAAAAACAATACTGAGTATTGCTTATCAGTATCACGTTTCTTTGAATCTATTGCTAAAAATAGATTCAAGGAAATGTGATACTGAGTAGAATTTTTTTTAATTACAAAATGTGCATTTACAGTATATTTCTGCAACAAAAAAACACAAAGAAATGGAAATGTGCAAATAACAGTAGTGATGTAAATATTAAACACCTGGAATTCTGACACCTGCTGGGAGGAAGGATCTGTGATCACGCTTTTTTGTGCACAAAGGATGTCGCTGAAGGAAATCTCCAGTTCTGCTTCATGCATGGAGTGGGAGACATTTTTAATTATTCAAATTCAACATGAAGTTAGAAGCAAGGAATCAATGTTTTCATTAATATCCATGCAGTCGCTGTTCATAAACAGAGCATTGTGATGTTGTGTGCCTGTTCAGCTGGCTTAACATAACAAAAGATAAAATTAAAAGCATTTCAGTCAAATGTTATGGTAATGCTACTGTGGCATATTGCATTTGGAAGAACTGAGCAACAAATGGTGAGAAAAATTATATCTCGACTCATTCTGGTTTTTATTATACGAAACATATGTGGGAAGCACAATTTTAAATCTGCAAATGTAGTATATACATCATCTGTAGAGGTAACTAAAGAAATGACAGATACGTTTATAATTATTAGAGTTCACATCCAGAAATCCTGTTAAAATTGTTGAGCAGCAACAAGAGGTGAAAAACCAGCGTCTCCCAGGGACTTCTTGAGCACTCAGGGTTATTGTGCTTTCATTTATTCACACATGACATGTCACAACAAACATAAAATCTGTGTCCAATTTCCTCTCCGGCTTATAATTGTTTTATCCGTCTCCTGTCATTTCACTTGCAGCTCTTTTATATCCTTCATCACAACCTTTTTTTGTCGTGTCATTTTTGTATCAGCAGTCTGGCATTTTCTGGAAGCTCAATTTGACACCCTGAATTTAAGCTGACTACGGTCAGAGTGACTGCACAAGTCCAGGTTTCTGAGTTATTATGACACACACAAAAAACTCTGTCAGCTATCTTTGATGCATTTCTTTTTGTCTTCTGACCAGTTTGTTTAAAAGTCAATGTACACAACTATCAATCTTCACAAGCCTTTCGATCTCTAACAGTCACTTGTCTGTGCTGACAAAATGCTAACGGCTAGCATCGTTACGACAGTCGCTTTAAAAGCCTACCTTCTTTTGTCTTCTTTTAGAAAGTATTTGTGTTACCTTTGTCTACGCATACATCTCACAAAACTCAGTTGTTCAATCTCTCAAACAGCAAACTTCCTTGTTTCATCATTTTTAAAGGCCAAGGTTTTAAGAAGTGGTAGTCCAAGACAATTAGCTAAACAATGGCTAGCTAGCACAAGTCCTGTTGGAATAAAAACAAGTTTACAATCAGCTGTAGCTTCTTAACCAGCTACAGCTACACTGAAGCTAGTAGCTAGAGCTACTAGCTACTAGCTTCAGTAGCTAGTAGCTAGCTAGTAATAATAAGATCAGGACATCGCTACATATAAAACATCAGTAAATATTGGTAGCATAACAGTAATATTAATATCGGATATTGATATCAGCCCATATTTTCATATCGGTGCATCCCGAAAGAAAATTTAGATCTGGAATGACAGAAACAATGCTCAGGCTGTAATAAAAAGCTCTTCATTAAATAACGAATGAAGTAAATTAAGTTGACATCACAGATTGTGAAAAGTGATCCACTTTTTCACAAAAGAAAATGAGCCTGTGCTGTGGAACCACTTAAAAAATAAATAAGTAAATAAAATCGCAGAGCAAGATATTTTGGGATCAATATTAATTTCCTCTTTGGGACCAATGAAGTATTTTAGGATTTGAATTTTACTTTAAATATAAGAAAGTCCATTTGAAATTCTCATGACTTTAAACGGTTTGATTTTCTGCTAGAAACTGAGGACTGCTTTCTCAGGAACATCGTTTAAACTTCAAAAGTAAACATATCCATTTATGCCTCCATTTTGCTCAGTAATTTCCATGGCTGCCACATTCAACATTGGGCTGTGAGGCTTAAAGGCTTTTCATGTGTCCTTTTCTCTCTCTCTCTCTCTCTCTCTCTCTCTCTCTCTCTGTGTTTTTAACAATTTTGCACCCAGTTGTTGCAGAGCAAGGCACGCTGAGGGAATTGATGCGAAATCTCTGAATGGCTCGGTTTACGACACGCTGCATCGAGCGGGGTTCGTCATTGTGCAAAATACCGGGGTTTGCGTGTACTTAATGGTTCTGAACATAATACTGCAGATGGAAATTACGCACATTCAGGTCCGCAGCTCGCATTGCACGTGCAGCCAGAGAGTGGACAAAGGTCAGGACGCGTGAATGCAGCTTTGATGCGAGACCCTATTGGTGCGCGTGAGCGTGATAACAGGAGGGCCACTTACAGAACTATTTTTAGCCAGGCTAGGTGAACTTTCACTTCATCAACGTGGGCTAAGGATGACGTCCCTCCCCACCTCTCTCTGACTCTTCATTCCCGTCCTCTCTGTCGGTCTCAACACCTGGATTTGTTTTCTTTTAACACCCTACGTAACCTAACTGTAATTAAATTGTCATTTATTTTCTGTAGATCCTATTTTTCAGAAATAACCCATACGAGAAGAGCCTTTGAAGCATACATATGACCTTGCTGCCTGAAACACACATTAATATGCACATATTCCCCCCCTCTTATGAATTTTACATTACAGACTAACAGCACTTGTGAGTTTGATGCATATGCTGATGAATAGTGACAACCATCATGTTAGTGTTCAGTGTGATGCGATTCCACACACATTAATGGTTATTAGTGAAGAATCACACACACACACACGCACGCACACACACTGGTTTCAGCTGAAAAGGAATAATTTAAAATTGGCATTGGTTGTGAAAAACGTAAAGCACAACTGACAAAAAAAAAAAAAGCGGCATCAGATTTCAGCAGTGGCAGGATTTCTCTGTTGTCTTTTGTAAAAGACCAGGAGTCATTTCTGCCGCTAGCACTAAACTCTTATACATTTGTTTAGGTTGATTTACCCAGAATCCACTGCGCTAGAGCCCGCTTCCTGCTTTTGGAACGGTTTCTGGTCTGCTTGGCATTCAAACATGCATTCGAACCGCACTAGAGTTCACGTCAACCGAATACCGAGGATTTTAGGCGGACCAGAGTTCTTGCTCTTTTTTATCCTTTTTGGTCCCAATCAGAGTTCGATCGCACGTTCACACCTCCCCAAGAGAACCAGACTTACTGGGCAAACGGACCAGAGTCAGATTAAATTGGACCAAACACGGATGGTGTGAATACACCCTTAAACTTGCAATGTTGTACTTTTACAAATGTTTTTGTTCATACTTAATTTCAGCCTTACAAACTTTAGAGCTTTGACAGCATTTGTAAATAGCGGCATACTCTGCAGTGACATCTGGGAGGAACAAGTCTGCCTCCCAGTACAACCCAACCACACTGACCTGTCATGCCTGCGCTCTGTCATGTGTGTCACGTTAACACCAGTCGGCGACAACAGAGAAACAGCAAAGTGCAAATTGCCCTTATTTGTAAAAGCTTGCCGAAAACCCTGGCTCGAGCACCACGCATCGTAAACGGTCAACTAAGCCCTATAAAGTCCTCTGTTTGGATTAGGCGTTTATTCTGTACAAACGCAAAGTGGTTCACTTAAAAACCGGCGTAAGTCAGGAGCGTTTAACTGGTTTCGCTGTGCTGGTCCACCAACAGCGCTTCTCAGACTCCTGTTTACCCAAATTGTCTCCGCTGTCAACTAGACGCGGCCGTGCCGTCGAATTGCTGCTGATCACTCGTTAAGACAAATTCACACACACACACACACACACACACACACACACACACACACACACACACACACACACACACACACACAGTCGCTGGGACTTTTGTGGCGTTACCACAGCAACCAAAACACAAGGGCTAATTATAGTTGTAGCTGTAGACTCTTGGATACAAACTCATTCTTGGGCACATTCACATAAACAACCACAGTGAGCAGCTGTGAATAATCCGGGTCCATAAAGGTGCCGTATGGACTGAGGGACAGATTGAGAAAGCTGCTCACTCTGACGAAGAGGTGAGTCCGTGTGGGAGCTGGGCAGTAGTTTAACGAGTGGAAGTAACCCATATGCTCGTTACACTCCTTATTTATGGAAATGTTTTCTTGTCACGAATCACGGGAAAGCAGGTTTTTAATGTTAAAGGAATCCTGACTGTCTGCTGGTGAAATCTAAATACATACGAAGCAAAGATGTTGTTGGGACAAACATTTATTTTTACGTGAATAAAAACTAGAGGCGCACGGATAAGAACTGTTTGGCTAATTTCTGATTTACGTTTTTTTATAAAAGTTTTGACCTCCCAGTTTTAGCCGATTATGATGTAGATGTAACAAATATTATGTAAAAAAGATTAGCATTTAGCCAAAATTTTAAAAAAAAAGACTAAAGTGTTATATTAGCAATTAGCAGTGGTGCCCCCAAAGGGTGGGCAGGTAGGGGCCATGGCCCCTTTGAAAAATGCTGGCTACCCCGTTGGCACAGAGTCATCTTCTTCAATCAAGACATAAATGCAGAACTGAATACAACAGAACCTCCAGATAAAGGTTTAATTTGTTCCGTGACCAAGCTCGTAAGCCAGTCTACTCGTATTTCAAGCTAATTTCCTGCATCTAAATAACTTTAATCCGTTCTAGCCTTGCTAAACAGCCACAAACCATGTTAAATTATGAAAAAAATACATATTTTAATCGCCCAACCCCTCACAGCTGGGTTGGGTTTTATCAACTCACTCACTCTTTGGTTACCTAGCAACACCCTGCTGAGTAACTTGTGGTTACCAACAACAACCTGTTGAGTAACTTGTGCAGCGGTAGTTTAAGGTTTCGCCACTGTGCCTCATAACTGCTTAAATAAACAACAACGCCGTGGAGAACAATATGTGGACGTAACAAGAAAAGTCACGTTATTGGTCTGGTCATATTTCAGATATTCAAAACAAAAAAACTGATCAATAATTATCAGTATTGACTTATATGAGACGCATAACATGACAGGCTTTTCAGCTGTGTCATCCAGCGCTAGTGAGGTCAGAGTGAGAACATTTGGAGACCAGCAACCGATCAAAACGTTCTGAGGGCCATTTGTAAAATTCAGGAGAGAAGTTTGTTTTTAAAGGCCTAACAGAGAACAGAAAAGCATTAATAAAACCTAATGAAATGTCCAATAAGCATCAGAATAACACAAGCTCTGATCGTTTGTTTTGTTATCACCCGTCACAGAGTCCAAGCAGGTCACAGAGCTGCGAACATGGCTGTTACTCACAGCTGAATCCTTAAACACCATTTTTTCACATCAGTTCTGAAACACCGTCAGCCTTTTAATGTGATCAAGTGGTGTAAATAAATCCTGCTGTAAATGTGTTTAAATCCCGTTTTCCTGCAGCGCCTGCAGACCATCAGAGACGAGTCGACTGAGGCTGTCGAGAATTCACAAGCCAAATCTGTAAAAAAAAACAAAAAAACAGCCTCAGCAAATTAAGGTGTTAATATTCCGGCATCTGTTCGCAGGGAAACCGAGAAATAATGGAGATTTGTGTGGCTAAACTGTGTCGCAAAACAGAGGAAAACAAAGGGACAGGACATGTACTGGGAATTTTAACTGACATCATGATTCAGTTTACTCCAAGTTGGTTCTGGTCAGTGGCACCCCCAAAAGAGGGTCTGAGGGGGGCCATGGCCCCTATTAAAAAATACTTAATATTTAAATACAAGAGCTGTGTCCACCTAATTTTTTTACTTGCCTAATTACTAGTCGCATGTTCTTAATTTTATTTATAGATTTTTTTTAGTATTATGCATTTTTAACAAATTTGGTAATAAAAGCAAAATTAAAAAAAATATATATTTTTGTTTTAGATAAAAGTCACATAGTGCAGCTTTAGCGCCAAGATTTTAACAAATCTGCCCACATTTCCAAATCTAGCATGAACCATGACAAAAAGTGGTTCAGTGTTAAAAAGGATCAAACTTTGTCTGTTCACATTTTTTGGTTTCACATCAAATCTGTCTTTCTGATGTCTCAACACATCACACAAAATAGTATTTTATAGACATGACGAAGTTGTCCAAATTTAATTAACAGTGACCCTTGTGTGCATCTTTAAAAAAAATCAAAATAAATTATTTTGATTTTATATTTATATTTATATATATATATATATATATAATTTTTTTTTAATCAATTCATACTTGAAGGCATTTTTATGGTCAACAGGGAAAATACATTTTGTCTAATTTGAGATTTTTTTTTTTTTGCCATATTCTCAAACAACAGAACTTCAATTAACGTTCTTTGAAAACAGAAAAGCTAATTTGAAAAGTAACCTTTTATAATTTTATGTTTAAAAGCTACTCTTTGGTTTATTAAAACGCAGTGACACTAACATTGTGGATGCATTATTCTGTTTTTTAACAAAAGGTAATGACGACTGGCTGTGGCTTTTTGGGATGTCGGATTTTTGAGTGGGATAGTTTGGTTACGTCACGTTATTAAACTGATATGAAAGCAGAAATGTGGCTAAATCCAACAAAAAGATGTGAATCGGTTCATACTGAACAAGCCATTTGTATAATGGGACTACAATGGCACAATTTTAACCTAATTTACTCTTCAAAGACTGGTGAGCGAATCAGATCGGTGCCAGGATGTAAGACCGGCCTCAGACGACCGAAACCATTCTCACTTCTTTTTTTCTCAAAATAAACTTCTACTATAGCTTGCAAAGTTTGTTCTTTTTCATCTTTTTTTTTCCTTTTAAATCCATCGTCAAACATTTACCGTGTTGCTCTCAGCGTACTTCTCGTCTATTCATGCCAGCTTTCTTTTAAGGTCCTTCCTTTCCTTTGTGCAGCTATTTAAATTAGCCCAACAGAAATAACCTCGATTCGCCTTCGCCGACACGTCTCTCCGAATTTACTCATCACGACAATTTCCCCCTTCGCATTAGACAGAGAAAATTAGGCTGACAAAATGCTTTTAACTAAAAGGCAGAACAAAAAAAAAAAAAGGCAACGTAATAAAGGTTGTCTGAAATGCATGCACTTAGATTTGTAAGGCAAAAATAAATAACCTGGAACTAAAGGAAAAGTAATAATGTGCTTCACATGCCCAGTAAAATGGGGCTAATGCAGATTTAACGGCAAATGTCTTGACACCTAAATCTACAGGAAGTAAATGCCTTTCAACGCCTTGAATGGTTACGACGAAAGTGAATGCAGTCATGCGTCACTTGCTGTGACATTAACTCACCTGTACTTACACCGCTATTCAAATAGCATAGAGGGGGATAGAGAATTACTGCAAAACTAGCACTTTAAATACATATACATATAGCGAACATCAGGAATCACATCAGGATTCAGTGGAAAGTTTTCAGCAGATTAGACAAAGCAGATGCATGGTGGATTATGACCGACGCTCAACCTCTAATAATTAAAAATGACTGCGTTTAATCCCGTCTAAATTAGAGTTGCATCTCAGTGTGACGTGACTGGATGAGGCAGCTGAACTGCTGCCAGGGAAATGTAGATACAGGCACTTTATGAAAGATACTTATGGGGAAAAAAAAACACATTTCAGTGGCTGTAGGTGATTTTCTACTCTGGACTTTTAAATTCAGAGTGTTAGAGGTGTATTTCTCACTTAATGCGTTACACTTTCTTATTTTACTGTTAGACGCAAGTTTCCAAATAAATGATTTTACAAACAACACAGACACTTCAAACATGCAGTTTTAGGAAAGATTATTAGGGCTGTTGTAAATAAAAGAGAAAAAAAGGAAAAAATTTTCCCCCCAAAAAATCCCTTTTCTTTATTAAGCAAAAAATAATTAGTCTTTTTTTTTTTGTCAAACTGGTAAAAATAATAATCAGATAATGGTTTGGGATGCTTGATGGCCATGAAAACTTTGAGTGGACACTTTCTTGTAAAGCCTTTATATTCCTTTATATTTATTATTTTTTATATTCTTCATTTTTGAAACTTTGAAAGCCTTACAGAAGCTCGATATGCATCACCTTAAGCTCGCAGTTCCAACTGCGACCAGTTTCATAGCTTCTCCTCCAACATCTACATTTTGAAGAACGTGTATAGAGGGATAAAACAAAACAAAAAAACAGAAAGAACTGTTCAACAATTTAACCATCGTTTGTTGGAGATGCACAGAATTAACAAGTGCTGCAGGTCCTCTGACAGTGACGGTGGTTCTGAATGCAACAGCAAATGTAGGAATTACAAGAAAATGTTTATTTATCAGAGGATGTTGTTCCTAATCTTTATCAGATTTTTTAATACACTCAAAAAAAAAAAAAAAAAAAAAAAAGCTAATAACAGTCTGATAATTCTTTGGTTTGAGGCGCAACTGATACTGTGGAAAACTTCACCAGTTCAACTATAAAAAATACTTTTATCAACAGGTCAACAGGTTCAACTGTTCAGTGTCCACAATACATCTGAAATTAACCTAATGGGGCGATTTTTATACAAAAAAAGGGCAGAAGTACTTAGAAAGAAACTGTATTCCTCAAGAAGATCCCTGGACATGAATAAGACGTGAATATACTCGATCCGATTACTTTGTATCATATGTAACAGATGCAGCTGTTATAGAAAAAAAGAAGAGGCCGATTCAGATCAACTTTTCTGTCCATAAAGTACATTTTCAGAAGCAGCCACCTTCACTGTTCCTTCTTTTTGAGTCACAGACCTCCAGCCCGACTGCCTGGGTAACAAGATGCTGCAAACAGGGAATGAAGAAAAAGCCCCAAACTGTTCTGAGCATAGAAATGAGCTCAGTTGGCACTTTCTCAACATGGGGGAACCAAACAGTGCCAAAATAGCCGCGCTTTCTCTTTCTTTCTTTTGAAAGAGCACAGAGCTTTTCCAGGGAAGAAAAAATAACTTGTTTTTTTTTTTAGTAGGGCTGCTTAGGGCAGTGGTTTTGTTAATGCACATGGAATGGGGACTGCAGATGCACCGATCGGATATTAATATCAGTATTGGCCCTGATATTGAAATAAAAAAAAACCATTCTGGATCAGGTATCGGTGACAACGTGCCTGATCCGTAGAGGCAGATCATTTCTGTCTCTGAGTGACATCATTCTTTATTATTGAATTTACATTATATTCAAACGTCCTAAATGGACTTCCTGAACCGTCTGAAGGAAGGTTTGTTGCACTTCTTTTTTTTCTTTGTACGTTTGACCGAGATAGTCCATCAGTTTCAGTTTCTTTGCACTGACTGAATAAATTATAATTGTGTTTTGTTTTCTGTTTCACCAAGCTTGTGAAGCTATTGGTGCTGTGCTGAGTTATCAAATTCATTTGTAATTCAGCGAATTTATGACTGCGTTAAAAAAAATAAACTTTTTTAGTCAGTTCAGATGTTTTTCAGTATCAGCCGATGCTAAACCTCAGATATCGGTAACAGAAGTTAAAACAGTGGATCGCTGCGTCACTAATGACAACCCAAATACAACTGAAGACAAAATCCTTTTTTTTTGACTCGTCACTGAGCTTTAATGCTTAAACTAAAGATGAGCATCACACTCTTGTAACTTTTTCTACGCCAACAAAAAAAAAAGAAAAAAACTTGCGAGAGACTTTTGATTGACGGATGGAGCCAGCAGATCACAGCTTTAATCAGTCGCACACAGCATTGTGCAGGCCAACTAATAACAGTGCATGTGCTGCGGAGTCTGTATGGCAAGCTGACACAGACTCTGGGTGTTACTGTGACGGTGTCCCCTTTGCCTTCCCACCTGCAGCAGATCAATAGAGCTCTCCGTATTGAGTGTCCATTGCAGCAGTCCCCTCAGGGGAGACGACCTCGTGCCAGCAAGAACGAGACGAGAGAAAAATGGTTTGCCTGTTTTTTTTCCCCCTCAACTGTTCTGGAGCCAAAAATAAAAAAACCTGATCAAAGAGCAGATTTCAAACCTCTGCTATGGTAGTTTGTCTGCACTACCTGACACTTTTGCCTGTTTTCTGTTTTGTTTTGTTGTTTTTCTTAAATACAATTTTGGTTGCAGAGACTTCATAACCGCATTTAAATTATTGTTGTTTCATTTGTTTGTTTTTATTTTGGATGTATGAAATGTTTTCCAGTTTCAGTGTTAAATGCTCTTTAGAAATTAAATATTGTTCTCTCAGTGGATGTACTCACATTATTATTCCACTATTATATTATTAGTACAATCAAAACAACAATATTATCATTTATTGCAATAATTTCTGGGACAATTTATCATTCAGCAAAATTCATTATCGTCATTTCCTCACGTTTTAGCCCAAAACATGAGGAAATGGGTTGGATAGCGTTTATTTTGCCCTTAAATGATGCCACAGATTCTTTTTATTCAAGCAAAAAAAGAAAAAAGCAATAAAGTGCATTGAAAAATTTGCAAAAACGCCAACAAAAACACCTGCATCCCTTATTGACACTAGCTGCTATTTAAGGACAGCGGGCCTTTTCTGCTTTGGTCAATAGCAGAAAAGAAGCTGACTCATCAGGTCTCTGGGCTCCAGCAGATGCTGCTGCAGTATTGTGACTGACTTCCCTTGACCTTCTGGCTATCTCTGCATCTGTTGCTAGAGGGGGGGGAAAAAAAGAAAAGAAAAACACTAACTATGTTTCCATAACACTGTTGCCAACATGGACTATTGATCCAAGGTCAGACGGATACAAACACAGACACACACAGCAAGAGTTACCAAAGTAAACAGCTTTTAAAAAAAGGCCAGCCGGCCGTGTGACGGCTAAATGTGTGAGTTTTGTCCCAGAAAGCACAAAGCGCTAAAAGAAACAAATAAAACACGCTCAGGTAACCGAGAGCTGGTTCAAAGCGTCTGATGCTATCCGTACAAGGACCTTGGATAGGATTTTACTCACTTTGCAGCCAGTGTAATAGCTATGAAGCAATAAAACAAAAAGTAAACTATTAGACTTTCTCTGACCTGGTTTTCTTACCGATAGAAAGTCTGACTCATTTTCAATCTTTAATTTTCAGGACTTACAACACACAAAAAAGGGAAGATATGCTAGAAGTTCATTTATCACTTATTGCAATAAATTTTGATTTATCGTTGTCACAATAAATTCCAATTAATGATGTTTTTAAAAAAAAAGTCATGGGTTGTCATTTTTAGTATTTTCTTCATCTTTAGTGCCATCAGAGTATTAATAGACATCAATAAATTTGAAAATATGATTAAATGATGTGACTTAATGTGACTGGTGTCCCAAATGATAATAAATAAATATTAAAAATGGGGCATTTTTCAAGCAAAGTGCTTGTGAGGCTATGGTTGCTGTATATTAACAGACATTCAGTAACCTAAAACAGTACTAAGAAATAGTTATCGTCATGTTTGTCGACAAAACAGTACAACAAAATATGTTCAAACTGAAAGTCCGTATCGCCCACCTTTATTTGATGGACACGTTAAAATAAAGTCGTAGCAACATAATCCTTATTTATACCCGACACTATGGCTGCAAAATATTGCAATACTGTTGATGAACATTGCAATAACCGTTGCAAACAGCCCATATTTTTCTCACTATTCTGCATTTTTTGCTCATTTTAATGTCTCCAATAATCTTCCATTGCTTTTAAGAAACTTGATAAGTCAAGATCTAGATTAGTGGAAGATCATCCCTGCAGCCAAATTAGCAAGCAGAGATTAGCGCAGGCGGTTGGCAGGTGAGTTTATAGTAATTAATGAACGAGGCGGGAGGAATTAAAATTATATTGTTTTCAAACTGCAGCAGTGTTTCAACAAGGAGCCATTAAATTAAGAACTTCATTCACTTTTGTTTACAGTCGTATTCAGTAAATTAGAGTACGAGACTCATTTGTTAGATTAAAAATAACCTTTAACAAGGCCGGTATTGAACAAACTTTGAAAGTTTAAGTATGAAAGTTTATTTTTAGGTCTGATATAATATTCTAATCTTAAAATGTTTTTTCCATTAGCTGCGAGCAGAAAATCATCAGGATTACCAGAAATAAAAGCTTGAAGTCATCAGTCTATGTGAAGTTAATCAAAATAATAGTTTTCACTTTGTGAAATGAGTCCAATTTGTTAAATAGGTCTGCAGAACCAAAATATCAGCATTTCTTCAGCAAACACTTCACCTTGGGTTACTTTTAAAGCGAAGCTATATTGGACTGTATAACATGTTACTGAAAGTTTAATTACTTTACTCACAGAGAAACCAAAATCTTGCCACATGGGCTGAAAACCTGCACCTTTGTGTTCGCCAGAGCTAATCCGCTACGTCTGAGCGGATCCATTGGGCTGTGTGCTTGTTCAGAAATCCTGTCAATATCCTAATCTCTTTGTGATCTCTCCATAAATGATGCACGCCTCGACACACTCTTTATTTTCCCTGGATTTCTCAGCAGACGCTTCAAAGCCTCGGCGCACACCAATCAGAGCCGATCAAGGGAAACTCGGCACATTACGATCTTTTGACAATCGACTGGTGCATCTATTGAACCTGCTTTGTCATATAAATAGTGGCTTACGTTATTGATATGAAGCTTAATTACCAATTAAGCGTTGGTAATTGCAAAGCGTTGTGAACCGTACAACCAAAAGCGCCAAGCTCTGCGCTTTAGAACGGAAACTGGTCCTGACAAGATCAGTGATTTTTTTAAAGGTTCTAATGAGGTTAGAAAAACAAGACATGCACACACACACACACACACACACACACACACACACACAGGCTTCTCTTTTCCATTTGGTGAAAAACAAAAGAAGCTTTGAAAAACGTTCTTTTGCGTAAACTTATGATCCTAAAGTAATTCCTTTAATCATCTGCAGGTGCTTTCATGAGGTCAAAGGTGATACACTGAAACAGACTGAAGTGTACTTCCAGTTCTTTACAACAGCTCTGGTGATTAGTTGTTAATCCAACCAATGCAATGAACAACAAACCTGAATGGCAGTCGCTCCCTTCCACTCAAAGCTTTGTCGCCCTAAAGGCAGCAACATGTACATTGTGTGTGTGTGTGTGTGTGTGTGTGTGTGTGTGTGTGTGTGTGTGTGTGTGTGTGTGTGTGTGCCCATAACTGATTTTCCGTGACGCTGAGCCAATTTGTGGCTTCATAAATCTGATCATTAATTGAAATAGAACATCTAGAGCCTGTGCACGCCATCTCAGTTGGATGCCATGTGACCGCGGCCTGATAACAAAAAACCACACACAGACAATTACGGCTGAATGCCCACATCTTTGCTAGTGTGTCTGTGGAGCAGATTGGAGGTTGTTTGTTTTTTTTTAACTATTATTTAAACATACTCTGGGTTTCCCCCAGAAAACTTGCTAATCCCAGTGGTAGGTGCGCTAGTGCATTCATCCAGAGACCTTATTGAGTTAAAAAATGTTTAAAGTTTACAGAAAATTTGAATATCTCACGAGGGAAGATGTACTTTAACACCAACTATAAAGTTTTTTTTTTTTTTTTAAAAAAAGGCCAACATTACAAAAAAACCTAAAATAAATAAACTCTACTTTGCCTCGTGGGGGTTCAAATAAATCCTGGTGGCCCGCCAGGCTGATAATACACTGGGGAAACGCTGCACACCCAAAATCAAACTGCAATCAGATTGACTTTGTTTTCCTCCGTTGAAAACAACTTTCTACGGCCACACAAAACCCAAAGAATGTGTGGGGAAAAACCCTGCATTTCATCAAGGATACTTTAATTTGAACCATCTGTTATTTTACCTCAGTTTTTTTTTTTTTTTTAATTCATCCATTTGTCTTTACACCGAGCAGTGAAACATCCGTAAAAAAAAACAAACTAAGGAGAACATGACGTTCAGTTTGAGGAGAAAGGGTCCCACCCTCTGTACGGGAAGCCTCTTCCTCCCCCTCCTCCTCTCCGGCTCATGTGCTTCTCATCAACACCCGCAACTGCAACCATCCCCAAAACAATGCCAACCGAGACAAACGGCGTTAATCAATGAGCGAGAGATGTCAAGACGGTATGAAGATCCTAACCAGCAGCGTGTGAATAAAAATACTCGCTATGGCGGACTGACTGCCAAAAAACAGAGCCCTTACATCATTTCTAGTTGTGTTGCAGAACAGATTCTTGAATCAAATATTTCATCACAGTTCAACAACATTTGTCAAGCACAAACAGTTTGGCCTTGGAGTACTATTAATTTCCCTCCGGAGCAAAATGAGCAGATTTTTTTTTAAAAGTATGCCTGGTCTAGACCGGTCCAGACTCCCTCCCGCTCACCCACTTCAAAGCCCCGTTGGGGTCAAACCAGCCCAGCCTTGCTGTTCTTCCCCTCTCTGCCCACTCCGCCTCCGACCAAACTCAACTAAATCTGCACAGTTTATTCTTATCCAACGCGAATGAGCGCGAGGCCTGGCCGTCTGGTTTTGGTTGTAACTCTGTGCAGGGACATCACTAGAGGCACAGGAGGAGAATAAGAAGAAGAAGAAGAAGAAGAAGAAGTCTGCAGTCTGGCAAAGAGACGAGACGGAGATGCGTTCAATTAAGGGTCCGCTTAAGACATTCCTGCCTCCGAGAGACGTCTGAGGCTCAGCGCTACCGCTCTGCCGGTCCAGATAAACCGGCGCCACTTGGAAACATTAGTACTGAGGCAGCTAATGTGTTGCGTTAAGAGGTCTTCACTTCAGTTTCATCTTTTATAAAAAGATCAGATCAAACAGGAAACTGACCAGAGAGAAGCAGACATTCCTCTTACAAGTAAAGCTAAGCGTAAGACGACAGGAAACGTTATCTGGGATCGGACAGAATTTCTTGCTATTGCACACGACACGTGTATGGAGGACCAAAACTGACATAATTGAAAATAAGAGCAGAAATATTTCTTTTTCCTTTTCCTTACACATCTATTTTCATCAAGAAATTTATGTATTTTGTTTTGTATTTACCTTATACAAGCATTTGTTCTTTTAAACAAGCACGTTTAAGGAGAGTGCAAGAGAAATTTCTTGACAAAATCGCATGTGTAAGGAAAAGGAAAAACAACACATTTATAAAAAATGTTTTGATGAAAACGCATTTGTAAAGAAAAGGCAGAAGAAAATATTTCCGTTTCTTGACAAAAACAAGTTTAAGAAAAAAGAAAAACAAAAAATAGACATATCTTGTTGAAAATTAATGTGTAAGGGGAAAGTCCACTTTTAATTTTAATTATGTCATTCTTCAGAAGTTTATCATGATAAGCTGCAGATGATGCAATAAATTCCCACCCCTGAAGTACAATAATGCATAAAAAAGGGAGAAAAAAAGAAAGAAAAAGCAAGTCCACACTGTATAATTGTTTTTTAATGTATAATAAAAATAGAAAGAATGCATCATAAACAACTGGCAGCGAGCGCCAGGATCCTCGCAGGCAAAAAGGCCACAACGCGCTAACGACCAGAAGACCAGATGAAGTTATCAATCACCGTAACGGTTACGATGGCGCGCGTTTCGCCACAGCACAGCAGCTCAGCGTTACCATTAAGAGCTGTAAGAGGAAAATATGACCCTGAAGTAAACCCTCGTGCAGCATCATCACATTAGTGGGACAGTAAAACATGGTTTATGACGAGCGCTTTAGGAAAGAAGGAAATAAAAACAATAAAAGAATAAAAAAAATCCAGTGAAGTGGTACTGTTATAATGAAACCACTGCCAACCACTGTAATAACAGTTACCTTTGCTTAGCAGCAAACTGATAGCACAGCAAATAAAATGACACCAGTTAATGTTGAAACATTAACCTTATTCAACAGATGGATAAAAAAGAGACAAAAACCAACTTAGCTGGTCTTGCAGATTTTGTGTTTGTTAGTTTGTCCCGCTCCTCAACGTTATGCTGACATTGAGGAGCGTTTGTATGTGATTTATATTGAACGAATTGACAGGCAAAAAACAGACAAAAAAAAAAAAAACAATAAAGCGACAAACAGCATGAGAACTTTTCAAAACTTTGATATCCGTACCAGAATTTTCTTCTTCCGACGATTATCCGTCTTTAAAAATGGAAAGATTTCTTGCGCATATTCAACACGAGACTACACACAGACTGACTTTAGTGCAATTTGCTGGTTTTCATACCATTTTTTTTTTACACATTTAATTAGGGCTGGGCCATTATGGCCTAAAATCAATTTCATGACAAACTGACCAACGCCGCCCCCCACCCCCGTCTCCTGCCCTCGAAAATAAAGAATGTGAAAAGCCAGCATAAAAACTTGAAAGTCATACTGATGGTATAATTTTTGCAATTATTATTATTGCCACCTTAATGGACTTTAAAACCACAATTTCTCCAAATAAATGAATAAAATTTGTACTTGTTAAGAGATATTGAACAACAAAGCACAACTGAACGAGTTTAGAAATATGAAACAACTTAACTGCCAACGTCCTCGTTGAACCTATTGAAATTATTAATGTCAGACAAATACAAATACGACTTTTCTTTAATTTTTTGAAAACATTGTAAATACAGACACGTGCAAAATGACATCGTCATGCATTTTGACGTCGGTTAATTTTCGCTTTGTTGCCCCAGGTGACGTTGACTTTCCGCACAGAACCATAAGTTAATCCCCACACACACACACACACACACACACGACAGAAAGCAATTTAACACACCCTTTCTCCCCAAGTGGATTCAGGAATTCTGGCAGAGGCTTTCGAAAAGGGTCCTCTTCGGGAGGGAAGGGATGTGGGATGGGAGTGAGTCATAGAAACATAAACGTACGCACACCAAGAAAAGAAATGTGTGGGAAGTGATCGGTAGCGTGTTGCCACGATCCTAACGGTACACTTGCGGGTCCCACAGCAAAAAGCGGCATGGTTAAAAAATAAAAACAGCGAAAGAAATCTGCACGGGGTAATCGATAAGGGATGAATCACACCAGGGGTTGATGACCCAGTCCAGCCTGTTGAAGCTTTGGAAAACAGCTCGGAGCTGAAATCACAGAGACTTCAGTCGCCAACAAGAACACATGCGCCACAAGCTTATGTTGTATCAAATGAGGGCCTACCTACACCCTATTTTTGTTTTTCCTTTGCTCAGGACTCTGCTCATGTATTCTCTTCCTGTGTGATCAATACTGACAAGTTTATGCAACAGATAAGTTTGACGTCCAGCACCAGCTCATCACAGAGTTGGAGCATAAATAAACGGTGTACGGGGTTATGTATTCTGTTGAAGAGCAACCGATCTTTAAGCAGAGCCGTCCACTTGTCAAGACCTCTTTAGCTCTATGTAAAGAGCTGGCACATCTGCCTGCTGTTTGCCTTTCCAGGGCTGTAAAACCTGGAAAGTGGCAGGAGGCTGAGCTGAGTGACGGAGGAGAGGGAAGACCATCTTTATGGCACAAACACTTAAGACCGTTTGCATCAAACGAACAGGCAAAGGGCATTCAAAAGGCACACTCTAGAAAGTGTTTTTCCCTTTCCAAGATATACCGAAGATGGCTGTGGAAAAACATCACGCTGTTGTCATGGGGACCCAACGAATCACAAGCTCATAAAGTGAGCAGATGAAGGATGCACTAAGCTACTTCTTGGATTTTGTTGCAGTTTTCTTATAAAAGAATGAACAATGAGGTTTGGAAAAGTGATTTATATGAAAAAGAAACCGCATGCAAAACTATTTTTTCATGTTTGAAAGGTTTCACATCTGGATACAAGAATTCAACTTGGCATAGATTCTCCCATGGTGTTTACTTTTTAAAAAAAACATTAGCCTGGGAAAATTTTAAGATGGACGCCATGGTTACCGAGAAAAATTTATCTTGGGACTGAATTTGCCAATATTTACCACAGATAAAAACTTTTGATGTCAAATCATACATAATTAGATACACAGAAGTCATATTTATTTAGTAATTAAAAAAAAAATTCAAGCTGGTGGCTGGGGATGTTGTGGAAAATAACTAAAATAGGCAGTTAGATAAATATATTTGGTAGATATGTTTAAACATAAAAGTCATATAATGTTTTCTTTCTCTGAAGGATATCTTTAAAACATGGTTGCAATATATGTTTGTACTAAATTTAGCAGTAGTTATTGCGAGTGGAGGGCAAAGCTAACTAACCGCTAATTCACTAAACAAGAAACTTAGCTGTGCTAACGATAAGTTAGCACAGCTAACCTTAAATAAAAACATAAACTTAGCATTAGCTGTGCTAACTTAGCGGTGAAAAAAAGACAATCAGCGGAAGCTAACACTAACCGTTAAGGCGACCGTCTCTCAGGCTGCGTCACACATGCTCATCTCCTTCAGCTGTCGACTCACAAACAGCAAAGTCCTGCGTTTTTCTCTTTTTATCCGCCTGAGTTTTCAATCTTTATCCGTCACGGGACATTCTGGATTTGGAAACTATGTTAGCCTTCTGGAAATCTCTACTAAGGTACGGATTGTGTAGAGAATAGCCACAGAGGCTGCTGTTTATGGTTGAAAATGCTAACTGCAGTATTCATGCTAATTGCTAGCAAATGTTGAAGGCAGATTAAAATGCCATTTCAGTCAGGACTTTGTCTGTACTTATGACACTTATCTCTCAGCAACAGTGTGAGTTCGCCTCTGCTTCCAATTTGTTTTTAATCTTAGTAATTACTGACCTCTTACCGAGACACACAGGGAGTTTCCAGGAAAACTGCAACTATTCTAATGTAATAATTATCACTTTTCTGTAAAAAAAAAAAGAGTTAAATTTTCTTTTTTTCTTTAGTTAAACATTTTAGGTAGAAACAAAAATTTTGATATTTTTATTTTCCGATATATAGGAATTTTATTTTTCACATTTCATATTTCAGAATGAAGCTACATTTATCTCCATAAAATGGTTTAGATGATCAGCAGAAGCTCAAAGGTCATACGAAAAAATAGAAAATACTCCATTTCATGGGGATGCCCTCTGGTAATTATTCAATACAAAACCTCTTTCCAGAAATGTTTTAAGTCAAGCTATTGCATGATGAGACACCAGCTGGTAGTCATGCTTCTATTCTTACATTTAAGGCAGAAAGGGTAGAAACAAATATGAATTTTATGTCTTGTGGAGTCTTTAAATAGGTTTCCACGTACTCTGTGTTGTCTTGATTTCTAGCAACACTTCTCTTTAGATTTCGTCTTAGATATGTGACGTAAAATCAACCTTGTTGCATAACAGCAACAGAAAGAAAACCTCTCCCTTTAATTTAATCCCTCTGAAGGATTAATCCTGTTTTTACTCTGGAATCCCGGAGATTGGTGTGGGGGAGCGCCTTTGGGTGGCCCGGGCCATGCTACCATGTGGAGTCTCAGCAACGTATTATCCTGACTGACCTGTCAGGTGATTCTACGAAAACAAAACCTATTCATAATGCCACTAAAGCAAAATGATTTTATTCAAGACTCCCGTCTGTGAGCTAAACATTCTATAAACTGCGAGTACGGTGGATGAAAAGGAGATTCTGTAAACCTGGAAATAAATAGATAATTTTGTCCCACGTACCGCGCTGCTTCCATGTGAACTCAAACATGCGCACACTTCCTTCAGTCAATAGAGCTAAGCCGGCATTTTTTCCCCTCCTTAATTCACAAAAACACACCACAAATCAGCCGTGGCCACAGCTGACTCAGACACTGAGGACACTTTGAAAGGAAAAAGAAAAAGAAATGGTGGAAAGAAAAAAAAGAAAAACTAAAGCAGGGGTTGAGGATGTCATGTGATAAACAGAGATTCATCCAGACAGTAACTCTGCCAGGACCGCCGTCCCCTGCATGACTGCACAGTCCATCTCAGTCTCCTTCGTTCTGCTGCTCCGCCGCCAGGCTGAGAATGAGCGAGAATCAAGCTCTGCTGAGAAGGAGCCATTAAGATAAGACAAAGTTTATTAGTGTCGTTTAGCAGGCTGATGATCTGGCTCTTCCTCTAGAGTTCCCTCATTTGGAAATAGAAAAAAATATGTATAAATCGTACATTGGAGAGCAAATGGTCTTATTTGTGCTAAACAGGTAGCACAGTAGAAACTCAAACGTTCAAGATTACATACGTAAAGTGACTCACATATGTAATCTGAGTTTAGGTATGGGTTTGCTTTCTTTGGCGAATACACCCAAATTGACGTTTACATTTGTTAATACAAGATGCTGAAGATAGTTTGAAATGTGCCAATTATTTTAGCCATGTTAGCGTGGCTTGCTACACCAATACAGAATGAGCTGTGGTGAGATTTCCTTGATGACTGACCAAACAAACAGGACTTTATAAATACTAACCCTCTCGGAGCCACTGAGCGGCTTCACCGCAGTGTTTTACAAAGTACCAAAGTGCAATTACACCTTGTTGCACCTTGCTAATGACAGCTAATTAGCAAAGCTAAACGTGCTGTGTGAATAAAGGTTAAGGAGCCACGCAGAGCTGCAGACATGTGCTTAATAACCTGTTTTTCTAGATGAAAATACACTAGAAATCAACCTCATAGTGTTAATAAAACCCCACAGGAAACATGGACTTCCTGCTGGGCTGGACAGCCACAATCATACAAGTGGAACAAAAAGATTATCAGGAAAGAAAAATAAGCAAAGCTGTACGACATTTTAAAATCGAGCAGCATGTGCTCCTTTTCCCCTGATACAAATATAAATTCTTAAAATTTCAACACATGAAGGTAACTCTGAACTGAAACATGGGCAACTCCACAGACCGTCTGCCGAAAGTGACGTTGCTTCACGAACTCAGGAATAAACACCGGGCAGAGTCCGAGCCGTGAGGGAAGGCGTTGAACTCCTCTAACCACCTCATTATTTGATGGTTATTTTGAGAACCATTAAAAAAAAAAAAAAAAAAAAGAAAAATCCCTATAATCCACTCCACCAGCCAAGTAAATGACAGTCATAGATGGCGCTGGTTTCCATAGAAACAGGAGATGATAATAATAAAGCGTTTTAGTGTAAAGCTATGTATAGAAAGTCTATGTTTACATATGTAGGATCTTGTGTGTGTGTGTGTGTGTGTGTGTGTGGGTGGGTGGGCCGCACAGATGGCTCTTCCAAGAAAGTATTGCACCTGCGTGTGGGATGAAAGTGTGACACAGTGGTGACCACAGCATGAGGGTTTATTCTCATCTTGGGTGACACACGGCAGCAGCGAGCCTCCGAGGACTCGCCGTGCGTTACCCCGTAAGGCAGCGCGAGTCGCTCTCGTCCAGAAAACGGGTGCTGATGCACCGCCGCTCTGACATGAGTTTGATTCAATAGGCAGTAAAGTAATTGCAGGAGCACATTTACATCATAAGAGCTCTTAAAGTGGCAACCAGTAAAACATGCTAATTAACCAGGAGCAAGACGCAATTTCCCGGACGGTTTCTAAATGAGCTTTGAAACCATTAACCACATCTAAGCCTTGGAGAAAGAAAATGTGGGAAAAAAAATAAAAAAAATACATCTATAAAAAGGGACTTTTAGTTCAGTCCAGTTCTGATTCTTCTCAGCCCAGGAAAGACGCTTCTGGTTCAGGAGTCACTCGACACGAGGGATTTCAAATACTCTTCCAAACCCCCGCCCCTCCCAGCACACAAAGCGTTCATCGTTTTTTGTTTTTCATTTCATTCATCCATCCCGCGCCCCCCCTGCAATGGCATGGTGCCCCCTCTAGGGGGTGCGCCCCACAGTTTGGGAACCTCTGGCATAGGCCAAACGCTTCGGATTAGCGTAAAATCTCCACCTTAAAAACTTTATAAAATTGTAAAATCATGTAAGATTCCACTTGTAATTTTCTTTTGAGAATCTTATTTCTGTTTCATTAGATGCAGGGTTGAAAGAAATGCTTTGAATATACATCACTGTGTAACAACTACGTGATACCAATTTCACTTGCTGAACTGAATTACTAAAAAGAAAATACCTTTATTGCATCTAATCTTCTGAGATGTAAAATGATCTGATCTTTCACCATCTACTTCGCCAATCGGATCTCTATTAAATTTTTTATTAAATTCTTGCTTTTAACTTGCTTCACATTGCAGCAAAAAGCAGGAACATAAGCTACGAAGGAATGCTGCTGTTTCTGTATCCCTCCATATCCATTTGCACACTTTCAGCCTCTCTGAGAAGCTGAGGCTGAGAATAACACTGGCTGATCAAGTTCAGCTTTTATGCATGTGCAGCGAGACTGAAAAAAATAGAATCATTTCATCGCTATTATTCATGGGTTATAAATGTATTTTGAGGACAGGATTTGGAACAGGGTTGAATTGTTCACAACCATTAAATAGAAACAGCTTAAATCTTTGGTATGCGTCGCTTATTAATGTGAGTTTGCAAAAAGGCCAACAAAGAAAGAACACACATTATAAGAGCGAGTATGGCTGCCCCATCAATGCAGAAAAGTTTATATGGTCCATTCCAAAGCATTTAAAGTCTATCACTCAATACTTTACAGTTGTTCTTGTTTAATCATGGGTCACGTTTCATAAGTGTTGACTCACCCAAACTGGGATTAGAAGCACAATAGATGGAAATAGGGACATAAGATATTCCAAAAATGTTCAATGAAATTAAAACGTTGGTGAGATTTGATCACTTTTATGAATTCATGATAATTTAGCAAAACAGCCAATCAGCACCAAGGAAAATGAATAGCGCTCCTGGATTAGTTGAAACCAGCCAATAGCATGTCAAATAGTGCGTCTAGGTATTTTAGCTTCCCAAACTGTTTTCTTTTGACTAGTTTAAGAAAATCAGCCAAAAGTCCAATTATCCGCCAATAAATTGGAGTTACGTTACATAGAAAAGTCCACAAATAGGTCAATCAATACGTAACTGTGAATAGGCAGGGTTCAACTTTAAAGTGGTTCACAGCGATTGGTCAAAGGTGCAAAATGGCAGTAGATGGGAACGAAGTGGTAAAATGTAGGTGCAACATTGAATATTACTGAATATTATTTCTTAAAACTAAACTCAGTTTATTTTTATCCTATTTTTCACCCCATTTTTTTCCCCGAAAAAAAATTACAAATGACATAAATATCTTACAAAATTGGCTTTTATTTCAATAATTCCTCCCGTGAGTTGACCTGAATTCAAAGTCGAAATGAAGAGAAACTGTAAAACACACTCATCAAACAAGATGACAGTCCTTGGACAACGTCACTCTGGAAACACAACAACTGTATTGGTGGAAAATAATAATAATAATAATAATAATAATAATAATAAAATTTTCCAAAAGTTAAATCTTCAAAAAACAGACAATTCAACTAATCACCCAGCAATGGAACGACAACAGATCATTTTAAATGCAGAGGACAGAAATAGTTCGTCAGTCTGCACAGCGCCGTGTTTGTCAAAAAACACATCAGGCCAAACAGCTGATCTATCCAACCATTAACATAATGATGTGACGTAATGAACTTCTCTTTAATGACTGGCCCACATCAACATGGGAGTCTAATAAAGCCGAGCAGGAAATGACTCCTTCGAGGTATTGCTGCTAGAGGTGAGCTGTACTTTCTAATTCATTTATACACACATTGTTGGTGCGACATTTCCAGTCAGCATAACAGCAGCTAACGCTTCTCCCAGGGATGGCATCATATTAAAAATAATTATTCTTATTATAGCGCCAAGTGTGCTGTAAAAATAACATGATGAAACAGAAAGAAATGAATCCCTTTCCACATGTTTAATTTTCTAAACTGTAAGAAGAAAACCAACAACAATCAGTTTGTAGCTTACAAAGATTATTGAATGCATTTGTGGCCCTTGGGCAAAAAAAAAAAAAAAAACATGATTAGCAGTCTGACGATGAGGATAAACATCTTCAATAAACACATATTTCCGTTATTTATAAGTTCTTGTGGACTCAGTGACACAGCTGTAAAACTAAATGTCGTTTCCCATTCCAGTTTTGAAACAGTCTCGCGTGAGATGTCTGAAGACAGCATGTCAGTGAACAAAAAAATATGTATTTTTTTCATGGATAAAGATTTCTTAATCATATAGTTAAAAACATAATAAGAAAACAATTTCCATACAAAACAAAGTGTAGTTTTGTTTTTATTTAAAATAAATATTTTTATATTTTGGGAAATGTAATATTTATTCAGACCTTGTAAAACAGGAACCAATTTTGTATTTTTCAGGACAACGTGGAAACCAGGGATGCATTGGAAAATTAAGTGTTGACCAGAATTGGCCTTAAAACGGTGACCAGTAAATTGTAAACTCAATGATCCAATCTTTTTCTGACCAAATGTAAATTATGCTAGACCACACGGACAACAACACTCTTCAGTGCAGACGTTGTAAGTGAAGAAAATGCCAGCCTTGATATTTGCAATCTGAGTCAGGTGTTCATAAATGTGATGATTTTGAAATTATTTTTGCACATCAAGATCAGTTTATGATTCACTCAGTATGGAAACAAACAAGACATATAGCCCTGAAAATCATGGAAAAATGATAAGATTCAAGGATTTTGTGACGTAAGATAATTCCTGAACTTTTTTTTACCTTCAACTTATCCTGTATTACTTAAGAAAAGTGAACTAAAAATGTAATAATAAAATAAAAAAGGTGCAATAACGTAGTAGCAAAATATTTTGAATCTGTTTCAGCAATTAGTAATCATAAAAACGAGTCCGTGTTCAATTAGTGACTGGGATTAACATTAACTTACGTTTAGCTGAAACAACTAAGATTTTATTGGCTCTTCCTCAACTGCATCATTTAGCTAACTAGGCAGTTTTCAACGGGACAAAACAATCATGTTGTACAAAGAAATCAGTCAGGAAAAGGGTACAAAAAACATCCTATCCGTCCAGACTAAACAGAAACTGGACAGGGTTTCTATCTAACGCTGCCCAGAATCCGACAGCAACACTGCAGGAGCCGAGTACATTTCTGTAGTTCTGGTAGTACCAGTACTACACAACAACAGCCTCCTGTAGTTCTTATGTGTCTGGACTGCGAAGTAGAATTAAAAGACAGAAGTGTTTTGTTCTGCCTGAAAATCTGCTAAGAAGAATGTTATGATTTGATAAAACCATAAACTTAAGCCCATAGTTCCAAAATGTAAGCCTGGCACAAAATAAGAAATTGTAACAAAAACTCCGTACCTAAATTGAAACATGGCAGTGGCAGTATCATACTACGTTTGCTTGTATTCAGATTGAACCAGTTTTGACCCAAAAGCCTTCAGGTGTCTGACAGCTGAAGATGAACCGCCATTTTATGAAATATCTTCACCGGTGCCTCCCCAGAAATCAGAACTAGACTTGGCAATAAAAAAAAACAATCTTAAGTCACCTAAACAGGTGTTTGAACAAGAATTACCCTCCTAATCTCATAGATTTCATGTCATATCTAAGGTGAAAAAACTGGGAAATTATTTTTTCTTTTTTTACACAAGCACCAAGAGATTTTATTAAGAGTTTACAGACTTCTTAGACATCCACTCTAGTTAGTTAGTCCAACATTTTTAGACACTTTTGAACGAAACAATGCATGTCTAAAAGGGGTTGCATAAAAAAAAATACAGATATCTATTACTGTCAACCATATTATAACTTCATAGTAACTGTCACCAGATAATGTGAATGCTCAAACCCAAAACCCTGTTGAAGGAAAGAACGTTTTCTTTTGCGTCATTCTGGCCACGTTTCCTGTCAGCGCTGCTCAACCGCAGCCGACAAAGGGCCCTCAGATAAGCAACAGAGAGACGCCGGAGCTGGTGAGGGCTTAGCAGAAAGCGTTTGGTCAACTTCTGTAAAGAGGTTATGAAACTTTGTCACTTTTATTCTTAAAAGTTAACCTTAATTATCTCTGACTTTTACAGCACAGAGGGCCAAAATAAAAACATTCTGCTCATTTTTCACGGACCTCTCCACTTCTGAAGAACGGAGAGGTCTGTAATTTTCATTGTAGGCACACCTCAATGGTGAGATGGAATCTACAAACACAATCCAAGCAAGGGGGCAATGAGAGGCAAGGAGGCTGTTGCTGGGGGTTCATCGACTGCAGCTTTCTGGCCGATCACCCATCTCTGAAAAGCCTGACCTGCCGATTACAATTTTGGTCAACACTCTTTTCTTGTTGTCTGAAAAGTTCCTAAATTGGCAACAGTGGGGTGACTGTTGTTAACCATCTAAGAACTGACCTGGTCCATCAGTCAGCTCTCTCTCTCTGCGACACAAAAAGGGACATTTCACAACTTTGTGGAGGTAGATAAGTTCAGTGGAAAATATTGGTTTATCTTAATTTTGGGAGATAAAATTAAGGAACTTATTAATCAATGCACCCCTAGTTGTTGCTTGAAATCCCGTGACACATGGACCATGTGTCAACAAGACAATACAGCTGTCTTGTCCTCTTTGCAAAAAAGCGGTACCAAAGCATGATGCTTCCACTTTTATACTTCACAGTTCTTGGAACTGCGCTCATCATTCTTCTTCCTCCAAACCTGGCAAATGGAGTTTATTCCAAAAAGCTTCATTTTGGTTTCATCTGACCAGATGACCTCATGACCTCCTCCCACACCTGTTCTAGATAATCCAGTTGGTCATTGCCAGACCAGGTCATTGTGCAGGTTTACCATTTTGTCCCTGGTGATCTAAGATAACTCTTTAGTCTTGTCCATTGTGAAGAAGTTGGAGTCTGATTGAGTGAACATGTGGACAGGTGTCTTTCCTCACAGGTAACGAGTTCAAACAGGTGCAATTAGTCCAGGTAGCGAGTGGAGAACAGGAAGGCTTGCTAACGACAAACTAACAGTTCTATGAGAGCCAGAATTCTTGCTGGTTTGTAGGTATTCAAATTCTTATTTTTTATAATAAAATAAGAAATAATGCAATTAGGTTTTTAATATTCTTTTTAAAGATTCTGTCGTTCACTGCTGAGGTGAGCCTGCGATGAAAATTACAAACCTATGCAAGTAGGAAAAAGGGGATGAGTCAAATATGTACATTTCCCCACTGTATTTAATTTCTTTTGTGAAAATATACAAAAGTCATATACCCTCTACTCTTGGGTCATGGTGTACCATCAGGATGGAAAAAGGAGATTTTAGATTTCTTTCCCAGGAAGAATGGAGATGCAGATTATGAACCCACAGTAAGAAGTTTCAGAACAGATACATGAGGAAAAAAAAATAAGACGAAGACATTTTGGTTTAAATAATCACCTGCTGCGATTCCATTTTCAGCGCATGTTTTACCGATTCAGCAGCCGCCTTCAGACTGTGACTGCTGGTAGAAAATGTTTTTATCCCTCATGCTGTTCGTTAGTGGAGGAAAGAGATAATGGGGGGTTGGGAGAAGCTAAACATAAGCCTGTTTCATTCCTACACATGGATCCAAAGAGGATGCGGCACATCAATGCCTTTACTTCAAATAAAACGTAATTACTGTGTATGTTAAATGAAAAACAACAAAAGCAACCAATGTAATTCAAAGAGAAAACATAAAAACGAAGGTTTTCCACATAACGTACCGTGATGTTTTACAGGTAAGACGGACTGAAAGTGTGCCAGTTAAAACAGAATAATGATCCTATGTAGCTCTTATGTTATGCAGTTGTTAAGCCCCCACCCAGACACACACACCCTAATAGCTCAATATAGACATAGACGCAGACGCAAAGTCAAAACACACACCCATCATCTAGGAAATGAGAATAGTTTCCCTCCGAGGATAATGACCCGTCACTACCCATGATGGTTTCCTCTAGTAGAGTAAATGGCAGTAAATGGGATGTTGATTAAATCACGGCATTTTCTTGTATACCAGATGGCATAAAAAAAAAAGAAAAAAAAAAAAAAAAAAAGGCCACACTCGTCAAAAGTGGTCAATCAGTTTCTGCGGCCATCGGGTGCAGCCCAGAATTTAGTCCCAAAGCAAAGTTTCCAGGCAAAGAAGACGAAGTACAACCGTGAAGGAAGTAGAGGAAACGACACGGATGTCCACTTTGGGGTGACACTGTGTGCAGAGATTTGATGTCTTCTACATCTGAACAATTCATCAGTCAGGAACTAGAACAGATGTCAAACTACTTCCTGTCTATTGCAAGTGGTCAACGGACAAAAGGTAGGGAATACCTGTGATAGGTTGCCAGGGCAACACGACAAACACAAACAGAACAACAACCACCAACACACACGCACACACTTCTAAGGGAAATTTACAAGAGACCAGTTAACCTAATATGCAAGTGTTTGGACAGTGGTAGAGAGCCCATGCATGCACAAGGACTAACCTTCAGTGAAAAAGGTGTTTATTAATGCAATCCTGGGTGGGATTCCAGTCTCAGCATTTTCTTGCTACAAGACAGTGCTGACCATGCACTGCCTTGAAATGAGTTGTAAAAACATTGCAACTCATTTCTTTAATCTATGGCTGATCTTTGATGGCAACTGCGCGTCAGGCATTGCTGCCAACACAGGATGGTGGTTTTACGGAAAGCGGTTGGTTGTAGAAAACAAAAAAAAGACAACATTGGCATTGGTACCACAAGGAACAAACTGTGGACCTGAGAAGCCAACTGCTTCAACTCAATCAAATACTAAAAGGTTTATTAAAAAGAGAAGCCTGCAAAGCCAAAGACTAGCAAAACTAGGGTCCTGTTCAAACAACAGCCGGTAGCCTTACCTTATCCTAAGTGTACAACTGAAGCTTTATCTACTTTCCATCCACTCAAGTACAAAAAAACATATCTGCTAACCAGTGGAACTAATGATGCAGCAAGACCTGATAATCTCTCACTGACCAAACATTTGCTGACAGAATTGCATGTTGTCGATCATGCTATGTTGATCCCTTGAATTTGGGGAAAATAAACATTTAGAAATTTCTAGAAGTAGCAAAGTTGCAACCTTCATGCTTCCATCTTTGTCCAGACCAACAGTTTTTATTGTCCAATTTAATCACCAACATTTTCATGATGGGTTGCACCATATTTTTCCTCGCAGCTTTTTAGCTCTCTGCACCCATAGATAATTCAAACTGCCAACCCACACCAAGGAAACGCGCTCTAGAACGGAAACATGGCAACCGATGAAGTTGAAAGGTCGTTGTTAAAAGGATGATTTAAACAAACTGGCAATTGTTGATATTTTTTCCCCTCCCACATGACTGAGTACACAGTGGAAACAGACGCCTGCACTTAACCCAAGTCAGTCAATAATGCCTTGCCCCACGAAAGGGAGTGCTGCGTACGTCACGCTCAGGAGCCAACGTCTACAACTCGTTCACTTTCAGGTTTCTATATGACAAGTAATTATTCATACAAAGCAAAACATTATTATCTTTTCATCTTTTTTAAAAAAAACAGACCTTTGTGAATCCACAACCACTGAACATTCGGGCTTTGACTGCACCTTTGTAGACAAACTGATGTAGACTAATGGCTTTCTATTTTTCCCCCCCAGCTACAGGGCTGCAGGTGTGCTGCTTAACACCCAACAGTGAAGGCAGAAAATGATGCTCGACACTCGCAGGGATGCAAATGCGTTGAAAAATGTTGGCCTGAGCCAGCAGCCCAGGTGCCGCTCCAGCCCGCCATTCATCGGAGCCACACATCCTCCCATTTACTCAGCCAACCCACCGCAAATAAACCTATCCATTATCTCAGTCTGCCAATACCACTCGAACAAACGCTTTTACTTAGAAAGAAAATCGTCACTGCGGGATTTCAAAGCTGGATTGAAATTATTACGGCTGTAGTCTTTTATTAATCTGTGCTTAAAAGAAGAAAAAAAAAGATTTATCTTCCTATTGACTAAATGGACCAAAACTAACAACTCCCACTATTTCTGTCCTATGAACATTTCGACCAAAGGCGTGTACTTTAAATTTATGCAACATTTTTGGAGTTTAATAAAACAAATATCAGATAAAGGTTTGAAGTTTTGAGACTTAAGCCAATTTGACTGCGTACGTTCTGAGATGCTCCTTAACCCTGCAGCCTTTAGGAAGGAAGATGCGTCATCAGGTGGGCGCCAACAATCAGTAGCTGCATTTTCATTACAAACATGAGCAAAATTTAATATTCTGCGTCAAAAAAAAAAATACAATTTCGCAATTGTTGGGTTTCCGTCAAGTAGGAAATACAACTAAAATCACAGTAAGAGAATAAGTTTGTTCGCGTTATGTCAATAAAAAAAAAAAAAAAAGAACGTGCCGCGCCATCATCCTACCACTTCCTGTCGTTTTCTTTTTTGTTGTTTGCTGTGTGGCAACATCCGGTTGTTGATAATGTGACTCGCGTGATACAAAAATAGTTTTTCCACTGCAGTGTTGCAAAATAAAACAATTTTGAGATGATCAAAAAAAAATATTTAAAATTAAATCCACCTCATTCTAATGCTGAAACTTTTAATCAAAAGAGGAGAGTTTTCCTGAAATTACCGCATTGCCAATAAGAAAATTTATTTTCAAAATGTCAAATTGAGCAATTACAGAAGCACCGCTAGTAGGTGTTTCGAACATATTTCTCTGCTGTTAACCATCTCAATCAGCAGACTTGTTTCCCCTCTACAAGTCTCATAGCCCTTGGAAAGATACTAAATCTGTATGGGCCTGAAAGATTTTGCTCGCTGCATCTCTAGTTAATACGGTTAAATATGGGCACGCTTGTATTTTCTGGTACTCACCGCTGACGTGACTTAACTTTAGCAATTTAGACGCTCCATAGTTTTAGATATACCTGAGCTAATGCCAGAGCTGACACTAAACCAGCCACAAGAAAAAAAGGGCATCAACTTCAACAGGCCCACTGAAAACACTCAGATGTTCAACTCTTTCATGAATGAACACATCTCTTTCCTCCCTGTCAAGGCTGAATGACAAAATGAAACACTCTGCATCTCTTTCTTTTCCACTGCCTCTATCCTGTCGCATTGTGATCACCTTAGAGACCTGAAGCTAACTGAGCGTGAAATTCTGGTTGCGCCAAAACCTCCCCGATTCATCGACAAAGGCCACGGTTGGTGAGAGAGGGTGCAGCTCATTGAGGGCGATTTGTGAGTCAGGCTTGTGAAAACACTGCTTGCATTCTCAAGGTTTTCTTGAAGAGAGTGTCGGACAAAAGGAAGGGGCGGCGCGAGGGAGACCCGGCGCGGCGGGGAAAAGACGCAACGTTAGAACTGAGAGAGTAGCACGTCGACTGCTGCTCTCCTGTGATGCATCGCCTCCTGATCCTTTCCAAGAAAAGAAAAAAAAAAAAGGACACCGTTTCTGATGAATGACTGCTTTCAAGAGAACAGAGCAAAGTTATTCTTGGAGTACTTGAAAAGCAGGAGGATTATTTCTTGTTCGAGTGGCGCGCTGCAGTGTTACCGCTAAATCTTCTGAGATTGAACTTTAAACCAAAACTCAAAAAAAAAAAAAAAAAAACAGAATGGCTGATTAATGCGTGAAATCCCTGAAACTTATGACAGTACTTTGCTTAATACGCCGTGAATTTTACAAGTTAACACGAGCAAATATTTGCGTATTAGCGGAGAGCGGAGCACAGAATGTGGCTTGTAAACTTTTAACAGGGAATACTTTCAAAAGCAGCTCCAGGGCTTTACATAACCCGAAAGTGAAAAATCATTTCTCTAAAAGGGCATGCGTCATCATTTCTCAAGCTTTCCTTGTTCAGGC
Source organism: Poecilia mexicana (assembly GCF_051168715.1). Taxonomy (NCBI): domain Eukaryota; kingdom Metazoa; phylum Chordata; class Actinopteri; order Cyprinodontiformes; family Poeciliidae; genus Poecilia; species Poecilia mexicana. The sequence goes on along the minus strand of NW_028263371.1, from coordinate 6,203,065 downwards.
AAGGCAGTTTATGATTCAAACAAAAACCTCTTTAAAGCCTCTTCTTGTGTATTTTTAATTGACATGTCTTTTCATAATTTTAAGATTTTTTTTTCATGTTCTGGTTCTTAAATGTGACCTTTTATGTGTAGGAAAACATCTTCCATTTCATTGCCTTCACTTGAATCCATACAGAACCAATAAAAGGCAGGACACAGATCATAACCCGTAATGGAAAACACGCATATTTCCATTTAAAAAAAAAAAAAAAGAAGAAAAAAAAAAACTTTCATAATAATCCAGTAGGAATGAAGAAAGTCTGGAGCTCGGCGACAAAAGGGCAGCTCTTTTACGTCATCCGCACGCCCAAAGATGACTAAGACGGACAAGACCATCAAAACTCACGGGACGGCTCGCGCATGTCGGAGGACTCCTCCAGTGAGCGCCGTGTTTATTAAACGTCGTATAAACACCGCGGAGAGAGCCGCTCCGACATCTGCGGCTGAGCAGGGATGTGATGACGCAACGCGGCCCAGCAGCAGGCGCTAATCTTCTCCCAAAGACAATGCACAAAAAGAGACGTGACCCTGCATGTACCCATGACTCCTAACTCTGAGTGCACGCACACACACACACACACACACTGTACTAACGCGCAACCCCAGGGAGCTTCAAAGAAAAACAAAATCTGCCAGAACTTCCTGCATGACCTTTACCCCTCCCCGCTCTCTGCCATCCCTTTTTTTTTGTTTTGTTTTTGGTTTGTCTCCTCTTCACCTCTCCTTACACATAGGAGGTCACCGTTGCACGTCCCTGGTCATCCGCCCCCGGCGTTCCACCTTTAACTTCATCAACTGCTCTTGCCTTTTGTTTTCGGACAAGCAGGAAACTTTGACTCGCCCTTTAGAAGGGGAGGGATGAAACTCGCCGCAATGTGTGCAGCAGTGATAAGAGCACACAGAGGGGGGGAAAAAAATAAATAAATTTAAAAAAATGCTGCCTCTTCTACAGTAAATTTCCCAGAGGAGTACCAACTGTAAACAAGTAATGACGCTATGCTTTCTGGGACTCGTCCAAACTGGACTTATCTCCCATTTTTTTTTTCCAGATATAAAAGCCAGCCGTATTATCATTTATTAGATGATTCATACGTAAAGCTTCGGCTTTCGTGTCACCGAGGAGACACCAACACACACCGTTTCCAATTCCAATACATCCGCAGGAGAGTTTCTTACTTTCTGGCTTCAGCACAGGCATTTCCCAGAACCACCGTCAAACTCTTGACAGCTAAACAATCAAACTGATTTCTGGAAGTTCGCCTCCGCGGGGTTAAAGTTTCACTTGCGATGTAAAAGGAAGTGTTCTTTTTATTTCCTTCCTCTACCAATTATAGAGTCGGGAAGTTATCACGGCATGTTGCAGGTATGGCAGGCACAGTGATAAAAAAAAAAAGAGGAGCACGATCAAACGTTTCAGGACACATGAGGAGCATCATGGGACACGACTGTGGAGGTTAAATTGAAAAAAACGGACATTTCTTCTTGATATAAAGGAATGGGTGCAACAATGCAGCTTGCAAGAAAAAAAATTATAAGTGACATTGGATTCACCAGAACAAGACGAGGTTTAAGTATTTGGGGAAAAGCCATGTTCTTAGTTGTTTGTTTAATTTCACAAATAGAGTAAAGATTTTATGAATAACAAACTATATTAAAAAAATCAGTAATTAGTTTAGAGTATGCCATTTCAGGTTTGACCAGCTTGTTTTTATGCTTGTATACTTAGCCTAAGGGCTATAAAAGTAATGGAAATGCTCAATTTGTGTTTTCAAGAACAGTATAAATGTTTAATTACATTTTGTTTTAGAAAAGTATTACATTTTGAACTCAATCTGGTCACATCAGTCCAAACACAAACACTGCAATAGCCATTTGGTTTAGCACAAGGAGGAAGTTTTGAAGGAGATGCTAACTTTAGCATTTGTTAGCTTATGGTTAGCTAGTTGCTAACTATTAGCATTGGCTTCACTAATCATTTCTACCTTGTCTCTCACACTTGTTTTTCCCTGTCAAGTATTCATAATATTGTCAATTAATTAAAAATTGATGGATACCTCTTCAATGTTTTGAAACCTATTACCCAGGCTAACTCGTCGCCGTCAACACAACAGAGTAACTCAAGAAACAGTTCCTTTTGTACTTCACAGTAAGACTCTCAATTGCAGAATCCCAACTTTAAAGCGTTTCCCGTCACATTTTTTAAGCCATAATATCACACTACTACAGATCGTTTGGGCTTTACAGACATATACACTATGAGAAACATTGTGGCGTCTTAATATCCCAAAATCTCATTCCACCCAAACTAGAAAGAGACAGAAGAAAATTAATGATACATATCATTGTTTCCCTCAAATAAATGAACATTCATTACATATCTGAATACAATTTGTATTGTGTTGTTCCAACACAATGCACTACAAATTATTAGCATGTCTCCATCAGGCGATACAATTACTTGTTAGCATGTCTCAGCTTTCATCTTGAAAGCAGTCGCTCCTTACATGGAAACAGACAGAACACCGGCATTTCTTTGGGCACAACCGCTAGATTAGATAATGAGTGATTTTGTTTTATGCTTCTGTCAAGACAGTCGTGCAGCAGAGCCGGCTCATATGCAGAAAAGGACATCGACAGTTAGCGGAGCTAGCCCAGGCAGCTAGATTAAAGGCCAGAAAGGTTGCTATTAAAAACAAAAAAAAAAACTTACATGCCTTGTGTTGACTTGCTACACGACGGTTAAACCGAGCCCGACTATTGGCTCCTGGTTTGTACGTCCACTCAAGTATAAAGGGCAAGCGTATTAAGTATTAGTGTATATTAGTGCAAGTCTTCGAGCTTGAGAGCTGTGGTTCAGCAGCGGTCCACTTCATCTTGATAACAAAAAAAACACCGAAACCTCTGTCATACCACTTTGAGCCTCAATGTGAGGTTAAAATTTAACTTCCTTATTTATTTTTGCAAAATAAAAAGCAATAGCAAACAAAGTTTTCATGTCTGAGGCATGATTTAAAGTTAAATATAAAGAGATGCAGATTAAGGATGCAGTCTAGGATTTACCCACTACAAATTACAAATACTGCTAAAGTGAAAGAAAAGTTTTTATCCGATTTAAATTTTTCCCCAGAGACACGCCGTCAACCACGGAACAAGTAAGGTCAGAGCCGTAACCTTCACCTTTCTTGATCCTCAACCTTCAACTGTCCCTACCAGCGCGACGGGAAAGTGGAGGTTGCTTAACGTAAGCAGGCGAAGAAGCCGAGCGCCTGCTTCTGTGAATGTAACAATCGTTTAGAAATGCAGACGCCCACGTAACACATCTGTGTGATGGCTTACACACACGCACACACACACACACACACACACACACACACACACACACACACACACACACACACAAGAAGTATTCAAGAACACATTCCTCTTAGCAAAGCTTTGTATTACAAACATGACATTTCCCTTTTGAACTCATGAGGGGGGGTTTTACTGTAATGCCTTCATCGCTGCTTCAATTGAGGAAAATGGAAACTGGCAGGTTTGTGGTGATCATCACTGGGCGGAAAACCTATATATATATGTGTGTGTGTGTGTGTGTGTGTGTGTTTGTGGTACTCTCTGCAAGATATTAAATGCTAAGGCATCTCATTTGCCTATTTCGTGGAGCCGAAAATCCATCTCATTCCACTTAGAATAAAAAAACAAAAATAGGTTTATCTGTAGAGAACGCTTTCATCAAACCCAGCAACATGAGAAACAGATGCAGTCGTCTGTGAGGTCGCACTGCATGTCAGAGGTGAAAGAAATCAAAGCTGCATTTTAGTAGGAGTCCAATAAATACCATTCCAGGAAATATACATATATATATATTTAAAAATATGATTATTATCAAACTTTTAATCAGCAAAATTACAGATTATTTTTCCCCTTCCAGAGAAAAAGCATCACTGCTTTCTTATCCTAACATCTGGCCTGACATGGTGTCACAGCGTAGACTGTAAATCCACTTGGCAGCGGCCTTGGGCTATAGGAAAACCAACACACACCCACACATCTCAACCACTGAAGACATGGACAGAAAAAGAAGGAAAAAGAAGAAGAAGAGCTGATAATTGACCAAACGCACCGTTACATACATGCCAGGACAAGAAAAACAATCATCTCCAGCTGCTAATTTTAGACTCCAACCCTGAGATTAAACAGACAAATCAGATTGAACACTAAACAGTGGGCTCATTGTTTCGCGCAAATGAATCAATCAGTGCAGCACAGGAGGAATTAGTTGCAGGGAAACAGAAGAGTTGAGTCTGGAGAGGACTTGTCTGCAGTTTTAGGGAGGAATAATTCAATCCGCAGGCAAGCGTCTGCAGAGTCTGGAATTTGAGAGAGGAGGGCTGGAGGGGGCAGAAAACGATGACACTCCTCAGAGATGTAGTATTTTATGAATGTGTGACAAAGCTGAGCTGCTCTCTCTTTTAACTCGGGCTTTCTCCTGCTATGGGTTTGAGGGAGACGGGGATGATTTTTATTCAGCGGAGCGCTTCAAGTTCATCTGAAAGCATTTCTCTTGCTTCGTGTAAACCTTTCTTCCCCAGCCACATGTCTGGAATACAATCAACCTAGACGCGCTATCATAGCTGTCGATGTCGCCCGGGAAGAGCACAAATCCCCTGGAGTCGTGCACGAAAAAAATAAGAAAATAAATAAAGACAAGAAACCAAGAGGAGTGTGTGGGGGTTGGGGGAGGAGAAGAGAGCGCAATAAATAATTAAAAAATTAAAATAAAAACTTACCTCCTCTACAGTGAGGGGCATGCATATCCTGTACTCCTTCATTAACATCTTCTTCTTTTCTTCTTCCCTCTACGCGACCCCCGCTATGTGTTCACAATAGTAGCAGCTCAGCAGAGTTTCCCCGCCCCGCCGCCCCGGCAGGATGTGTGTGAGCGCCGAGCTTATCTGGACGATGTCTGATGTCAGCGCATGGACAGCCCGAGTTACGCTCGACTTCTTCCTTTCATCGGAACCAGCGGATTGTGTGTGTCTCCAGCATTGCCTTGTGTGACGTGAGGAACGGAGCTTCGGCTGCTTCTGGAGGGTTGTCTCCTCCCACAGTGCCGGGAGGTGGTGGTGGTGGTGGGGGGGACGGCCAGTCAAGCTGGGAGCGCACACGGAGGTGACGGATGACGGTCCGTCGGAATAAGAGTCTCCGACGGCCATAGAAAGTTTTTTTTTTCTCAGTCGAAACAAATGATCGAATATAAGGATGTAGAAATACAAATCAGTCAAGTAGAATATTGAATTGAAGTAAAAAAAAAGAAAGAAAGAAAGAAAGAAAGAAAATACAGTTAAATTTATTTAAAAGCCTCAATTCAAAAATAAATGTCATCTTTAGCACGGCTGCATGACTAATTTGTTCTCTGCTTGTTTTGATTGACTGATTAACGGCAAGAGATGCTTAGATTTGTTTTACAGAATTTGAACCAAGTGAAGCTAAAACTATAACATTTCAGGAATTTTGGGAACATATTTACAGACAAATAAAGTGTTTTTTTTTTATATCTTGAATGTAAAATGTACATATTTGGCTTAATTACTGTTCTGAATGTGTTGTTCTTTCACAAAAGGCTTTTCAAAAAAAAAGTATACTCCAGTTAACAACTAATCGAAAATGAATTTATAATTATTTCAGTAAATGATTAATCACAACTTAATCGTTTCATCAGTAATCTTTTAGTAACTTCATCTTGGTGAGAAACACACCTAAACAGATTATTACTGAGCCAGAAAAGTAATCTGTCAAATGCAGATTGTACTATCAGTCAATAGTATAAAAACACTTAAAATAAACTTATTATTGAAAGATCAAAAACAAGAACAAAAACATATGCGTAGCTCACGTTCTAAAAGGATGAAGTTGTTTTTATTTTGAAGAGTCTATCCCGGATGTGAATTACCTCTGCCCGCTTTTTTTTTTTTTTTTTCTTTGAGGTACCGTTAGGAATAAAGTCCAGTATGCTTATTAAATGTTTGTTTTGAACGCAGCAGTGTTTCGAAACTGAACCCCCTGTCTGCGTACAAAGTCAAATCAAACAACCCCTACACCCCTCCTCAAAATAAAGGGGGGTGCTACTTTTTTCTCGCCTACTTGTTCTACTTGAAAGCGGCTCTCATTGGTATCGGAAAATAAAACCACGTTAACTAACAGCCTCTTCGGCCCCGCTTCCCCCCGCGAGACGCGATGGAAACACTGGTAGACCACAGCACAGGAAGCATCAGCTCGCTGCTGCTGCTGCACCCCTTTCTCGCTTTCACACCCCTTTTGTGAAGGTTGTGGTTTCACTGCCTCTAATGTCTTGCACGTGCATAATTCCATTGCGCAGACAATCGAGCGGCGTTTGGACAGCGGCGTTTAGCTCAAATGTCCGCTGAGGTGTTCGCTGTTTGGCCTCATAATGTGCTCACTTTTGTTTTTCCGACATCTTTTGCAAATGCTGACTCATCAGGAAAATGATCAGAAGGCATTCGATAAGAAACAGAGGACATTATTTATAACATCCTTTTTTGTTCCAAATTTTTTGCCCATAAGTAAGTTAAAGATAAATAGAAGATCAAACTGAGGTAAAAAAAAAAAAAAAAAAAAAAAATCTACGAAAACTTAAAAATAAAAACAGGAGACTTTACACTATGCAAATTCACAACATACGGATACTGTTTGCTCAGTTTAAAATAAATATGCAGTTTAGGAGCGTCAGGGAAGAAAAATGGACAGAATTCATTTGCATAAAAAACTGTTCCAATAAACACTATAGCCGTGTTAATATTGACTTGCGCAAATTGAAATTCAGCAAATAAATTTGCTAAATAGAAACATGCAATTTTCAGGGGCGAAAAAAATGTTTTTGAGGTTTTCAGGCTAGGATGAGGTGGCTTTTCAGCCATATCGTAATAGATCTGCAGTTTTTTCACTTCACACGAGACACGTGATCAACAGCCGGATGTTGCTACTGGCGAAAAACGACGAAGAAGACGACAGGAAGTAGAAAGAGGACGTTGGTTTGTTTTTGTTTTGTTTTATTTTGTTTTGTTTTTCAGACAATAATGCACAGTTGATTCCACCAGAGCTCTCACAGTTTCTCACAATTCTTAAAATGTTGTGTGTCATTCGAACGTGTTGAATCTGTAACTCTTCTGTAAAATCTCACACTGCAGTTTCCCTAAAACGCAGGATATTTATCAACTCCCAAGTATAATGGGTTTGTTCCACCGATGTTTGAATAAGCTGGCCAACAGATGATGAGCTCTAATGCTATGGCTGAATTATGACAATAGTAACTGTTTACATCCTTTGCTGCTATTATTTTTAATGATTTATGCTTAGCATGTGATTTTATTTACATTTATTATTCAATGGAAACACAAAATTGTGTTTTTTCAACATTTTTGTGTGGCTTGGGCTGCCTGTGTCATTTCTGTTTATGTGCCTGAAACAGGTCTTTACCTATCCCGTTTACGTCCCGTTTGTTCTGTAATCTTTACCTTGTGCGATTTTTCAGTTTTATTTTGTCTCCAAAGTTACTCAGTCTAAACTAAAGGATTTAATCTTACAGCTTACTGCTTTAATTCATCCATTAAAACTGGGTTTCCTGGTGTAAAGACAAGTTTTCCCATGTCATATTTACATATGTGTGAACGGTATGTCAATGAAATACAGAAGTGAGTTTTTAATGTTGACTTCCAGCTGCAGCAATATCAGAAACCGTCTCCTCTCTAAATATTATATGAACCCTTTTGCAAAAGGGTGAGAAACCACTGACAGTTATGACCCTGAGGCTCTTTTTTGGTGCTTCATAATACGCATAAGCCACAAACAGTCTATTGTTCCATATGCTGTGGAACAGATTCTTTTTGCATGAAAGAAACCAAAATATTTCTCCTTTGAATATTTAGGCAACCATATCACATGACAATTTAATGAGATTTTTGTTTGTTGATTGGAGCAGATCTGCTTTTTAAAATGTTTTTACATTGGCCTATACTGCCAATGCACAAAGCATTTGCATATTTTTTCTATATTGTAAACATTTCATGGCTCTTATCCAAGGAGAATGGCAGCGGTGGACCGGGCGCCCTCTGGCGAGATGCCGCCCTGGGCGGTGGCCCATATCGCCCATGTCAGAAACAAGTTCCAGGTGTCCCTACACTGAACTCAAACCTGTGAATTAATCTATCAGAAGTTTCCAATAATCATTCTCTATGCGATTTTGGTATATGCAAGCTCCTGGTTTAAATTGTGACTTAAATATATCAGTGATCCAACTCAGAAACTGTCATGTTTTGGTTTAAGCTTCTGACCCAGGGGACACAAGTAAAAGTGCAGGAGCGTCCTGCCGAGAGCTTCTCTCCAGGGTATGAACCTGCAGCTCCAGACTCAGCTCCGCCCCCTGGTGGAGACCTGCTGCTCAGCAACAGACACACAAACACCACACAGACACAACCACCCCAAACAATGACAGAAATGGAAACAAAATCACATATAAATACATGTAAACGCACACACACACACAAAGGATTCCTGCTGCAGCAGTAGATTTACACACAAAAAAAGATTTATCTTTGTTTTATCTTCACTAAATGTGCATTTGTGAAATATTGTAGCCAGATTTCCTAAAGCTACTCCTGCAGGTTATGTTTCTGAGCAAACATCTGTGTCTCTTTAGAAGATTTAGTTCAATCCAACATAATTCTGCTGAAGATGTTGCCACTTTTGAATTGTTTCCCTTGGGCCTCTAAAGCAACACTGATTGTATCATTCATTATCCTTTGCGTTAACAAGAAATTTGGTCTGTGCTTCACCGTGAAAAATCTCGTGAAAGCTGAGCTCAACAGCCCAGCGTTCGGGATGACGCTATAATTTCAGCAGTTAGTCACGCTTACTTGCCCAGAGCCCTGCTTCGCCGTGAGAACAACAGAAAACAATGTTGCCACGTTAGGACACAGTCCGTTTTAATTAAAGGAGAGGTTGGGCTGCTGATTTTTATCGACACAACAGGCATTTTTGGATCCACTCAGCAAAATCTGTGCACTAATGATGCTGACAAACTGCCTTTTTGCCTCGTCAGCACGCATTTTCCCTCCACAATATACTCCTGCCTGGGACGGCAAACCCTCTGAACCGGCATTCCAATTTGAACTCTCATCTTCAGTAAACAGGCGAATGTACAAGCTATTTCTACCTAATGTAATGCTGCTAAACACAACTTATAATCAGAGTGTTAATCGTAAATGAAGGCAATGCAATAAAAAAACATTGTAATTACAGTGTCAGCCTATAGCCTAATACACACATTTACCTTTACACAGTAATGATACAGTGAACTGCAGTTACATTTAATGAAATGATGCTAAGCTATAAATAAGTGCCTCAAGCTCAAATGAAAGGTTAATTAACTTCTCAGGCAAAATAGCTGTAAAAAAAAAAAAAAAAAAAGAAAAACTCTGTTGCTGTGTTTGAGTATTACAAAATTCCTGTTGGTGCTTAATCTAATTTTACAGATTAAATGAGAAAAATAAACATTGATGTCGTTCTGGTCCCCACCCCTTTATTCAATGCTTCTCTAGGGTTTGCTGCGGTTTCCTGATTCTCCAAGAAAACTCTTTGAAATTGGTGTTTTTGTTGGGGGGGAGTTTAGACGTTTTATCATATTGCTGGCTTTAAAAGTGCTGGATTTTGTGATCATTCTGTTCATGGTCGGCCATAGACACTTTGGCACCCGAGGTGAGATTTTATTTGCCCCCACCCCCAATTGTTTCACCAATTTATATATGGCTACACTAAATACTGCCTTTTATTATTATTTTTAGCTTAGAAGAAAGTGTTCACGAAAACATAAGTTATAAATACACTGAAAATATTGAAAATACTCTGATTTGGTCAGTTCAACGTATGCAGGAACTGTGAGGCAGGATAGCAAAGCACAGTATCATTATTATTATTATTATTAAATGTAGTATTTAACATTCTTTGCCATGCAGAACAATTATTGTAGAATCTTTCATATTAGAAAATTATATTATTACCTATAAGTTTTAAAAAGAATAGTTAAAGTTCGTTTTTTTCCTTTACCCTTTTATGGCGCCCCTGGATGGCTGGCGCCCTTAGCATTTGGTAACAAAAAAAGCTTACTTAAGTAATTTGAAATAATATCCAATTTAAATATTTTGTATTTCATCATTCTTTCATTCAAACTGAGTCACACTCTCTATGTTAGGCATTATTCCTGCATGTGTTTTGGGGAGTAAATGGTTCTGGTATGGGACAGTTTCTCACCAGCAAGCAGGGAACATTTCACTGCAGAGCCCTACTGAGCAAAGACAGACAAGATGCAGATAATGTAAGGACACCTGCTGGTGGTCTGTTGCCACGGCACTGTGCTTTACTTCATGTGCTCGCAGCCTTTCACGAGTTGATTGCAAAGCTGTGCTTGTGTTTTGTTGTTGCTTCAGTTCAATTCAGTTCGGTTAAAAATACTTTAATAATCCCACAGGGAAGTTAATCCCATCAATCCTAATTGCTTTCATTGTGATTTAACTAATTGAGTCTTTGGAAGGAACGGGAACACGACTGGAACAGAAATCAATTTTATTTGACCTTTATTTATATAGTTTAAATCTCATTTAGAAAATAAATTCTTATTCTCAAGAGAGAACTGTCTCAGTATTATATAAAATCATAAATGCTTCATACAAAACAAGAGTGCAAGTTCCTATTAAGGTACAGCTTCAAAATGGCAAGTTAATAATTCATTAAAGCTATGGCTAAGAACATAAACATGAACCTACTGCTATTTTCCCAGTGTTTAAGCTCCTTTTGGAGATTATGCTAGGTTAGTGGTGAAGGGTACAAGAAGGCTTTCTTTCTCAATGCTGTGTATACTTTAAGAAGCTAAATGTTCAAGATTTTGCATTTATTTTATTCTGAACTAATAAAGCATTCACTGTCAAACTAACAGGGTCTAAAAGGGGTGCCTATATTTTCTGGCACTCCATCAGGCATTGCAAATAAAGTAATTACTTATCTGGTTTTATTTCTGTTTAATACATTAGTAAATCTATGCTTTTACAAGTGTAAAATTCAAAGTCTGAATTTTAAAATGATCTCTAGTCTGGGAGACAACAAAAACTTTTTTTTTTTTAATTTAAGAATAAATATGTCTTTCTCGTTTGCTTGTACTCAAGTTAATTGTGTTACATTAAATTTCAGAGGATTATGACTGATACTGACATTGAATAAAATCTTAAAATTGTGGATTTTAACATAACATATCAAATCTTCATGTATTTTAACCAGCTGTATGTATTCTTTTTTCATGGGTTCTGCATTAAAAATTATATATTTTTACTTTTATATTTTAATTAAACATTCTTGTTTTTTGTATATTTTATTGTTCTTTGTCTTATTGGTGTATTTATTGGCCGGACTCTGCTCATACTGTTTGAAGTTTTACAACTCTGAAAGTACAGTTAGCTGTAAAACTAAAGCTGCCTTGGTTGCGCCTGACAGAAATTACAATATATTTTTTAGAGCCGTCCCCCTTGGGTCTTTCAGGCATCTAACCAGCCATTCGATTCTCTGTTCTGATTGGTCACCTCCTAGCGTCGTTCATTTGACAAGACAAACAGCGTCAGGCTGTGCCTGGAAAAGAGTCGTGGTTTGTCCCTTTTATTCAATCGCAACAATGTCTGAGGAACGATCTGAGAGGTCCGATGGAAGGATCGTGAAGATGGAGATTGATTACAGTTCCACTGTAGATGAGAGGCTTCCGGAGTGCGAAAAAATGGCCAAAGTAAGTGAGCTTTTAAAAGAAGGCCAGCGCTGGCTGAGTCATGGTGCATCCCGATCGGTGCGCTAGCACTTAAGCTATCATACAACTGAGGTGTCTTCAGTTTTATCCTAACATGACCACATATAATGAGCACATATTACTTATAAGTTCGAATATATTTGTTTTTACCCACGCTTAATACCACA